>NC_087347.1:73661377-73985335 GCF_030014295.1 Loxodonta africana
GACCGCGCTGCATGCCCAGGGCCGAGAAAGCCTGAGACGCTCGGGACTGCGTCCCGCTCTTCCGGCGCCAACTTCTCCGTCTGTCGGGCCCGAACTTCCCCGAGCTGCACTTGGTCGCGGAGCTGCGGAGGTCCAGCACTGAGCTCCGCGAAAGCCGGGAACGCTCACTCCCGCCGCTACCGCCTGGGCGGAGCCCGGCCCGGGAAGGGGTGCCCTGTGGGGCGCCCCTAGGCCCGCTGGACTCCGGCCTCCAACTGGGCCTCGGCCCCGAGACGATGGGGCAACTCGCGAGCGCGGCGGGCCTGCCTCCCTCCCTCCCTGGCCTCCGCGGCCTCCAGCCTGGCCCTTACCTGGCTCCCCGACCGGGCGCGAGCAGCAGCCGGGCGCGGAGGCCCCGCGCGCAGCGAGGACGGCGGCAGAGGGCCGGGAGGACGGCGGCCCGCGCAGCTTCCACGCTTCCGCCGAGTCAGGAGTTGAACATTCCGCCTCTCCGCCCGGCGCCAATGAGGAAGACAGTCACAGCAACAGCACCACCTACCTCCGACCGCGGAACCGCGAAACCGCGGAATCCCCCTGCCCTCGCCTGGCACGCCCGCCTACCCGGCAGCCGCTCACACACGCCAGCAAGCCGGGCGTGGGGAACGAACTCTGGCCTCCGGGGCCTTCATCACCGAGGCGTGCGATCCGCCCAGGAACCCACCGAGGACGTCTGCGCGCCCCCCGCGGGGCTGTTAGGGGACTTCCCTGTCCTCAAAGTGCACCTGCCCTGTAGTTGGGAGAACGGCGGAGGGGGGGGGGGAGGGGGGCGGAGTGACTTCTTCGCCCCTTTGTACCTTACCATCTTGTTGGTAGTAACACTACCAATTCCATCAAGGCAGTTCTCATCAACATTTACTGTGGCGATAGGCAGTAGGATACAAAGAGATAGGAGACTACTTACTGTCCTACAGAAGTTAAATTGGGAAGGGAATAGACATACAAAGATATTCCTGAGGAGATAGGGATGAAGGCTGCTTCGGTAGAACCAACAGTAGGTACCTTCTCGAATTTCGAGGAAGGGTCATGGTCTACTGCTCTGGTTGGTGGCTTTAACAGAGCAGAAATCAGATGAGGGAACTAGAATCCATTTCGGATGTGGGCAAAAGGTGGGAATGGGTATTGGGAAGAAAAATGACTGTTGATTGGGGGAGGATGGTTCTGTGGAGGAAAGTGTGAGCTGAGGTTGCAAAGGTATAGGTCACGTATTCTGGGTTTTGAATTTGAATTTTACACTCCCTGGTTACAGGGAAACTGTGGAAAGTCAGAAACAAGAGAATAAAGTTTTTATTCTGATGATGTTTTAGAGAAGCCCTGGTGGCACAGTGGTTCAGAACTCAGCTGATAACCAACAGGTTGGCATTTCAAATCCACCAGCCCCTCCTTGGAAACCCTATGGGATGGTTCTATTCTGTCCTGTAGGGTTGCTATGAGTCGGTGCTGATTCCACCGCAACGGGTACGTTCTTCCTACAAGGGTTGCAGGGTGGGTTGCTAGTGCAAAACTGGGAAGCAGTTACAGGATTATGAGAGCCTAGGTTAGAGTGTACCAAATGAGATTAGAAAAGAGGAAATGGAGTTGAGAGAGATTTTTCAGCAAGAGGCCACTGAAATTAGTGACCCAATAGATGTGGAAGACAAGAAGAGCCAGAGATGATGCCAAGATCAAAATTGCATGACTGGAAGAATGATAGTGTCATTGACAGAAATAGTGATGTGTGGAGGGGAAGCTGGCAGGCTTCATGTTGAGTTCTAGGTCATGGGAGGAAAACAGGTAAAGATGTGGTGGCTGAAACATGAAACTGAAATTCATAAAAGAGGACAGGTGGGAAATATAAAATTTGCAAATCATCGTATAGGTTCAAGACATGAAAGTGGAGGGATTGGTGAATATATGTTAAAAAATTTCTAGTCTGTTACTCACATTAATTATTGAATTTTCTCTTTGATAAGGACTGGGAATTTTAGCATTAATAGTTTTCTGTTTTCATAACCAAGGTATGAGGATTCATGAAAACTGTTATACAAAAAAAGAATTCCTGATTTAGGTAATCAAGTAATTCTTAAAAACCATCCGACCATCAAAGGGAAAACTAAAGCTCTTTAGACCCAGGTATAAGGAGACTTCAATCATTTTATTTCACCTTCAAGGACACTTTATTGTGACAGAAAGGACACTAGGCTGCAGGTCAAGGAAGGTCCTGAGTCCAGCCACTGAACAGCTGGGAAGTTTTGCTAGACAGGCCCCAGTTTCCTTGTCTGCAAAATAAGAGACTTAATTAGATAAAAGCTGCAGTTTCCAGCTTTAAAACCGTGGATGTATTGCTTTAAGTTTGGCCTGCATGCCATAAGAGTCTTAATGTTTCTTAGCCACATTCCCCTTCCTTCCCATCTACTTCTCCTTTATTCTATTTTCCCCACATTATTAGGCTAAGAGAATAGCCAGCAAGAACAATAAACACTGTAGAGTAGTCTCACAAACATGCTTTAACAATAATCTGGTAGGCATTCTCGGGTCTTCGTAATTAGACTGCAAATTCCTTGAGGCTATTCTTATCTTCTATTATATCTGTCCATAGCTGAAATAAATACATAAAAATTGTGTGATGAACTAATTGCCACAAGTCTAATTTTCTTTCATTAAGCTACTTGCTTCCATATGACTATGCAGATTTCTTTGGCCCCTAAACGTATTGTCCAATGCCTTTTCCTGTGACTGACTCTATTCTTTCAAACTATCCAATCTTTTTGAAATCATTTTGGTTAATTCTAACCAATTGTTGTTGTTAGGTGCCATCGAATCAGTTCCAACTTACAGCAAACCTGTGTACAAACACTAAACAAAACACTGCCTGGTCCCGCGCCATCCTAACAATCGTCGCTATGTTTGAGCCCATTGTTCCAGCCACTGTGTCAGTCCATCTTGTTGAGACTTTCCCCTTTTTCTCTGACCCTCTACTTTACCAAGCATGATGTCCTTCACCAGGGACTGACCCCTCCTAATAACATGTCCAAAGTATGTGAGACAAAGTCTCACCATGCTTATTTCTAAGGAGCATTCCAAGACAGGTTTGTTCTTTCTTCTGGCAGTCCATGGTATGTTCAATATTCTTCGCCAGCACCATAATTCAAAGGCATCTATTCTTCTTCAGTCTTCCTCGTTCATTGTCCAGCTTTTGCATGCATATAAGGTGATTGAAAATATCCTGGCTTGGGCCAGGTACACCATAGGCCTCAAGGTGACATTTTTGCTTTTTAACACTTTAAAGAGGTCTTTTATAACAATCTTGCCCAATGTGATGCGTCATTTGATTTCTTGACTGCTGCTTCTGTGGGCGTTGATTGTGGATCCAAATAAAATGAAATCCTTGATTTCAGTCCTTTCTCTATTTATCATGATGTTGCTTCTTGGTTCAGTTGTGAGGATTTTTGTTTTCTTTATGTTGAGGTGTAGTCCATACTGAAGGCTGTAGTCTTTGATCTTCATCAGTAAGTGCTTCAAGCCCTCCTGACTTTTAGCAAGCAAGGTTATGTCATCTGTATATCACAGGTTATGAGTCATCCTCCAGTCCTGATGCTGTGTTCCTCTTCATATAGTCCAGCTTCTCGGATTCTTTGCTCAGCATACAGATTCAATAAGTATGGTGAAAGGATATAACCCTTATGCACACCTTTCTTAACTTTAAACCATGCACTAACCCCTTGTTCTATTCAAACAACTGCCTCTTGGTCTAAGTACAGGTTCCTCATGAGTACAATTAAGTGTTCGGGAATTCCCACTCTTGGCAATGTTGTCCATACTTTGTTATGATCCATACAGTTGAATGCCTTTGCATAGTCAATAAAACAAAGGTAAGCATCTTTCTGATATTCTCTGCTTTCAGTCAAGATCCATGTGACATAAGCAATGATATCCCTCATTCCACATCCTTTTCTGACGTACTGTTGTAACTGCTTTTGGTTTTAAATTTTTGTTGTGCTTTTTTTTTTTTTTAAGTGAAACTTTACAAATCAAGTCAGTCTCTCATACAAAAATTTATATACATACGCCTTGCTATATACTCCTAATTGCTCTCCCCCTAATGAGACAGCCTGCTCCTTCCCTCCACTCTCTATTTTCATGTCCATTCCACCAGCTTCTGACCGCCTCTGCCCTCTCATATCTCCTCCAGATAGGAGATGCCAACATAGTCTCAAGTGTCTACTTGATCAAAGAAGCTTATTCTTCACTAGCATCTTTTTCTATCCCATTGTCCAGTCCAATCCCTGTCTGAAGAGTTGGCTTTGGGAATGGTTCCTGCCTTGGGCTAACAAAAGGTCTGGGGACCATAACCTCCTGGGCCCTTCTAGTCTCAGTCTGACCATTAAGTCTGATCTTTTTACAAGAATTTGAGGTCTGCATCCCACTGCTCTCCTGCTCCCTCAGGGGTTCTCTGTTGTGTCCCCTGTCAAGGCAGTCATTGGTTATGGCCAGGCACCACCTAGTTCTTCTGGTCTCAGGCTGATATAGTCTCTGGTTTATGTGGTCCTTTCTGTCTCTTGGGCTCATAATTACCTTGTGTCCTTCGTGTTCTTCATTCTCTTTTGGTCCAGGTGGGTTGAGACTAGTTGATGCATCTTAGATGACAACTTGCTAATGTTTAAGACCCCAGAACCCACTCTCCAAAGTGGGATGGAGAACGTTTTCTTAATAGATTTTATTATGCCAATTGACTAAGATGTCCCTTGAAACCATGGCTCCCGAACTCCCACCCCTGCTGTGCTGGCCTTTGAAGCATTCAGTTTATTCAGGAAACGTCTTTGCTTTGGTTTAGTCCAGTTGTTCTGACCTCTCCCGTATTGTGTGTTGTCTTTTCCTTCACCTAAAATAGTTCTTATCCATGATCTAATTAGTAAATACCCCTCTTTTTCCCTCCCTCCCTTCCCCCTCTCGTAACCATCAAAGAATATTTTCTTCTCTCTTTAAACTATTTCTCGAGTTCTTATAATAGTGGTCTTACACAATATTTGTCCTTTTGCAACTGACTAATTTCACTTAGCATAATGCCTTCCAGATTCCTCCATGTTATGAAATGTTTCACAGATTCATCACTGTAAGGATGTAAGAATACATCACTCTAGGATGTATTCCAAGGAGTGGGATATCTGGTAGTTCCATTTCTAGCTTTTTAAGGAAACGCCAAATCAATTTCCAAAGTGCTTGTACCATTTTACATTCCCACCAGCAGTGTATGAGTGTTCCAGTCTCTCTACAATCTCTCCAACATTTCTTATTTTGTGTTCTTTGGATTAATGCCAGCCTTGTTGGAGTGAGATGGAATCTCATTGTAGTTTTGATCTGCATTTCTTTAATGGCTAATGATCATGAGCATTTTCTCACGTATCTGTTAGTTCCTGAATGTCTTCTTTAGTGAAGTGTCTATTCATATCTTTTGCCCGTTTTTTAATTGGGTTATTTGTCTTTTTTTTTTTTAACTTTTATTGAGCTTCAAGTGAACGTTTACAAATCAAGTCAGTCTGTCACATATAAGTTTATATACACCTTACTCCATACTCCCACTTTCTCTCCCCCAATGAGTCAGCCCTTCCAGTCTCTCCTTTTGTGACAATTTTGCCAGCTTCCAACCCTCTCTACCCTACCATGCCCCCTCCAGACAGGAGATGCCAACACAGTCTCAAGTGTCCACCTGATACAAATAGCTCACTCTTCGTCAGCATCTCTCTCCTACCCACTGTCCAGTTCCTTCCATGTCTGATGAGTTGCCTTCGGGAATGGTTCTTGTCCTGGGCCAGCATAAGGTTTGGGGACCATGACCGCCGGGATTCCTCTAGTCTCAGTCAGACCATTAAGTATGGTCTTTTTGTGAGAATTTGGGGTCTGCATCCCACTGATCTCCTGCTCCCTCAGGGGTTCTCTGTTGTGCTCCCTGTCAGGGCAGTCATCGGTTGTGGCCAGGCACCAACTAGTTCTTCTGGGGTTATTTGTCTTTTTGTAGTTGAGTTTTTGCAGTATCATATAGATTTTAGAGATCAGGCACTGATTGGAAATGTCATAGCTAAAAGCTTTTTCCCAGTGTTTAGGTAATCTTTCTACTCTTTTGGTGAAGTCTTTGGATGAGCATAGATGTTTGATTTTTGGGAGCTCCCAGTTATCTACTTTTTCTTCTGCATTGTTAGTAATGTTTTGTATACGGTTTATGCCATGTATTAGGGCTCCTAAAGTTGTCCCTATTTTTTCTTCCATGATCTTTATCATTTTAGATTTTTATGTTTACGTCTTTGGTCCATTTTGAGTTAGTTTTTGTGCATGATATGAGGTATGGGTCTTGTTTCATTTTTTTGCAGATGGATATCCAGTTATGCTAGCACCGTTTGTTAAACAGACTATCTTTTCCCCATTTAACTGACTTCAAGCCTTTGTCAAATATCAGCTGCTCATATGTGGATGGATTTATGTCTGGATTCTCAATTCTGTTCCATTGGTCCATGTATCTGTTGTTGTACCAGTACTAGGCTGTTTTGACTACTGTGGCAGTATAATAGGTTCTAAAATCAGGTGGAGTGAGGCCTCCCACTTTGTTCTTCTTTTTTGGTAATGCTTTACTTATCTGGGGCCTCTTTCCCTTCCACATGAAGTTGGTGATTTGTTTCTCCATCTCATTAAAGAATGTCCTTGGAATTTGGATTGGAATTGCGTTGTATCTATAGATCGCTTTTGGTAGAATAGACATTTTTACAATGTTAAGTCTTCGTATCTATGAGCAAGGTATGTTTTTCGGCTTTACGTAGGTCTCTTGTTTTCTTGCAGAAATGTTTTGTAGTTTTCTTTGTATAAGTCTTTTACATCTCTGGTAAGATTTATTCCTAAGTATTTTATCTTCTTGGGGGCTACTGTAAATGGTATTGATTTGGTGATTTTCTCTTCGATGTTCTTTTTGTTGGTATAGAGGAATCCAACTGATTTTTGTATGTTTATCTTGTATCCTGATAATCTGCCAAACTCTTCTATTACTTTCAGTAGTTTTCCTGAGGATTCTTTAGGTTTTCTGTGTATAAGACCATGTCATCTGCAAAAAGAGATACTTTTACTTCTTCTTTGCCAATCTGGATGCCCTTTATTTTTTTATCTAGCCGAATTGCTCTGGCTAGGACCTTCAGCATAATGTTGAATAAGAGTGGTGATGAAGGGCATCCTTTTCTGGTTTCCGATCTCAAGGGGAAAGCTTTCAGACTCTCTTCATTCAGGATGATGTTGGCTATTGGCTTTGTATAAATGCCCTTTATTATGTTGAGGAATTTTCCTTCTATTCCCATTTTGTTGAGAGTTTTTATCATGAATGGGTGTTGAACTTTGTCAAATACCTTTTCTGCATCAATTGATAAAATCTTCTGATTCTTGTTTTTTGTTTTATTTATATGATGAATTACATTAATTTTTTTAAAATGTTGAACCATCCCTGCGTATCTGGTATAAATCCCACTTGGTCATGGTGAATTTTTTTTTTTTGATATGTTGTTGAATTCTATTGGCTAGAATTTTGTTGAGGATTTTTGCATCTGCACTCATGAGGGATATAGGTTTGTAATTTTCTTTTTTTGTGGTGTCTTTACTGGTTTTGGTATCAGGGATATGCTGGCTTCATAAAATGAGTTTCATAGTATTCCGTCCTTTTCTATGGTCTGAAATACCATTAGTAGTACTGGTGTTAACTTTTCTCTGAAAGTTTGGTAGAACTCTGCTATGAAGCCATCCGGGCCAGGGCTTTTTTTCATTGGGAGTTTTTTGGTTACCTTTTTAATCTCTTCTTTTATTATGGGTCTATTTAGTTGTTCTACCTCTGTTTGTGTTAGTTTATGTAGGTAGTGTGTTTCTAGGAATTCATCCATTTCTTCTAGGTTTTCAAATTTGTTAGAATACAATTTTTTAAAGTAAGCTGATATGATTCTTTTAATTTCAGTTGGGTCTGTTGTAATATCACCCATCTCATTTCTTACTTGGGTTATTTGCTTCCTCTCCAGTTTTTCTTTTGTCAGTTTGGCGAATAGCTTATAAATTTTTTTGGTTTCTTCAAAGAACCAGCTTTTGGTCTTGTTAATTCTTTCAATTGTTTTTCTGTTTTCTGTTTCATTTAATTCTGCTCTAATTTTTGTTATGTGCTTTCTTCTGGTGCCTGAGGGTTTCTTTTGTTGCTCTCTCTCTCTATTTGTTCAAGTTGTAGGGATAATTCTTTGATTTTGGCCCTTTCTTCTTTTCGAATGTGATCTTATCTGATTTTTCTTGAAATATATTAGTGCCAAGTGCTTTATCTTCAAGTTCACAAATTCTGCTTTACGCTCAATTCTGCTCCTCTGACTTTCTATGGAGTTGTCTAATTCTGTAATTTTATTGTTAATCTTCTGAATTTCTGACTGCTGTGTGTCTATGAATTTTTCCAGTTTATTAAATTCTTCATTATGTTCCCGAATAACCTTTTTAATCTTTTCGGCTCCTTTATTTGTGTGTTCCTTGGCTTGTTCTGCGTATTGCCTGATTTCCTTCCTGATGTCTTGAAGGGTTCTGTATGTTAATCTTTTGTATTCTGCATCTGGTAATTCCAGGAATGCACTTTTATCTAGAAGATCCCTTGATTCTTTGTTTTGAGAGCTTGTTGAGGCGATCATGGTCTGTTTCTTTATGTGACTTGACAGTGACTTTTGTCTCCAAGCCATCTATAAGTCATTGTTTTAGTTTATTTTGTTTGCTTACTGTATCCTAGCTTCTTGCTTTGTTTTGTTTTGTTATGCCCAAATGGGTTACATGAGTGAGCTAGCTTGATTATTTTCACCCTTGAAGCTCTGACATCCTGTCCCCAGATGGGTACAGTTGTTATCAGGTATATCAAACTAGGAGTCCATTTACTTTTTTTGTATGAATTCAGCTCAGGTGTCCAGGTAGCTGATCATCAAGTGTGTGGTACAGGCTCTGTCCTACAGTCTTAGAGGGGCAGGGGTGATTGGCATAGGTTCTGGAGTCTGATTGCAGCAGGGGGTCATGCTCTGAACAAGGCAGGGGGCTGAGAATCATCCCCTGAATGTCTGTGAGGAAAGTGTATCCCTGTTCCTAAAGTGTACAGGTGGGTGGGTTCTGCAGATGGACCGTGGGCATGCAATGTTTTTGGTTGTAAGGACTGGGAGGTACCAATTCTCCTTGGACCCCTGTCGTGGCTGGCTGGGTGACCTGAGTGGAGCCACTAGTCCTTAGGCCCCTGATGTGGGTAGGTGAGCACCCTGTTTAATAGGCAAAGTGTGTCAAATATCAAACACCCACCTCTCCACCACACAGCTGGAACAGCTGTAGTCTGCCAACAAGGGCCTATTCTCCTGAAATAGGCATGCAGGGGGTAAGGTACCCAAAGTCCATGGACCATTTATGCCTGGACAGGAGCCGCTTCTGTCCTGAGCTCCACCAGTTAGTGGAGCTGGCAAATTATCTTTTCCCCCAATTGTGAATTTTATTCCTTCTCCAAGGCCAGGAGGATGACTCCAGGTGCTCAATGGGGCCTATCTGAGGCCCAGGGAAATCAACAGCTGGTGAAGCCGCTTTGGGGGCAGGGGGCGTGGTAAAGTATACGCAAGTATACGCTTTTGCCGAGAGCACCGTTCTTCCTTGGTTCCAGAGGTGTGCGTAGGCTGTGTGGCTGGTTGCTTCTCCCTGAGGAAACTGCAGCCAAATGCTAGTATCAGCCCGCGGCAGCCACTCCCGGGAATGGTGCCTGAGGGCTCCCAGCGATTCAGGTCCGGTAACTCCTCTCCACTTCTGAACCGTCTCTTCCTCCTCCTGCGGCTCAGTTCATTTTCTAACTTTGCCTTTGATGTTCAGGGCTCATAACTTGTCATAAATACAGTTGTTTCACTTGTTTTTCCAGGTCTTTGTTGTAAGAGGGCTCACTGGAAGCATATGTCTATTCCACCATCTTGGCCCTGCCAACAGCCACTTTTGAATGATCTTCAGCAAAATTTTACTTGTGTGTGATATTAATGATATTGTTTGATAATTTTTGCATTCTGTTCAATCACCTTTCTTTGGAATGGGCACAAATATGGATCTCTTCCAGTTGGTTGGCCAGGTAGCTGTCTTCTAAATTTCTAAGCATAGACAAGTGAGCCCTTCCAGCTTTGGGTTCGTTTGTTGATACACCTCAATTGGTATTCTGTCAATTTCTGGAGTTTTGTTTTTGAACAATGTGCTCAGTGCAGCTTGGACTTCTTCCTTTAATACCTTAGGTTCTTGATCATTTGCTACCTCCTGAAATGGTGGAACATCAACCAGTTATTTTTGGTACAGGAACTGTGTGTCTTCTTCCCATTTTCTTTTTATGCTTCCTGCATCATTCAATATTTTGCCTATAGAATCCTCCAGTATAGCAACTCAAGGCTTGAATTTTTTCTCCAGTTTTTTCAGCTTGGGAAATGCCAAGCATTTCCTTCCCTTTTGGTTTTCTAACTCCAGGTCTTCACACATTTCATTATAATACTTTGTCTTCTTGAGCTGCCCTTTGAAAATCTTCAATTCTGCTCCTTTACTTCATCCTTTCTTTCATTCGCTTTAGCTGCTCTACATTCAAGATCAAATTTCAGTGTCTCTTCTGACATCCATTTTCTCTCTTTCCCATCTTTTTAAATGACCTTTGGCTTTTTTCATCCTTATGATGTCCTGTGGTCTTCATTCACTAGTGTTCAATGCATCAAAGCAATTCTTGAGATGGTCTCTAATTTCCGGTGAAATATACTCAGAGTTGGTCTTTGGCTCTTGTAGACTTGTTTAAGTTTCTTCAACTTCAGCTTGAACTTCCATATAAGCAATTGATGGTCTGTTTTGCAGTCAGCTCCTGGCTTTGTTCTGACTGATGTAGTGGATTTGACTCCTCTGTATTACAGATGTAGTCAATTTGATTCCTCCGTATTATGTCTGGTGAGGTCCACGTATATAGTTAACATTGATGTTGTCCCGAAAAGGTATTTCCAATGAATAGGTCAATGATCTTGCAAAATTCTGTCACATGATCTCTAGCATCATTTCTGTCACTGAGGCCATATTTTCCAGCTACTCACCCTTCTTTATTTCCAACTTTCACTTTCCAATCACTAGTAATTATCGATGCATCTTGATTGCATGTTTGATCAATTTCAGACTGCAGAAGTTGGTAAAAAAAATCTTCAATTTCTTCATCTTTGGCATTAGTGGTTGGTGCATAAATTTGAATAATAGTCATATTAAGTGATCTTCCTTGTAGAAGTATGGATTGTTATCCTATCACTGACAGCATTGTACTTCAGTATAGATCTTGAAATGTCCTGTTTGACAATAAACTGTTCATCTTCAATCTGTCATTTATAGCATAGTAGACCATATCATTGTTCGATTCAAAATGGCCAATACCAGTTCATTTCAGCTCACTAATGTCTAGGATACCTATCTTCAAGCATTCTTTTCCTTTTTGGCAATTTCCAATTTTCCTAGATTCATACTTTGTGCATTCCATGTTCCTATTAGTAACGGATGTTTACAGCTGTTTCTTCTCATTTTGAGCCATGCTACATCAGCAAATAAAGGTCCCGAAAGCTTGACTCCAACCACATCATGAAGGTCGACTCTGCTTTGAGGAGGCAGCTCTTCCCCAGTCATATTTTGAGTGCCTTCCAACCTGAGGGGCTCATCTTCCAGCACTGTATTAGACAGTGTTCTGCTGCTCTTCATAAAGTTTTTCCTGCATGATTTTTTTTTTTTTTTTTTTAGAACTAGATCACCAGGTTCTTCTTCTAGTCTGTCTTAGTCTGGAAGCTCTGCTGAAACCTGTCCACCATGGGTGACCCTGTTGGTATTTGAAATACTGGTGCCATAGCTTCCAGCATAATGTTAACACATAAGCCACAGCAGTACAACAAACTGACAGACGAGTGGTGGTTCTAACCAATAGCAATCACAAAAGAGATCTTGTCAAATCTGTCTTCCCAGGACTTCTTATTCCTTTACTTCAAATCTCCACACTAAAAATAGGATATACTCTCAGCAGTAGGGTAGCTTAAGAGTCCTTAGCACCCTCTTACATCCTTGAACATCCTCCAAAATAAACATGCAATCAAAGTAAAAAGTGTATAAAAAATACTTGCTATACAAATACAGCTTAAAGAAAAGTCCCCTAGTCCCCTATTTATTTAAATGGTAGCACCTAAGACCCTTTTAAATAGAAATTCTTAAACTGCCAGAATTTCATCAGGGGGTCAGAAGAATGTGAACATACATTCTACTAAGGACAGAAGGAAAGGCAACTTAAAAGGAAGAAAGCTTTCCAAGTACTCAGCCTTCCACTTATATGATAAGAGCTATGATGCAAGCTGGTACCTGTAGGCATTTCCATAGCCATCTTAGTTCTCCATCTTAGATTGTGAGTAGTCTAAGTTTGGATTACAACTAAGAATTAGCCAGCATTTATACAAAGGTTGGTGCTTTACCTTCTCTACAACTCTGCATCCCTGTGAAATTAATGCGCACAATCAAACATCCTTTAAAATACGTAGCTTTTACATTAACAGCGCAAATATAGCCCAGGTCATTATTTGAGCTTAGTCTTTTCCGTCTAAGGGCCTAAGAGATTCACAAGAATATTCAAAGTGCCCAATTTGCTTAGGTGTTGCAGGGCTTTGGAAAGGAGCAACAGGACAAGAAGAGAAAGTGGTGACATTTGCGAAGTTTATTCAACAAGTATTTCCTGAGTGCCAGGCACTGTGCTGAGCTTCGTGATTTTAACAGTGAATAAGACATAGTCCGTGCTCTCACGAAGTTTACAGAGTGACTTAAGACCTTCATGCACAATCCCGGAAAATTCTGTATGTTCTGTGTCTTAGCAGAATCCTTCCTTAAGTGTTTTTCTGCAAGATTTTAAACTTTTTGGTCAAGTTTATTAAAATAAAAGTTACCGATTAAATATCTTTACTGGAAAAAATGCTGTCATCCATTTAAAGAAGATGATATACCTTTTAGGATTTTAAATACATGATTTGTCACTGTTGTTGTTGTGTGCTGTCAAGTCAATTCCTACTCATAGTGAATGACAGAGTAGAACTGCCCTATAGGGTTTCCTAGACGGTAATCTGGATCAAATCACCAGGTCTTTCTCCCACAGAACAGCTGGTGCATTCAAACTGCCAAACTTTCAGTTAGTAGCAGAGCACTTAGCCATTGTGCTGCCAGAGCCCCTCAATTTGTCACTAGACAGAAAAAAAAAAAAACACCAAACCTGTTGCCATTGAGTTGATTCTAACTCATAGTGACCTTATAGGAAAGAGGAGAACTGCCCCATAGGGTTTCCAAGGAGCGGCTGATAGATTCAAACTTCGTATAAAACTCCAAAAATACTACTGAAATCTTCAGGAGAGAGAATCCATATGTGGCAAGAAATGTCTTTACAGTAGACCCGCCTCCAATTATTCCCTCTGTGGACCCCTCCCAGTACCCTCACCTAGTCCTTGGGATTGTCCTCCATCAGTTCTTACTCTCATTATCACACCTGCCCACCAAGAATACTCTACTCTCCATCACAGATGTGGTAGTGGCAGATTCTAGTCAAAAAGAACATTACTAAAATCTACGCAAAAACATATATAATTACATAAACTGTAAAATGTTATGAAATAGTCAAGTTTCTAAAATTGAGGCTTCTTTTTTTAACAGCTCCAATAAATAAACATGAGCTTTCATCCCTAGATGACTATATCCTAGCCCCAGTAGAACTTTACAGATACATTATTTAGTTTGTCCAGTCTTATGGTCTCCAGGGCCTTTAGGAGACACATCTTGCTCTTTTTCCTGGATGAACCAAATTCTGAGACTCAAACTTGCAGAAATTCTAAGACCAATGATGTCATCCCATTTGACATTTAGTAATATCACCAATTTCTTAGATTTAGGAAAAAGGTATGCAATAGGAAAGAGAACTCTTTTAATACTGGGAAAAGCAATAATTACATTTCATAAAGTAATTATTACTTTCACTTTCACTTAATTGCTCATAAATAATCAAGTGACATTAGATGTATTTTATATTAAATTTTCAGGTATTATAGATTTTTCATGGTCCCTCCTCATTATAAACATGTTATATGATATCAGTACTCTTCATCCCCCTTCATTAGTCATTCCTTTCTCCTCTGTATTCAATATTTTTTTACTGACATGCCTGGTGTCTGCATTTTGTTCGTTTTGCTTGCTTACCAATAAGTCTACTACTAAGTAACCAAGTTTTTCTAGTCTTTCTAGAAGAGGAATAGAATAGTAATAAAATGACTCCTTCTCAAAAACTCTTAAAGTTGATTTATCTGCTTATTGTAATGAGAAAATCCTGGTCAAATTTTAAAATCACTTTTGCATGCATACTTCTTTTGTATTATTCCCTCTCAAGTTGAAATTTCTTCAACAAGTAATTTTATAAGTTCAACTTGCCTTTTGAGAGAGAGAGAGAGAATGTGTGTCTGTGTGTATGTTACCATTTGGCTTTTTCTTAACTTCTTAAGATCCATGTGTATTAAACCTCTGTCCACACTGTTGTTTGTAACACCTTGCAGTTTAGTATCCTCTGCAAATTTCATTAACATGCTATTTACTACCTCTTTCAGATCATTAATAAATGCTATTTCTTGTGTATTAAATTTTTCGGTCGAATAGATTTAATTTGCTGTTGTAATTTCAATCATGTTTTCTAAAGATACAATGCAGTTAAGAATGGTCTTAACATAGGCTTAAATCCATACCCAGTTTATAGTTATTTTACTATTGTGCAATTCATTTGTGTTCTTTAATCAGCACTGTTGTGAGCTCCACTGAAGCAATATTCTATTGATTTTCTCTTCCCTCTTTTTCAATATAGTCATCATCTTGGCTTTAAATGCACAGCAATAGCAGAGTTAGAACTATTGTTGTACTCTAATCCACAGCTATTTATAAAAGGAAATTAAATCTTTTTTTCTCAGTAGATATTCTTTTGCTGATTTAAGAAATGTTCTACATTAAGAAAATTATTTTATAACTATAATATTTGATTTTTCTATGTTTTGTGCTAATGTTCTAAAAAGAACTAGATCCTAGATCTTTATCATAAGCAAGAATATCTATTTAGGTATGTAGGTATATATATATATGTATAACTTCCAGCATCATAACAATATGCAAGCCACCACAACATGTCAAATTGAGGGACAGGTGAGGGAGATCCATCTGTCAATTTGACAAGCTGTGGTGACTTGCATATTGTTATGATGCTGGAAGTTACGCTACTGGTATTTCAAATACCAGCAACGTCACCCATGGTGGACAGGTTTCAGTGGAGCTTCCAGACTAAGATAGATAAGGAAGAAATTCTGGCAATCTACTTGCAAAAATTATCCAATGAAAACCCTGTGGGTCACAACAGTATATTGTCCAATATAGTGCTGCCAGATGAGCCCGCTGCAGCAACAATGGACTAGAGCATACCAAAGATTGTGAAGATGGCACAGGACTGTGTGTGGCACAACACTGTTTTGTTCTTCGTACATAGGGTTACTATGAATCAGAACCACTTGACAGCAACTAACAATGGCGACACCACCACCACCACCACACACACACACATACACACACACTCACTGATTCCTTGACTCCTGGAGAATCTGGGGTGACTTTTTTTTTCTCTGAGACTTGGATGTGCCCCTGAGATTCATTAAGACTTTACTTCTTCACTTTATGCCATCCATCGACCTAGTTAGGTCTCCTATAGTGACAGTTTTCATTTTCAGTGATATGTAGTTTCCTACATGCTACTTACTGTAGTATTTATGTTCATAAATCTCAATTTTAAGTCATTATACATGAGGTTAGTCTTCATGTTTTTATGTAATATTTCCAGGAAATATTTGCTTTTCTTTCTTTCTCAATCTTTTTTTTTTTACCTGAATATAATCCCATGGTACTCTTTTCTTCTCCACCCTGAGAAATTTATTTAAGCTCTAAGTCTCTTTCCCCAGTTGTGAGTTGTCCATCATACATTTCCTAACCATCTCTGAGTGTTGTTGTCAGTTCAAATGAGATAATTTATGCAAAAATGCTTTATAAGTTATGTAAAAGCACATAAAATATTCTGATTATTGAAGCATATATAAAGACAATTAGAAGACATGGTGTGTGTGTGTGTGTGTGTGTGTGTGTGCTTTTTTTGGGGGGGAGGGGGAATAAAACCTGTATTTCCATGTTGAACTTTCAGTAAATGTTTATTTTTGTGGCAAAAGACATACAATCCTTCATATTTTGCTTTCAATGCAAATATGAGTACTGAACCTAAGATTCAAAGAGAAAAATATCCGCATTTTAGAATTTCCCTAACTAAAAAACATACAATTTTATATTTTACCTAGGTTTTTAAATAACTCCATTGTAGGCTTCTGAGTTAAAACAGACAAGATGTAATAAAAACAAGTTAAGTTTTTTACCTATGGCACAAGACAGGAACCATTCCCAAAGCCAAATGTTCAGACAGGGATTGGACTGGACTAAAAAAATGAGATAGAAAAATGATACTGTGAGACCATGTGAGAAGCTTATGTCTGGATGGGAGATGAGAGGGCAGAGGGGGTCAGAAGCTAGCTGAATGGACATGAAAATAGAGTGGAAGGAGGGAGTGTGCTGTCTCATTAGGGGAAGAACAACTAGGAGTATATAGCAAGGTGTATATAAATTTTTGTATGAGAGAGTGACTTGGTTTGTAAACTTTAACTTAAAGCACAATAAAAATTAAAAAAAAATTGTTTCCCTATGGAAAATTCTTTTTCATTCTTTTTTCTTATTTTAAAAGTCTTAACCAGTTGAAGTTTGGTTAAAAACATTGAGTTATTTATTGATTTAATTTTTCACCCAGGACAATTAGTCTTATGTAAATTTTTGGAGATCCTATGAAAGTTGATTTTTGAAAACGATGCTTCACTAGTTTCTCTTCTCACCTAATGAATCCATCCTGACACACTCCATTCTTTTAATTACCAATCATGTTTTATCATAAGTCTGTATATAATTCTCCTCATATTCAACTTTTTCTTTAGAAATGGTTTTGATCTATAATAATAAATAAAGTCTTTTTGTTTTTCTTTCCTAATGGGGACAGTACAATCAAACACATGTGAGTATATGGTAGGAAGTACTTCAATGGAAAGAATGTACTATCGGAATCAAATACATATCAAGGACATGGTAGGAAGCACTCCAATAGGAGGAATGTACTATCAGAGTTAGGAAGAGAATGGTGCTAACTATCTAGTATGTATATGTAACTGTACCTGCCTCTCCTCAAGCAGTATACATACAAACACATTTTTGCTTCAGTTATTTAAATTTATTTTTAAATTTTTATTGGACTTTAAGTGAAAGTTTACAAATCGAGTCAGTCTCTCATACAAAAATTTATACACACCCTGCTATATACTCCTAATTCCTCTCCCCCTAGTGAGACAGCATACTCCTTCCCTCCACTCTCTATTTTCGTGTCCATTCGGCCAGCGGCCAGCTTCTGATCCCCTCTGCCCTCTCATCTCCCCTCTAGATAGGAGATGCAAACGTAGTCTCATGTGTCTACTTGAGCCAAGAAGCTCACTCTTCACCAGTATCATTTTCTATCCCATAGTCCAGTCCAATCCCTGTATGAAAAGTTGGCTTTGGGAATTGTTCCTGTCTTGAGCTAACAGAAGGTCTGGGCACCATGACCTCCAGGGTCATTCTAGTCTCATTCAGTCAGACCGTTAAGTCTGACCTTTTTACGAGAATTTGAGGTCTGCATCCCACTTCTCTCCTGCTCCCTCAGGGGTTCTCTGTTGTGTTCCCTGTCAGGGCAGTCATCGGTTGCAGCCAGCTACCATCTAGTTCTTCTGGTCTCAGGCCGATGTAGTCTCTGGTTTATGTGGTCCTTTCTGTCTCTTGGGTTCATAATTACATTGTGTCTTTAGTGTTCTTCATTATCCTTTGCTCCAGTTGGGTTGAGACCCATTGATGCATCTTAGATGGCCACTTGCCAGCATTTAAGACCCCAGAAGCCACTCTCAGAAGTGAGATGCAGAATGTTTTCTTAATAGATTTTCTGGTGCCAATTGACTTAGATGTCCCCTGAAAAGGAATCAGTTTATTCAGAAAACTTCTTTGCTTTTGGTTTAGTCCAGCAGTGCTGACCTCACCTGTATTGTGTGTTGTCTTTCCCTTCACCTAAAATAATTCTTATCTACAATTAGTGAAAACCCCTCTCCCCCCCTTACCTCTCATAACCATCAAAGAATATTTTCTTCTCTCTTTAAACTATTTCTACAGTTATTGTAATAGTGGTCTTATGCAATATCTGTCCTTTTGCAACTAATTTTACTCAGCACAATGCCTTCCAGATTCCTCTATGTTATGAAATGTTTCACGGATTCATCATTGTTCTTTATCAATGCCTAGTATTACACTGTGTGAATACACCATCATTTATTTATCTATTCATCCATTGATGGGCACCTTGGTTGCTTCCATCTTTTTGCTATTGTAAACAGTGCTGCAATAAACATGGGTGCACATATATCTGTTCATGTAAAGGCTCTTATTTCTCTAGGATATATTCCAAGGAGTGGGATTGTTGGATCCTATGGTAATTGTTTCTAGTTTTTTAAGGAAGCCCCAAATCGATTTCCAAAGCAGTTGTACCATTTTTCATTCCCACCAGCAGTGTATAAGTGTTCCAGCCTCTCCACAACCTCTCCAACATTTATTATTTTCTGTTCTTTGGATTAATGCCAGCATTCTTGGAGTAAGATGGAATCTCCTTGTAGCTTTGATTTACATTTCTCTAATGGCTAATGATCGTGAGCATTTCCTCATGTATCTGTTAGCCACCTGAATGTCTTCTTTAGTGAAGTGTCTGTTCATATCTTTTGTCCATTTTTTAATTGGGTCATTTGTCTTTTTGTAGCTGAGTTTTTGGAGTGTCATGTAGACTTTAGAGATCGGACGCTGATTGGAAATGTCACAGCTAAAAGCTTTTTCCCAGTATGTAGGTAATCTTTTTACTCTTTTGGTGAAGTCTTTGGATGAGCATAGGTGTTTGATTTTTAGGAACTCCCAGTTATCTAGTTTTTCTTCTGCATTGTTAGTAATGTTTCGTATACTGTTTGTGCCGTGTATTAGGGCTCCTAACGTTGTCCCTATTTTTTCTTCCATGATCTTTATCGTTATAGATTTTTATGTTTACATCTTTGGTCCATTTTGAATTAGTTTTTGTGCATGATGTGAGGTATGGGTCTTGTTTCATTTTTTTGCAGATGGATATCCAGTTATGCCAGCACCATTTGTTAAACAGACTATCTTTTCCCCATTTAACTGACTTCGAGCCTTTGTCAAATACCAACTGCTCATATGTGGATGGATCTATGTCTGGAATCTCAGTTCTGTTCCATTGGTCTATGCATCTGCTGTTGTACCAGTACAAGGCTGTTTCAACTACCATGGTGGTATAATAGGTTCTAAAATCAGGTAGAGTGAAGCCTCCCACTTTGTTCTTCTTTTTCAATAATGCTTAACTTATCCCAGGCCTCTTTCCCTTCTATATGAAGTTGGTGATTTGTTTCTCCATCTCATTAAAGAATGTCGTTGGAATTTGAATCGGAATTGCATTGTATCTATAGATAGCTTTTGGTAGAATAGACATTTTGACAATGTTAAGCCTTCCTATCCATGAGCAAGGTATGTTTTTCCGCTTACGTAGGTCTCTTTTGTTTTCTTGCAGAAACGTTTTGTAGTTTTCTTTGTATAAGTCTTTTACAACTCTGGTAAGATTTATTTCTAAGTATTTTATCTTCTTGGGGGCTACTGTAAATGGTATTGATTTGGTGATTTTCTTTTTGATGTTCTTTTTGTTAGTGCAGAGGAATCCACCTGATTTTTGTATGTTTATCTTGTATCCTGATAATCTGCTGAACTCTTCTATTACTTGCGGTAGTTTTCCTGAGGATTCCTTAGGGTTTTCTGTGTGTAAGAGCATGTCATCTGCAAATAGAGATACTTTTTTACTTCTTCTTTACCAATCTGGATGCCCTTTATTTCTTTATCTAGCCTAATTGCTGGCTAGGACCTCCAGCACAATGTTGAATGAGAGTGGGGTTAAAGGACATCCTTGTCTGGTTCCTGATGTCAAGGGGAAAGCTTTCAGACTCTCTCCATTTAGGATGATGCTGGCTGTTGGCTTTGTATAAATGCTCTTTACTGTGTTAGGGAATTTTCCTTCTATTCCTGTTTTTGTGAGAGTTTTTATCATGAATGGGTGTTGAACTCGTCAAATGCCTTTTCTGTATCAATTGTTAAAATCATGTGGTTCTTGTCTTTTGTTTTACTTATGTAATGGATTACAATAATTTTTTTCTAATGTTGAACCATCCCTGTATACCTGGTATAAATCCCACTTGGTCATGGTGAATTATTTTTTTGATATGTTGTTTAATTCTATTGGCTAGAATTTTGTTGGGGATTTTTACATCTAAGTTCATGAGGGATATAGGTTTGTAATTTTCTTTTTTTGTGGTGTCTTTACCTGGTTTTGGTATCAGGGATATGCTGGCTTCATAAAATGAGTTTCGTAGTATTCCGTCCTTTTCTGTGGTCTGAAATACCTTTAGCAGTAATGGTGTTAACTTTTCTCTGAAAGTTTGGTAGAACTCTGCTATGAAGCCATCCGGGCCAGGGCTTTTTTTTATTGGGAGTTTTTTGATTACCTTTTTAATCTCTTCTTTTATTATGGGTCTATTTAGTTGTTCTACCTCTGTTTGTGTTAGTTTATGTAGGTAGTGTGTTTCTAGGAATTCATCCATTTCTTCTAGGTTTTCAAATTTGTTAGAGTACAATTTTTCATAGTAACCTGATATAATTCTTTAAATTTCAGTTGGTTCTGTTGTGATATTGCCCATCTCATTTCTTATTTTGGTTATTTCTTCCTCACCTGTTTTTCTTTTGTCAGATTGGCCAATAGTTTATCAATTTTGTTAATTTTTTCAGAGAACCAGCTTTTGGTCTTGTTAACGCTTTCAATTGTTTTTCTGTTTTCTATTTCATTTAATTCTGCTCTCATTTTTATTTTTTGCATTCTTCTGGTGTCTGAGGGTTTCTTTTGTTGCTCTCTTTCTATTTGTTCAAGTTGTAGGGATAATTCTTTGATTTTGGCCCTTTTTTCTTTTCATATGTGTGCATTTATTGATATAAATTAACCTCTGAGTACTGCTTTCGCTATGTCCCAAAGGTTCTGAGAGGAAGTATTTTCATTCTCATCAGATTCTATAAATTTCTTTATTCCGTCCTTAATGCCTTCTATGACTGAGTTGTTTTTGAGCACGGTATTGTTCAGTTTCCAAATGTTTGATTTCTTTTCCCGTTATTGATTTCTACTTTTATAGCCTTATGGTCAGAGAAGATGCTTTGTAATATTTCGATGTTTTGGATTCTGCTAAGGCTTGCTTTATGATCTAATATGTAGTTTATTCTGGAGAATGTTCCATGTGCACTAGAAAAGAAAGTATACTTGGCTACTGTTGGGTGGAGTGTTCTGTATACATCTATGAGGTCAAGTTGGTTGATTGTGGCATTTAGATCTTCTGTGTCTTTATTGAGCTTCTTTCTGGATGTCCTGTCCTTCACTGGAAGTGGTGTGTTGAAGTCTCCTACTATAATTGTGGAGCTATCTATCTCACTTTTCAATGCTGTTACAGTTTGTTTTATGTATCTTGTAGCCCTGTCATTGGGTTCATAAATATTTAATATGGTTATATCCTCCTGGTATATTGTCCCTTTAATCATTGTATAGTGTCCTTCCTTATCCTTTATGATGAATTTAACTTTGAAGTCTATTTTGTCAGAAATTAATATTGCCACTCCTGCTCTTTTTTGATTATTTTTTGCTTGATATATTTTTTTCCATCCTTCGAGTTTTAGTTTGTTTGTGTCTCTAAGTCTAAGGTGTGTCTCTTGTAGGCAGCATATAGATGGATCATGTTTTTTTATCCATTCTACCACTCTGTCTCTTTACTCGTGCATTTAGTCCTTTTACATTCAGTGTAATTATAGATAGGTATGAGTTTAGTGCTGTCATTTTGATGTCTTTTTTTGTGTTGTTGACAGTTTCTTTTTGCCACTTAATTTTTTGTGCTGAGTAGTTTATCTTTGTGTATTGTCTTTTCCTCTTATTCATAGTTGTTGATTTTGTTTCTTCTGAGTCTCTATGTTTTTCTTGTATTTTATTTTGATGAGCAGGATAGTTAGTCTCCTTTGTGGTTACCGTAATATTTACCCTTATTTTTCTAAGTTTAAGCCTAACTTTTTCTCTTTATAGTGCCTTGTCTTCCTCTCCATATGAAAGATCTGTGACTATATTTCTTAAAAAAAAAAACCCAGTGCCATCGAGTTGATTCCAACTCATAGCGACCCTATAAGGACAGAGTAGAACTGCCCCACAGGGTTTCCAAGGAGCGCCTGGCAGATTCGAACTGCCGACCTCTTGGTTAGCAGCTGTAGCACTTAATCACTACACCACCAGGGTTTCCTCTATATTTCTTAGTCCCTCTTTATTATTTTAATGTTGTCTTCTTTTACATAATAACATCGCTGTTTCCCTGTTGTGAGTGTTTTTTTAATCTTGATTTATTTTGGGGATTTCCCTGTCTGGGTCGACCTCTGATTGCTCTTCCCAGTGTTCTGGTCTTGGGTCGATGCCTGATATTATTGACCTTCTAACCAAAGGACTCCGTTTAGTATTTCTTGTAATTTTGGTTTGGTTTTTACAAATTTCCTAAACTTCTATTTATCAGGAAATATCTTAATTTCACCTTCATATTTGAGAGAGAGTTTTGCTGGATATATGATTCTTGACTGACAATTTTTTTCCACCAATGCTTTATATAAGTCATCCCATTGCCTTCTTGCCTGCGTGGTTTCTGCTGAGTAGTCTGAGCTTATTCTTACTGACTCTCGTTTATAGGTGACTGTTCATTTATCCCTAGCTGCTCTTAAAATTCTCTCTTTGACTTTGTTTTTGGCAAGTTTGATTCTAATATGTCTTGGTGTCTTTCTTTTAAAATCTACCTTATGTGGCGTTAGATGAGCATCTTGGATCGATATCTTCTCATCTTTCACGATATCAGTGATGTTTTCTGCCAACAAATCTTCAACAATTCTTTCTGTATTTTCTGTTATCCCTCCCTTTCCTGGTACTCCAATCACTTGTGGGTAATTTCTCTTGATAGAATCCCACATGATTCTTAAGATTTCTCCATTTTTTTAAATTCTTTTATCTAATTTTTCTTCAAATATATTTGTGCCAAATGCTTTATCTTCAAGCTCACCAAGTCTGCCTTCCACTTGCTCAGTTCTGCTCCTCTGACTTTCTATTGAGCAGTCTAATTCTGTAATTTTATTGTTAACCTTCTGAATTTCTGATTGCTGTCTCTCTATGGATTCTTGCAGCATATTAATTTTTTTTTTATGTTCTTGAATTGCCTTTTTAATTTCTTCAACTACTTTATCTGTGTGTTCCTTGGCTTGTTCTGCATTTTGCCTGATCTTATACCTAATTTCCTTCCTGGTGATGTCTTGAAGAGTTCTGTATATTAATCTTTTTAATTCTGCATCTGGTAATTCCAGGAAGGCACCTTCATCCGGAAGATCCACTGATTCTTTGTTTTGAGAGCTTGTTGAAGCGATTGTGGTCTGTTTCCTTATGTGATTTGATATTGATTGTTGTCTCCAAGCCATCTATAAGTTATTGTATTAGTTCATTTTATGTTTGCTTACTGTATCCTAGCTTCTTGCTTTGTTTTGTTTTCACATGCCCAGATGGGTTGCATGATTGAGTCAGCTTGATTATTTTCACCCTTGAAGCTCTGACATCCTGTCACCAGATGGCTAGAGCTGTTAACATGTATGTCAGTCTAGGAGTCCATTCACTTTTCTTGTATGAATTCAGCTCAGGTGTCCAGGTAGCTTTTCATCAAGTGTGTGGTACAGACTCTGTCCTACAGCCTTAGAGGGGCAGGGGTGGTTGGTGTAAGTACCAGTATCTGGTTGCAGCAGGGGGTCACGCTCTGAAAAAGGCAGGGGCTGAGAATCGTCCTCCAAATATCTCTGAGGAAAGCATGTCCCTGTTCCCTAGAGTGTACAGATGGGTGAGTTCTGCAGATGGACCACAGGCACTGAATGCTTTTGTTCACAAGGACTGGGAGTTACCAGTTATCTGTGGACCCCTGTCATGGGTGGCTGGGTGACCTGAGTGGAGCCACCAGTCCTTATGCTCCTGATGTGGATAGGTCAGGACCCTATTTAATAGACAAAACAGTGTCAAATATCAAACACCTACCTCTTCACCATACAGTTGAAATGGTTGCAGTCTGCCCACAAGGGCCTAGTCTCCCAAAATAGGCCCACACAGGTCCATGTGGCAGGGAAAGTTATTCAAAGTCCACGGACTGTTTATGCCTGAACAGGAGCTGCTTCTGTCCTGAATACTCCGGTTAGTGGAGGTAGCAAATTATCTTTTCCCCTAATTGTGAATTTATTCCTACTCCACAGCTGGGAGGATAGCTCCGGGTGCTCAGCACGGCCTATCTCAGGCCCTGGGAAATCGACAGCCACCAAAGCCAGTTTGGGAGCTGAGGGCACGGTAAAATATATGCAAGTACTTAGCTTTTGCCAAGAGCGCTGTTCTTCTCTGGTTCTGGAGGTGTGAGTAGGCTGTGCGACTGGCTGCTTCTCCCTGAGGAACTGCAGCTGAATGCTACCACTAGCCTGCTGCAGCTGCTTCCAGAAATGGTGCCTGAGGGTTCCCCGTGATTCAGGTCTGGTAACTTCTCTCTGCTTCTGAACCATCTCTCCCTCCCCCTGCTGCTCAGTCTGTTTTCTAAATTTGCCTTTGTTGTTCAGGGCTCCTAGCTTGTCATAAATATAATCATTTCACTTTTTTTTTTCAGGTCTTTGTTGTAAGAGGGATCACAGGAAGCATATGGCTATTCCACCATCTTGGCACCACCTCAGGTATTTAAATATTTTTGTCAAAATTTCCCTCACCACCAGATGTCAGAGAAAAGTAAAAAGGTTGAAATAACTGGATAATTGTCTTAGTTTTCCACTTAATTGGTATAGAGGAAGTCTTACTAAACTTTTGTGGTAGATATTTCAAAATTAGTTTGCATCATGTTTGGAAAAGCCCAGTGAACCATTTCAGTTGAGTAATCAAAATTCAGC
Source organism: Loxodonta africana (assembly GCF_030014295.1). NCBI lineage: Eukaryota > Metazoa > Chordata > Mammalia > Proboscidea > Elephantidae > Loxodonta > Loxodonta africana. The sequence continues at coordinate 73,686,713 of NC_087347.1, forward strand.
CTCAGTTAGACAGCTTCCATCTATCTAGACAGCCAGTTTATCTAGACCATTTTGCCATGCAAATTAGTTATGGAAACCCTTCTGACAGGTTTTAGTGTATGAGATTACACAGCTTAGTATCTATGACCAATATCCTCAGCCTCTAGGGGAAGTCACATTAGGCATATCTCTAGATGACACAGATTATTTCTGGTCCTGACAAATCTGGATGCAACAAGTTTTAGTGCTGACACCATTACAGAATGATGCCCATAGGTATTATTGAAATCCTAGGTCTGACTTTAGCTTCTTAGTTGCTTTTTCTTTAAACATGTTTGTAGAGGAAGACTAAATTCAAGCTCTCACCCTTTCCCAGCCTCTTAGACAAACAGGATAAACCTTGAGTGGTCTTATTACATGAAAACTTGATAACTGGATGGATACCTCAGGACGAATGTTAATGATGGCTATGATGTATCGAAAATTCAAAGATTAACCTCTTAAGCAATACAGCATAGGAGCTAAGAACATGAGCTTTGTAGTTAGGCAGGCCTTGATTGAAGGCTGGTTCTGCTGCTATGAGTTGTGTGGCCTTGGGTATGTTACCTAGCTCTCTGGGCCTCAGGTTATCTGTAAAATGGAAATTTTAATAGTATTTATGTTAAGATTAAATAAGTTAATATGTGTACAGCACTTAAAACATGACCTGGTCTGCAGTAAGTGTTCAGCAATATTGCTTATTATTGTTCTTATTAGTAGTCATTTTTCATATGCTATTTTTTTTATGTATATATTTGATGTTATTATCACCCAGTTAACTGAATTATGTCTGTTTCCTCTGGGGCCTATTTTTCTCTTTATTTATCTTTGTTTTTCTTTTATGGTACTAGTTTTCTCAGACATCTCTGGTGATCATTGGTTATTGTTTACATTTAAGAATGCAGAATTGTGTTGACTATCTCAGGAGTAATCAACAATGACTTGGCAATGACTTGGTTAGCACTTCTACTTCCATAAATGCACCCCCAGGCTGATGACATTTCTAAGTAAGATCTTAAAGGGACTGTGTGATTTCTCCTTGCTGCTTGTCTTAAGCTGGGTTCTCTAGAGAAACAAAACCAATGAAGTGTATATATATACACACACAAACGGAGAGACAAAGAGAGAGACTTATATCAATTTATATCAAGGAAATGACTCATGTGTTTGTAGCTGCTGAAAAGCTCCAAGTGTGTGGGTCAGGCGTCAGGCTGGAGACTTCCCCTGACTCACGTAGCTGCAGGAGCTGACAAACCCAAAATCAGCAGGTCAGATGGCAGGCTGCTGTTTTGTGAGCTGCAGAGGCTGATGAATCCAAGATCAATAGGTAAGATAGCAGGCTTCTGGCTCAAGTCCCAAGAACTGGAGGTCAGATGATGACAAGCCAAATGCTGGATTCAGAGCAGAGTAAAAGGCAATGAGCTTTGCCAGAATGTCCATATATATTGGATGCAGGCCACACCCCCAAGGAAACTCCTTTTCAACTGATTGGCTGCTCATAGCAGATCTCATCATGGAAGTAATTACATTATATCAGATCTCATTGTGTAAGTGATTACATAATTACATAACAGCCAAACTACATCATAACTGACAAACCACTGAGAATTATGGCCCAGCCAAGATGACACACCACTTAACAATCACACCACTAATAGTAAAATGAAAGAGGAAATAGATGGACTTAAAAATGAACTGTGCAAAATCAAAACAGAACTTAAAGATTTGGAAAATTCTGTTGTATAAACTGTCATCTGTCCCAGAATTTTCACCAAGAGTGTGCCTACAGAATCTTTCGTTAAAGAGATTAAGCCTGTGACTGATGGATCTAACCAACTACCGCAGCAGAAAACCCATCAGCTTAGATGAAGGGGACAGAGAAAGAACAAAAGGAGAGAATACTGTCTGTCTCTTGGAATTCTAAGGCAGGAAACAGGCCAAAGGAGCTACATCTGTTGTCCTCCAAGAAAAAAAAAGAATCATCCCTGGAGCAGCTAGGAGATCAGCATAACTGTTTGTAGGAACACAGGGAGCAGGGCTGTCTTGCTTTCAAAGGGTGGGGCCACAGCCTCGTAGGTTTCAAAGAGTTGGATCTTCGGATTTTCACCCACTTGGTTTTGGAGTGTAGGGCTGCCATTAAGATGTGCCATGGGGATTGGGCTGCTGCCCAAAGCTGAGGGGGTAGGTCTACCACACCCAAGAATGGGGCCTGCTGAGGCCTAAGGGGTGGAGATGCCACTCAGATGGACTAGGAAAATTGGGCCACTCAAAGCTGAGGGAGTAGAGTTGCCATCCCAGTGGGCCTAGAAGGTACAGCTGAAGCCTAGGCCCAAGGGCCTCCACCCAGAATCCAGAAGGCATGGCAAACGCCCAGAGTCTGGAGGGCAGGGCCCTTGTCCAGATGGTCTCAGAGAATAAAGGATTGTTTCCAAGGCAAAAAAAAAAAAAAAAATTTTTCCCCCCAAGGCTTGAGAGCTAACATAAATTGTTCTGCTGAGTTTTGGACTTGCTTAGTGCCCATTATCCCTTCTTTACCTCCAATTTCTCCTGTTTGTAATGGAAATGTCTACCTTGTGTCTCTTCTACCATTGTACTTTGGAAGCAGATAACTTGTATTCTAGATTTCACATGTTCACAGGTGAAGAGGAATTTTTCCCTGGGAGAGAATATGCCTAAAGTCTCACCCATATTTAATTTACATGATTCAGAACATAAGACTTCAGACTTGGAGTTGATTTAAAGCTTTTGGGATGATGTGACAGGGTGAATGTGTTTTGCATGTGGCAAAAACGTGAATTTTGGGGGCCCAAAGGATGGAATGTTATGCATTGAATTTTGTCCTCCAAAAATATGTGTTGTAAATCCCAGCCTGTAGTTATAACCCCATTTAGGAATGGGTAGTCTTTGTTACGTTAATGAGATCTCCAGAAAGGCTGTAACAGTTTGCACTCCCATCAGCTGTATTGGATCCACTTTCCCAGGGATTTCATCACTGCTTAAAATCACCGTTAAACTTTATTCATTTTAATTTTAAAGGTAGCACATTTTTGTAAAAAAAAAAAAAAAAGTTAAAAATATAGAATTGTAGAAAATGCACATTCCTCAGAATTCCCATTTCCCACAGAACAATTTTTAAGAGTTTTGAGTATCTCTGTAGTTTTTGGGTATCATCAAATCTGCCTACCCATTGCTGTTGAGTCAATTCTGACCCATAGTGATCCTGTGGAGAGTAGAACTGCCCCATGGGGTTTCCAAGACTATAAATCTTTACAGAGCAGACTGCCACATCTTTCTCCCAAGGAGCAGCTGGTGAGGTTGAACTGCTCAACTTTCAATTAGCAGTCAAGCGCTTAACCACTGCGCCACCAGGGCTTCACAACTATACACACATACATATGTAAACCTCTTGCCATCTCGTCAATTCCTACTTAGAGCAACCCTATAGGACAGAGTAGAACTGCCCCATTGAGTTTTTGAGGAGTGCCTGGTAGACTCGAACTGCCGACTTTTTGGCTAGCAGCTGTAGCTCTTAAGTACTATGTCGCCAGGGTTTCCATATATATATATATATAAAATATGGAATAACACACACACACACAGCCCCCTCTATTTTAAAGATAAAACTTTAGGGAAAAATATCTCAAATCTCTTGCCTAACCTCACTTAAAATATTTTTGGCAAAATTAATCTTATGCTTTAGTTCCTGAATTCTTTTCTGTTGTTTTTATTTCCTGGCATCAAAATCTTGCATAATCAGCTCTTTTGGTAGCAAAAGCAGAGGAAGGCAGTGGAGACTTATAGTTAGCATGTGCTGTCAGAAACCCTGGTGGCATAGTGGCTAAGTGCTACAGCTGTTAACCAAAACGTCAGCAGTTTGAATTCACCAGGCACTCCTTAGAAACTCTATGGGGCAGTTCTACTCTGTCCTATAGGGTCGCTATGAGTCAGAATCAACTCAATGGCAAAGGGTTTTGGAATCAAATATACTTTGTTTGAAATCCCAGCTCTGCCATAATCTCAGCATGTGACTTTAGGCAAGATATCTAATTTCTTTCAATGTTTCCTCATCAGTGAAAGAGTGAGGCCGTTCATCTCTTAGGTATTTAATATAAAATACCGTGTGTGTGTGTATCTGGCACACAGTCAGTGTTCAATAATGGCAGTTGAACTGACAGGTGAAAAGAATTACTGAATCAATATATTCCAGAAAATTTGCTTTCAAAATCACCATTGAGAAAATATTTTTGTATTTAAGATTCTGTATTCCTTAGCGACCATGCTTTTCTTCTAATTTTAAATAAAAGTACACAATTATCTCTTTTTTTCACCTAGCAATGATCTTTCTCTTGGTTCTCAAAAGATCCCCATGTCCCATGTTACAAAGTGTTTATGCAGTTGCTCCAAAGGTGTTTTTTCCCTGATTCATAAGTGAACTCCAACAGTAACCCTATAAAACAACTGCATCTTCAGGTTATTCCCATAATCCCCCCACCCACAACTGTTTCAATGTTAACTTAATGTTATTCATTTACTTGTGTTGTTATTGAAAATGAATTCTTAATTAAAATGGCCCAGCATCACCTGGCTCACATAGAGTGCCACAAGAAATAATCCCAAATTTAATGTACACTTTGACTCATACCTACAATTTAATTTCTGAAACCAGAAATATAAATGGTTTTTATAATGGCTTGTGAGCATTAGATGGGGAAAGATTAGAGCTACTAATAAAAAGCTACTTTCTCAGGAGGAGTCTCACAACACCACATAATTGTTTCTAGGCTGTATGGACTGAACACGTAAATGAACAACCAGGTTAGGTTAAAATAGAACTCCAATATGATCTGTGTATGCATGACTTGTGTTATCCTTTGGTTTAGCTTCTGGTTTACTCTCACATTTCACATCTACATTTATCTGTGGGGAAGAAGCCAGGGTCTTTTGTTCTATTTTCGCCTCTGTCCTCTTTCAATTGAAATGTTTTCTACTCCACTGTAAATAACTTTTAAGTACATATAGGAGTCCCTGGGTGGCTCAAATGGTTAAGCCCTCAACTACTAGCCAAAAGATTGGTGGTTTGAATGCACCCAAAGGCACTTCAGATGACAAGCCAGGTGATCTGTTTCTGAAATGTCACAGCCTTAAAAACCATATGGAGCATTTCTACTCTGACACGCATGAGGTTGCCATGAGTTGGAATTGACTTGACAGCATCTAACAACAACAACAACAACATACGAGATTATGATGTCCAGTTCAATTATTGCAGCAAAAACTTTTCAAAACTGGTGTAACCAAAGGTTGGGGTATAAAGGACAAGCAGCAGACAGGCCTCTAGATCTGTCCCCTCCATTCCAAGTCAATTTCAAAAACTTAAAGCCCCTTTCTTAGTTACTTAGTGAAGATCACCCAGGAATAGAAGAGATAAGGACCTTCCTCTATAGCTGACACAGAGAAAAAGCCTTCCCTTAAAACTGGCACCCTGAATTTGGATTTTTTGGCTCTTAAACTGTGAGAGAATACATTTCTGTTTGTTAAAGCCATCCACTTGTGGCACTTCTGTTATAACAGGGCTATAACAGAAATACCACAAGTGGTTTGTTTCAAAGAAACAGAAATGTATTCTCTCACAGTTTAGAAAGCTAGAAGTCCAAATTCAGGATGCTGGCTCTAGGAGAAGGCTTTCTTTCTCCGTTGGCTCTGGAGGAAGGTCCTTGTCTCTTTTACTCCTGGGTGATCTTCATGTGGCTTGGCGTGTGTCTTCCCCCATCTCTGCTACTCTTACCACCTTGTTTAATTTCTTTTTTATATCTCCAAAGAGATTGATTTAAGATACATCCTAATCCTGCCTCATTAACAACAAACACAACTGTCCAGGCATGGACCAGTAACATGAATTTTGCCTCCAAAAATGGAGGGTACTGAGAGACCAAAAAAAGAGTCAGGCAACTCCAGGGTGGCAGCAAAGGAGTTTATTAGGGAGGCTTACATACATGACGAGTCCTGGGCAGCTGCAGGACCAAGCAGATCTCTGCAGCTTACAGTGGGAGGACAGAGGTTTTATAGTGGCGGTGGACGATAGTCGCTACGTGCCAGGGACTTACATACGAATGACTCAGCAAACTGTAGGGAACTAGTGGACCACATTAGGGCACTCATGTTTGGTCTCAAAAAGTCTGTTTCCCCTCAGTCCACCTCTCAAGGCCAGCTCCTACAATCTAGCATGTTCCCTGTCTTGTGCTGTAGTGTGAAAGACCCCTTTCCCTCCGCACTAGGAACAGATATAGAAGTGGGGCTAGCCAGTTGCTGTATGGTGCCCGAGCATGTGCAAGAGACAGAGAAAGTTACTGTGCCCCCAGAACAGGTGTAGGATTTCTTCGATAAGGAGAAGGAACTGGGAAAGAGAAGGTGACCCAATTCCCAGCCTCCTTATCAGAGAATGTTCTAGGCCTGAGGCCTTTGTTTCTGCAGCCTGGGTGAGATGTGTAGACGCAGACTATTCCCCAACGACAACCCATTCACAAATGAGATTATAACCACAGGCAGAGGCTAGAATTTACTACACATTTTTTAAAAATGATTTTTATTGTTCTTTAAGTGAAAGTTTATAAATCAAGTCAGTCTCTCACATATAAACTTATATATACCTTACTACATACTCCCACTTACTCTCCCCCTAATGAGTCAGCCTGCTCCCTCCTCCCAGTCTCTCGTTTCATGACCGTTTTGCAAGTTTCTAACCCCCTCTACCCTCCCATCTCCCCTCCAGACAGGAGATGCCAACACAGTCTCAAGTGTCCACCTGATACAAGTAGCTCACTCCTCATCAGCATCTTTCTCCAACCCATTGTCCAGTCCAATCCATGTCTGATGAGTTGGCTTCGGGAATGGTTCCTGTCCTGGGCCAACAGAAGGTTTGGGGAACATGACCGCCGGGATTCTTCTCGTGTTAGCCAGACCATTAAGTCTGGTCTTTTTATGAGAATTTGGGGTCTGCATCCCACTGTTCTCCTGCTCCCTCAGGGGTTCTCTATTGTGCTCCCTGTCAGGGCAGTCATCGACAACACATATTTTTGAGGGACACAATTCAATCCATAACAGCACCCATATACACTTCTTTCCTTTTTCATGTTTTCATAGTTGATTTAGATGAAGATTTTCAAGAATCCTTGACTGCTCTAAAGGACCCTTTACTGAGGCCTCTTAATATGGCAGAGAAGAAGGAAAGTCACTAGTATTTCTTGAGGTCCAAGCATTTAGTAAACTAAACATTTTATATACCTTAGTTTATTTAGTCCTCTGGAGTCTTTGGGTGGTACAGATGGTTAAATTTGTGGCTACTAACTGAAAGGTTTCCATCTGGTTCCAAAAGGTCACAGTTATGAAAACATTATGGAGAGCAATTCTGCCAGGCAACAGTTGCCATGAGTCAGAATAGACTTGATGGGAAATGATTTGGTTTATTTAGTCCTCACTACAGTCTGTGAGGGAGGTGTTATTAATTCTCACTTGCAGATGTGAGTTCGAAATTTAAAGAGGTGAAATATATTGGCCAAAGTTCACAGTTGAGGACTACTGCATGCAGTGGTGCAGGTTGTGCCACACGCAAGGAGGCCTGGTTGAGGGGGGTCCCTCCTGTGGGGCTGTGCCAGCTCAAGAGAAGGGCTGCCCTTTTCTTAATATGCACATAGGAGCTGCATATGCTGGAGACGGCCCTGACTGATACAAATGGAGATCTGTCTGATTTTAAAACCTGTGTATGCTTTTTCTCCTATTCCATGCTACTAGATTCACCCTGGAGAATTGCTTTAAACACCTAGCAGCATCACGCCCCCAAAAACTCTCCCAGACAAGAGCAGCAGATCTTCTAGCCACTCCCGTTATATATGTCTTAGTCATCTAGTGCTGCCATAACAGAAATACCACAAGTGGATGGCTTTAACAAAGAGAATTTTATTTTCTCACAGTAAAGTAGGCTAACAGTCCAAATTCAGAGTGTCTGCTCCAGGGGAAGTCTTTCTCTGTCGACTCTGGAGGAAGGTCCTTGTCCTCAATTTTCCTGTGGACAAGGAGCTCCTCAGGTGCAGGGGCCCCAGGCCCAAAGGACACGCTTTGCTCCTGGTACTGCTTTCTTGGTGGGATGAGGTCCCCAACTCTCTGCTTGCTTCCCTTTCCTTTTATCTCTTGAGAGATTAAAAAGGTGGTGCAGGCCATGTCCCAGGGAAACTTCCTTTACCTTGGACCAGGGAGGTGACCTGAATAAGGGTAGTGTTACAATCCCACCCTAATGTTCTCAACATAAAATTACAATCACAAAATGGAGGACAACCACACAATACTGGGAATCATGGCCTAACCAAGTTGATACACACATTTTTTGGGGAGACATAATTCAACCCATGACAATATGGTACCCTCACTATAATAGATTACTCACAAAAATGACTATTTTTCCCTGTATCCGCAACCTTGAAAATATGACTTTGCAACTACTTAGATCAAAAGATAGAATTATTTCCCTACCTTTGAGTATAGACTGGCCTCTTGACCCACTTTGGCCAATAGAATGCTGTGGGAGTGATGGTATGCTAGTTCTGAGGCTGGGCCTCAAGAGCTTTTGCTTGTCCATGTGTTCCCTTGGATCCCCTTTCAGCCAACAAATGAATATGCTCAAACTATCCTTTTGGAGGATGAGAGACTAATGAAACAGAGATGAACATCCAAGGGCATCCTAGACCAGCTGATCACAGATGCATGAGCAAACCCAGCCCAGATCAGCCAAGTATTGCCTAGATTGGCAGAACTGCCCACTTGACCTGTGAACTCATAAGCTAAAAAATGGCTGTTGTTTTAAGACACTAAATTTTGGGGTGACTTGTTACACAGTAGTTGATGCACTCACTGATAGGTTTTATTTTCATCCTTTTAAAGCTGCTGCATCTTGGCTGGTGTAGAACCTGGTCCTCCCCCCAAGATCTGCTGTGTCTCCTCACCTCTGAGCTGTTCTCCTTGCTAGGGAGACTGAACCATCAGAGTCTGTCCCTGTGCTCTAAAATGTTAGGACTCCTGCCCCAAACCACCAACACCAAAGCCTCCTCCATTCCTGCAAAGTCCCTGATATTATCACCTGGAGCTTCTTGCAATCTGCCTCAAGCTAAGGGGGTGGATGGAGACTTGAAGAGGACCTTCTAAAAAAAATTAATTATCAAGTGCTGCTAAAACCTGTTCTGAAGAATTTTATGCCAACTTTTGCTCGAGTTTGTCCTGTGTTTGTCCCCTTAGTGCATAAGTCCACTCTTCTTGATGTGAAGAATCTGAGCCCTCTCTGCAAGTGTTGAGGGGAAGAGACTATTGCAGAATCAGGCAGCCCTCACATGCCCTGACCCTAGCATCTCTCTTCCCCAAGCCTAGAGGGTGCACCATGCCAGTGTCCACAAGCTCAAAGACCCTTGTGCTTGCCTCCCTTTATAAAACCAGTTGCCGTCGAGTCAACTCTGAATCATGGTGACCGAATGTGCATCAGTGTAGAACTGTGCTCCATAGGGCTTTCAATGGCTGATTTTTCTGGAAGTAGATCACCAGGCCTTTCTTCATAGGTGCCTCTGGGTGAGCTTGAGACTCCAGTCTTTCAGTTAGCATCTGAGCGCATTAACTGTTTGTATCACCCAGGGACTCCCACTTAATTTTGTATCAGGGCTTTCCCCCTAGTCTTTCCAAATTTGAATTTTCCTAGGAACAAAGATCCTGGCTTCCTCTAGCAGCATCCTTGACTTCCTTAGCAGCCTGACAAACATGCTTAAAGGAACCCAAGACAAATTCTTTACCCAGTCCTATTCCCTTATTCTCTTGGGATTAGTCACATTTCTTCCTATCCTGTAGTATCAGACTTCAGGCAACAGTAGTTGGACACATTAACCAACAGGGCAGCAAGGATGGGGCAAGATTTTGGAGCTGTGATTGCCTGGTGGGTAGACAAATTTTGACGGACGGTACAGTGGCAAATGGAACCTTTCTTGCTCCATGCTGGGACACCAACACACTGAGCCCTGGACCCCGTAGCCACTGCTTTCCCCAACCGCTGTGCTACGTGTTGGCAGTTTCACTCTCCAAGTAGATGACACGGGTGGACACGGGCTGTGTCCAGTGTGGCCGAGGGTGGGTTAAGTCAGAAGGAGGGCTGGTGTTGACTCTGTGTGGGGCAATGGGCCCACCACTGATTTTTTTTAAATATAATTTTATTGTGTGGCTGTTATTGAGAATATATACAACAAAACATGTACTAATTCAACAGTTTCTACAGGTACCATTTAATGACACTGATTACAGTCTTTGAGTTGTGCAACAATTCTTACCCTCATTTTCTGAGTTTTACTCCCCCACCAACATAAACTCCCTTCCCTCTAAGGTTCCTGTCTAATCTTTCCAGTTGCTGTTGTCAATTTGATTCCATACAACCAAAGCCCAAACCTATTGCCGTCGAAGTTGATTCCGACTCATAGCCACCCTATAGGTCAAAGTAGAATTGCCCTATAGCGATTCCAAGGAGCAGCTAGTGGATTCGAACTGCCAACTTTTCAGTTAGCAGCTGAGCTCTTAACCACTGTGCCACTATCAGAGCTTCTTGATCCCATATAGATAGTTCTTAGAAAAAAAAAAAATGCTCAAGGCAGACATTTTTTACCAGTTAAGCTAAACTATGGTTTTAAGAAAACTTCAGGGGATATTTTTGGTTTAAGGTTTAAAAATTATCCCAGGGCAATAGTTGCAGGGGCTCATTCAAACTTCATGGCTTCAGGATGTCTGGAGCCCATGAGGATTTGAAATTCAGTTCTACATTTTCCTCCTTTTGATTAGGATTCTTTTATAGAATCTTTGATCAAAATGCTCAGTAATGGTGCTCTGACAGGGATTATAATAGAGGGTCCCAGACAGCTGGAGAAAAATGTAGAACAAAATTCTAACTCAGAAAAAAAAAAAAAAAAGACCAGACTTACTGGTCTGACACAGACTGGAGAAACCCTGAGAGCATGGCCCCCAGATACCCTTTTAACTCAGTACTGAAGGCATTCCTGAGGTTCATCCTTCAGCCAAAGATTAAAAAAACAGGCCCATAAAACAAAATGAGACTAAATGGGCACACCAGCCCAGGGGCAAGGACAAGAAGGCAGGGAACAGGAAAGCTGGTAATGGGGAACCCAAGATTGAGAAGGGGAGAGTGTTGACATGTTGTGGGGTTGGCAACCAATGTCACAAAGCAATATGTGTATTATTTAATGAGAAACTAATTTGTTCTGTAAAACTTCATCTACAGTACAATAAAAAAATGTTTTTACTTAAAAAAAATATTCAGTAATGGTAGCTGGGGACCATCCAATTTTTCTAATCTCCTGGCAAAGGAGGCAGTTGTTCACGGAGGTGATTAGCCACACATTCCGTATCCTCCTCCTATTCCTGACTCTCCTTCTTCCTTTGATGTTCCAAATGAATACAGACTACTTGTTGTACCTTGGATGGCCACTTGCAGGCTTTTAAGTCCCCAGGCATTACACATTGAACTAAGAGGTAGAACACAGGCACTAAACATGCTATTATGTCAATTAAACTGGGGTGTCCCATGAAACCACGGCCCTAAACCTCCAAACCAGGAAACTAAATCCCATGAGGTTTCTCACTGTACATAAGCAGCCTCAGCAACTATTCTTTTTTGTTGTTGCTGTTGTAACTGTATCTGTCACACAGCTTTTGCCAATTCAACTTTTTACAGGTGTTCAGCTTATTGATAGCAATTATAATAATTGGCTTTGCACCCCTACCCTTAATGTAATGTTTCCGCCGCTGTTAACTCCCCTTTCCCTCTTCCTCCCACCCCTTGTAACCACTAATAAACTTTGTTCTCTATACATTTGCCTTTTCTTGTCTTTTTATGAAAGCAAGGCTGAGCTACTACCCCCGCGGCCGCCATGATTCCCCCCGCAGACTCGCTGCTCAAATACGACACCCCGGTGTTGGTGAGCCGGAACATAGAGAAACGGAGCCCCAAAGCTCGGCCACTAAAACTCAGCCCCCAGCAGCCTGGACCTTCGGGTCCAGTCCCACAGCCACCAAAGACCAAGGTTCCTTCAACTTCCTGTGTCCCAGACCCTACAAAGCAGGCAGAAGAAACCTTGAATGCCATCCTGCCCCCAAGGGAGTGGGTGGAAGACCCTCAGCTATGGATCCAGCAAGTGTCCAGCACCCCCAGCACCAGGATGGACGTGGTGCATCTCCAGGAGCAGCTGGACCTGAAGCTGCAGCCCGGGAGACAGGCATCTGCCCTGTCGGCAGGGAGCTCTACTCACAGTGCTTTGATGAGCTGATCCGCGAGGTCACCATTAACTGCGCTGAGCGGGGACTGCTGCTGCTGCGAGTCAGGGACCAGATCCGCATGACCACTGCTGCCTACCAGACCCTGTACCAGAGCAGCGTGGCGTTCGGCATGAGGAAGGCGCTGCAGGCTGAGCAGGGGAAGTCAGACATGGAGAGGAAAATTGCAGAATTAGAAGCTGAAAAGAGAGATTTGGAGAGGCAAGTGAACGAGCAGAAGGCAAAATGTGAGGCCATCGAGAAGCGGGAGAATGAGAGGCGACAGGTGGAGGAGAAGCAGCACAATGAGGAGATTTATTCGAATCAGCAGCTGAAGGCCCAACTGGAAGGCATTATTGCTGCAAAGAAGTGATAATTTCCATATGGGTCTCAACAAGCTCTACTGCCCCATCATAAGCCTTTTGTAATAAAAAGCTGGTTTCATGAGTGAACAAGCCATACCCACCCCCGCTCACCACCCCGTTTCTGTCAGTTACATGATGGGGTTACATTTTTGAGGAACTGGGAGGGCTAATTCAAGTGTCTATGTGCCAATGGACTCCCAGGGGGTGAGGCAGCTCTACCTTCCCTTTCACTAGCACTAGTGAATGGCTTCAACTGTCAAACCTCAGAACAAATGCAATACGGTCTTAGAAATGCCAAGTGTTATAAAGAAAAGGAACACAATTCTCTGCTTGCATATTTTTGTGTAATCTAATAAACTTTTTGAAAGTTTAAAAAAAAGTAAGGCTGTAAAATATTTGTCCTTTTGTGATTGACTTGTTTCACTCAGCATGTCTTCCAGCTGCATCCATATTGTAGAATGTATCAAGACTTCATTCAGTTCTCCTACCAGCTAATTTTCCATTGTATGTATGTACCACATTTTGTTCATCCATTTATCTGTTGATGGGCCTTTTGGTTGTTTCTGTCTTTTGGCTATTATGAATATTGCTGCAATGAACATTGGTATACAAGTCTGTTTGAGTCTCTGCCTTCAAGTCTTTTGGGCATATACCTAGGAGTAGAATTGCTGGGTTATACAGTAGTTCTATTTTTAGTTTTTTTTAGGAACTGCCACACTGTTTTCCACAATGGCTGTACCATTTTGCATTCCCACCAGCAATGGTTAAGGGTTCCAACTTTACCACCTTCTAGCAAACCTTTGTTATTTTCTGGTTTTGTTTTTAATCCTAGCCATCTTAGTGAGAATAAAATGGTATCTCATTGTGGTTTGACTTCTGTCTCTCTGATGGCTAATGATGCCAAGGAACTTTTCATATGTTTGGTGGTCATTTGAATGTCCTCTTTGGTGAAATGTCTATTCAAGTCCTTTGCCCATTTTATGATTGGGTTGTCTTTTTGATGTTCTTGAAGTTTTATATATTTTGGTTATTAGATTCTTGTCGATATACACTTTTCAAAGATATTCTCCCAGTCAGTTGGTGGTCTTTTCACGTTTTTGGTGAAGTCTTTTGATGAACAAAAGTTTTTAGTTTTTATGAGATCCCCACTTATTTGACTTTTGCTGTTCGTGCTTTTGTTTTTACATTAGATAATCCATTGTTGAAACCTAGGCCTGACAGGGTAGCCCCTGCTTTTCTTTCTAAGAATTTTATGGTTATAGTTTGCCACCACTGATTTTAATTTGATATTTGCCATTATCCACTACTCCCTCTGCCATACCTTTAAGCCTGAACAGTAAAGCCACTCAGTTAAGGAATTAGAGTTGACACTCACTATGTTGTGGACAGTGTTATAAACATAAAGTAGTGACCCTGCCTCCCAAAGGCTAATCATTAGAAATGCAGGTCTGATCACAGTCTCCTTGCCTCAAGCACTTTAATGGCTTTCCACTGCTCTTGGGTTAAAAATTGTTGCTGTTAGCTGCCATGGAGTTGGCCCATGCCTCGTGGTGACACCATGAGCAAAGGAACTAAATGCTGCCCAGTCCTACACCGTCTCCATGATCAATGTAGATTGGACTGTTGTGCTCCATGGGGTTTTCACTAGCTGATTTTCAGAAGTAGCTTGCCAGTCCTTTCTTCCCAGTCTGTCTTAGTGTGGAAGCTCTGCTGAAATATGTTCAGCAGCATAGCAACATGCAAGCCTCCACTGACAGATAGGTGCTAGCCGCACATGAGGTGCATTGACTGGGAATGGAACCTGGGTCTCCTGCATGGGAGGTGAGAATTTTACTACAGAACCATCAATGCTTCAGGGTTAAGGATAGAACTCCTGAAAAAGATACGCAAGACTTTGCATGCTCTGAGCCCTTCTTAGCTCTCCAGCACATCTTGTACCATGCTCACCTATGTTCTCTCTGCTCCAACACAATGAGCTTTCTCCTCTTTACACTGCCAATGTTATTCCTGCTTAGAACATATTGCCCTCCTCTATCTGCTAGGCTACCATTTATATCCTTCAGAGCTCAGGTCAACTGTCACTTCCACAGGGAACATTTCCTCACCTTAGATCAAATCAATTCCTCTTATCACATACTCTTGTAACATAACACCGTATCCTTCATTTGAAGCACTTTTATATTTTTATTTGTGATAATTTGGTTAATCTTATCTCTGCCACCAGATGGTAAGCTCTAAGAGAACAAAGATCCTGTTTAGTTTTTCTCACCATTGAATCCTGAACTCATACAGTGCCCGGCGCTTAGTAAGTACCTTGATCGTTATTTGTTGATGAATGAGTAAATGAATGGAAAGATAATTAACAATACCTAATTAAGTTTTTAATTAAGTTCAAGGTTCTTCTCCAGTTTATAACTCAGGGATGCTGTGACCTGCTCATCTAACACCACACTCTTCTCGCATGTAGGACAAATAAAGAAAATTAAGAGGACTCAGAAGCAAGAGAAGTAATACATTTCAGGTTGACAGCTGAAGGAAAGCTATTCAATGTAGGAGTTCATTTTGCCACACTGTATATTCCATGCTAATTTTTTTTATTATTATAAGCACAATTTGACTAGAATGACACTTCTTTTAATTTTCTTACACTGTTAGTCATTGACCTGCATTCATATCTTTCTTAAAAGGAAATGCTATTGAATTCAGGAGACGTCTAGTAACCTGCATAGTATTCGAAAATTGCTGGGAAAGCTTAGCTCCTGTGCACTGTGCCAGTGACCTTGCTAAGCAGGTATGTTAACCACTTAAATGTATAATTTTCTACAGGCGCTTTGGGTAAAAACATTCTTTCTTCTTTTTCACGTTTTCCAGCAAACCTCATTATCCTTCTTGTGACCCTGTAGGCATTTCATTTTCTTTTGGCTTGTTTGCAAGTTTTAAAATATTAACTGCATCTCTTGCCTCAGGACGGGTCACTTGTCTACTATATATTTTTAGAGTGTGAATTCTTTTACTTCACCATCGCTACTTTGAATAATGGAGTTTAACATGTTTTCAAAGAGGCCAGACATAATTAAAATCTCTTACCTTAAGTACAGTAGTAGTTATTCTCATTTGGAAGACCAAAAAGAATATACATCAAAGAGTATACACTGATTTTGAATAATGTTGAAACTAAATTAAAATAAGGTCAGAAGATGTTATTCACGATGGAATTGAGGGAAGGGAACTGTCTGTCATCAAGAGTTCTGGCTTTGTATAGTAAGATAGTAGTAAACAAGCAATTATTCAGATAAAGCAAGGATGCCCAAGGAATGCACTATCAGCTTCATTCTTATCTTTTTTAAATTACCCAGAAAAGGAACAATATATAAGGGTAAAAACTTGGCAGCTGATATTGAAGTCCATGAGATAATGAAATGTTGAATAATAATGACTTCAAGCAAATTTATTCAATAAATATATATATACATTTTTATTGTCTAGTAATGTCTAGGTATTGTGCTTGACTCTGAGTGGGAGGCATAAAACTGAATAAACAATGTTCCTGTTCCCGAAGACACTGACATATTATATAAATGAACACAGAATGCTTTACCATTCCTCAACATGGGCTTTAATTGTAGTTTGTTAAAAGGGATTACAGCAGGAATTCTCAGGGCCCTGAAATATATTAATGGACACTTTAATCACTTGAATGGGGAATATTATGCTGTGTTTCTTAAACTTATTTGAACATAACATTCTGGTTTTTATTTCTTGCTTTGCAGTTGTGTTTTGTTTTGGAAGAACTGCTTGTGAACGTGGGACATTAGTATGGTCTGGAACACATTCTGGAGAATACTGACTTGTTAAGAAATGGAGACACGTCTGGAATTCAAAGAATTTTGGAAATTTCTTCAAATATTTACTAAGTGCTTAAATCAGTATCCACTAAGAAATGGTATGAGGTTCTATATCAGGCAGTTTAAAAATACAGTGCCCTTTCATGGCAGCATTACTCATAATAGCTAAAAAGTGGAAATAACCCAAATGTCCGTCAGCTAATGAATGGATAAGCAAAATGTCATACATCTATAAAATGGAATATTATTCACCCATAAAAAGGAATGACATGCTGTGTATACTACAACATTGATGAACCTTGAAACATTATGCTAAGTGAAAGAAGCCAGACACAAAAGGCCACATATTGTATGTGATACTGTTTATATGAAATGTCCAGAACAGGTGAATCTATAGAGACAGAAAGTAGATTAATGGTGCCAAAGCACTGGTGGTACAGTGGTTAAGAGCCTGCCTAATAACCAAAAAAGGTTGGCAGTTCAAATCCACTAGGATCTGAAACCCTAGATGGCAGTCATATTCCCTCCCGTAGGATCGCTGAGTCAGAATCGACTGTATGGAAACGGGTTTGGTTAGGCTTTAAAGGGCTGGGGAGGGGGAAAATGAAGAACGACTGCTAATGTGTATGGGGTTTCTTTTAGTGGTAATGAAAATGTTCTGGAATTAGATAGTTGCACAACCATGTGAATATACTAAAAACTACTGAGTTATATTCTTGAAAAGGATAAATTTTATGGTATGTGAAATTTATTTCAATTTTATATACTGCCTCACCATATCAAATGTTCAACCTTCAGATATTAGAGAAATTGAGAACAACACAACCATTTCTTGTCAACGATTGTATTTAATGAAGATACTAGATATTATTTACAAAAGATATACATACATACAATTCCTACACATTAAATGTAGCCTAATTATGAAAACAGGAAAAAATGTACTCCAAAATTATATACTAAATAAAATAAATAAAAAGCAATTATTTGGCACAATATCTACTATATAGCAAATAAATAACTCTATACCATTGATTGAATGAACTATTTACAGTCTATTTGAAAGTGCAAAACAATTGCTGAAAATTAAGATATTTATAATAACATTGAAGTCCAGAAAATATTTTTTTTTTCGTCAGTAACAATAATTTGTAGCCAATAGTAAAGATTTTTAATGCCCAGGAAAATATTTTAATTTTGAAAAAAATGTTTTGTGCATATTGTGCTCTTCTGAAATGTTAGTTTCCATCTTAACGCTGGCAATTTTAAGAACCTTGGAGTTTCTTATTGGAATTCTTACGTATGTAATCCTGATTTGTAAATATTAAAAAGTTACATTGTAAACATAAATATTACTCTATCATTCAGAAATTACAGACCAGTCCTTCCTAAGTTACATAAAAAGCCATAATATTGTATAAGTAATGTGGTCAGGTTCTATTTCTTTCAAGGTAAGACTATGAAGATGGACAAATACAACCAATAATTTGGATCTATACGAATTCCTCAACACCTTTAAAAACCCCACACTCCAAATCTTGAATCAAAAATTGTGGAACTATATTACCACTGATGTATCCAAATCAATTCCATTTGTCACACATTTTATCCTGTAAACATTCTTAGAAAAAAATGTCAGGGGTTGATTCTTCTCTTGACAGTGGTATTACTACCAAACTCTTCCTGTGGGCCTTATTTTTTATGTTTCAGCAAAGAAGATGGCACAATTAGAAATGAAATAGGGTGACTACAAACTGGGGATTACTAAGCTAGAGTGTGCAAGCTTTATGCAAGTCAAATAATTCCTTCTCTCGTCATGTAGCTGGAAGCAGGATGCAGCCCTGAGATGTCTCAGGGTGTGTTTTTGCTTGTTTTGTGGAATTCTCTAGTGGCAATACAGTCAGTAGTGGCATAAATGGCATTTTTAACAGATTGTGAACTGGAGACAAACCATTGTTCTGGGCACTTTAAATGTCTATGGCCGACGAGGCTCTAATCTATGTGACATCTGTGATAAAGTTCTCTGGTTGTCAATCACATTTAATTGCCGTACATAACTCCGGACATCCTGATGGTTCTTATTAGCTTGAGCTGCATCAGGATCTGTTGAAAGAGGTAAAGAGCATTATTGGCACTGCACACTATGTGCAGTTAAACTACAGCTTTATTTTCTCTAACTGTTTATTGCAGTTATCATAGATTCCTGGGTTCCATTCGGTTTTTCAACATACCGCATTCATTGAAATTTTTCTGCTTGGTTCTTATAGCTCATCCCCTGTCCACACTACCCCCAATTTTCTTTTCTTCCCTGGAATTACCTCTTTTGATCATTTTCCTTTGTATTACACATTATAAATGGCATATATATATATATATGTATATATAAAGCATCAGCCTGATTGTGCCTGGTTACAGATTATAATTGTTTTCCCATACCAACCCACCTCTGTGTATCACAAAGCATGCCTCCTTGATAAGGACTAATGGCGGAAGGTACGGTTTTCATTTGCTTCTGACAAAAGCACTTAACACCTGGGCCAAACTGAAGCAAGACAGTGAGACTATAAAGCCCTGACTCCCCTCTTTACTTACATACAATCTATAGTTTTGCTACCTTCCACTTTAGCTTGTCATTTCAAGCCTGGCCTGACTTGGTTCATGTACCAAAGGGTTCCCTGTCCATAGAGGAAATGCATCTTTTATGTTCTTAGAGGCCGCCCATAGTCAGAAACAAAACTCTAACTTGCTATTGTTATTAGGTGCTGTCGAGTTGGTTCCAACTCGTAGTGACCTTTAGGACAGAGTAGAACTGCCCCGTAGGGTTTTCAAGGAGTGGCTGGTGGATTTGAGCTGCCGACCTTTTGTTTAGTAGCTGAGCTCTTAACCACACCACCTGGGCTCCAAACCCTAACTAGTGGGCAGAAATGACGGCTTCTGCTAGACCTTTGATTCTGTGACTCTGCTTGTTTTGAACACCGATGCCATTCTGTTCTGATCCACACTCCAAGCAGGTGAGCAACCAAAACTCTTGTTATAGCTAGGTAACGTCTAGTCAGCCCCTGACTCATGGTGAACCTATGCACGTCAGAACAAAATGCTGCCCTACCCTGCACCATCCCAGTGATAGGTTAGGGACTGAACCGTTGTGATTCACAGGGTTTTCACTGGCTAATTTTTGGGGGTAGATCTCCAGGTCTTTCCTCCTAATCTGTCTTAGTCTGGAGGTTCTGCCGAAACCTGTTCAGCATCACAGCAACGCGCAATCCTCCATTGACAGACGGGTGCTGGCTGCGATTGAGGTGCATTGGCTGGAATTGAATATGGGTCTGCCACATGGGAGGTGAAAATTCTCCTACTGAATCACCAATACACCCGAAGCTCTACGAGAAGTTAACTGGTTTCCCTACGACCAGGACTGAAAGAACAATCAGGTGTCCACAACCCTACACAGGGAATAGACACGTATGAGGAATGCCAAATTTGACAGTGAACTGGAAACACAGGTTCCTTTGGAAGTGACTGCTTAGGTTCTGCATGTTGCTGCCACCTGGGAATCTGTGCCCAGAGCTGCCAGATTTTCCTGTTTTTCTAAAGAAATTGGAAATCTGGATTTCTTTCGCATGAATTCCCCCAATTTTTAAATGGTGACATTATTTCAAAGTAAAAGGGAATAATGTCTCAATGTTTAAAAACAAAAAAAGTTGCTGCAGAGTCGATTTGACCTCACAAAGCCTGCCGTGGACCTGTGAGCCACCTCTGTCCCCTGGATCACTGGTGTGGGGCATCTTGTCTAGGATAGTGGGAAAGGCCAAGCCAGTATGGACTCCAGATCAGTGCTCTGCCCACCATGGCACACTGCTTTCTGCAGTCCATCTGCTCCTCTCAGATCCACACCCCGCTCCCAAAGACAATCCGAATGCCATCTGCATTGGGGTGCAGGGGAGGGTTGCAGGTCTGAACACAGAAAAGCAGGGGGAAGATGCAAAGGCCCTACTTGCTGTAAGAAGAAACTCATCAGTATAATTATCGCATATAAATAATAGCACACTGAAGGACACATTGTGTTTAGTTTCCTTGCTTCTCACTGGCGGTACATGTACAATATACTGTAATTACATTCTACATAGTCCCACATGTTTATCTATTCCTATAGCTTTATCTATAGATTGTTGACTTCAGAGCTGAGCAGCTGTTGTTTACCAGCAGTTACTGATAACTTCAACAAATGCAGTGAGGACTTTGTAAGTATTTTTTTTCCCACATCTCCAGAAGAAGATATAGAAGAATTAGGATTTACTTCCAAAGAGGCTTAAATGGAACAAAGCTTATTTTATTGTGGCTCTTTGGCTCGTGGGCTTCTAAAGGCTATGAATCCTCTCAAAATTTTGCATATAATTTTAGCTATTTCCTGGACCATAATGAAGGGTCATGGATTCTAGATTTTAAAACCCTGTTGTAGACAGATACCATTCATATATTCTTGTATTCTCTTGTATCACTACTTCATGATCATGTGTTTACACACACACACATACACACATATATGCTGACTAGACATTAGCTAACTATAACAAGAGTTTCAGTTGCTCACCTGCTTTGAGTGTGGATCAGAACAGAATGACATGGGTGTTTAAAACAAGTAGAGTAAGAGAATCAAAGGTCTAGCAGATGTTGTCATTTCAGCCCATTAGTTAGGGTTTGGAGCCGTGGTGGTGTGGTTAAGAGCTCAGCTGCTAACCAAGAGGCTGGCAGTTCAAATCTACCAGCCACTCCTTGGAAATCCTATGAGGCAGTTCTACTCTGTCCTATAGGGTCACTGTGAGTCAGAATCGACTTGATGGCAACAGTTTGGTTTTGGTTTGGTATATATATAGTATACTACAATAGGAAAAGATATGAGACACTAATTCTGGCAAAATTCAATAGGAGCGGTTAATGAGATGCAAGACAATTCTCATTTTTAAAGTAAGAGAAGGCACAATAATTTGAATCAAATCTTTAAAGGTCTACTTCCTCCACAAGTCAAGATTATTTTTCCTAGGTTTTCTCCCTTGTACTTTAAAAAGGAACATTTAGTAGTTCTGACATTCTACATTAGCAAACATGGCTTTGGGCCAGTCCTGAGCTAGGAAGAGCAAACATAGCTCTGTTTAGTAAAATGAGAACCTCTTCTCAGCACCAGGTTTACCGGAAGGGATGGTGCTGGTAGCCTCCCAGACAGGTTCATGTCAAATTATCCTACTGGGTTAATTAGCCAAATTTCTTCAAGTGACTCATACAGTGACGTTAACTAAAGACTTTACATGGTCCATTTCCTCACTCCCAGCCCAGCTTACAGGAGCCAGCGTCCCAGCATCTATCCACACCTAAAGTCCCAGGTCACAGGAGACACAAGCATTTGTCTAGCTCGATGACCGAGTGTCATAATGCAACTTAACTGACAACAGTTTAAAATGGTTCATTATATTCAGTAATATTTTTATATTAAAGTATTCTGTTATAGTAGTTACTGCAATACATGTTCAGATTTAAAAAGAGCACTTGAACTTCACTGAAGAATATTCAGAAACATAATATGAACTCTTGCTATGGGACATTTGACAAATGTGCTATGAATATTAATGCACTCTCTCAATACCCTGAGAGATAACGAATATTATTTTTTTCCCAGTTTACAAATGATAGGACTAAGTCACCAAGGGTTGATATGAGTTTTTCAACACCAAACAATGAGTCATGAAGAGAGCCGGTTTGAGGCTGGCAATCATGTCTGAGTTGTCTCTAGCCACCCTGGAAACAGCAAATTAATTCTCTTAAATCCATTCATAACATAATATCTCCATGGTTAATTTATAGTTTTCAAAGATGTAAATATTTTCTAGTTTCATGACAACAACAAAGTCCTCAAACCAAATTTCCCTAGCCTATAAAAAAAAAAAAAATTTTTTTTTTTTTAATGGAATTCATGGTCTAAGGTGTCTCTGACACAATCAAATTTTCTCTAGACTCGTATAGTTTTTCAGTGGCCTCATTAAAAAGGGCTTAATCCCCAGGCTCTATACTGCAACATGTGGCGGCATTTAACTTACTGAAGGGTTGGCTTCTGCAGTATCTCACTGTTCTGGCAGTATTTGCAATCATGCGCTGAAAAGAATAAAAAAAAAAACCAGAAAGACAGAAATGCAAATAAGCTTAACGTATAATTCGAAAAGGAAAACAGACTTATTTATTTCGGCAATACTCAGCACCATGAGAAATAGCATGTTCTGAGATGCTGACCATCTGAAGGCAACTGGGTGAGGCAGAAGCTATTTAATAATGTTAAAGAGGCACCCACAAATACACCCACAAGTACAAGGCATTGTTCAGGAAAGGAATAGTAATGGCATAACTCAAGTCTATCTGCTTGTTCCTCAGGGTGTAAAAAGCAGTGTATCTTTTTGGAGACTGTAACTTGCTGCTTGGGACTGGTTCTCATCATCCCTTCTTGATCTCATCATGAATTTGTAACTATCCTACATTTGGAGAAGAGTTATGTTGATAAGTCCCTCATGGTCAGTAGTCAGGACTCAAGACATTAAATTACATTAAATTGAACAGTCATAATGAAAATATTTTACCTATAAATTTTTGCTCCACATTGTAGATTACTGAATTTTTTAATCTTCCAGCAAGCGTATGTGTTTTAATGTTAATCCTAATTTCCTTCCTTCTTTTTTTCTTCCTTTCTTCTTCCCTCCCTCCCTTCCTTCCTTCTTTCTGATTATAGCAGTAATAAATACACATTTTAGAAAACAGAAAATATTAAGAGTAAAGTAAAAGTCACTTCAAGTATCACTTCACAGGGTGACTACATTAACATTTGTGTCCATTTCCTTCTAATCTTTTAAAAAAATATGTAAAACTTATTTTTAAAAATTGAAGTCACACTGTGCATACAGATTTTTGAGTAAAAAATTTTTTAACATTTCACAATTTCCCATGCCATTTGTATTTTAAAATGTTTTTTAAATGAGTACGTACTAAATCATATGGGTAGATCATAATTTATTTAACTTTTGTTAATTTTGCACTTGTTTTCTCATTGTCGTTTTACAATTTGGGTACAACAGAGGCTTCAAAAGGAATCTGCCCTCAGCTTAGTTAAGAACAAAGAAGAAAAGAGCCAAAAATGGACAGAAATGGAAATGCTGAACCCATGAGGAAAACCATTGATGAGAACTAAGCACAATTCATTAGCTAGGACATGCCTTTCTTGTTCGTGGTATTTTAATCGGAAACCCCGGTGGCGTAGTAGTTAAGAGCTAGAACTGCTAACCAAAAGGTCCCCAGTTTGAATCCATCAGGTGCTCCCTGGAAACTCTATGGGGCAGTTCTACTCTGTTCTATAGCGTAGCTATGAAACCTAAGCCGGGACTCCCAGTCCCTACATATTGTTTCAGTACACCTCTGCTGCTCAGACTTTAAAACCAAACCCACCGCCATGGAGTCGATACCAACTCATAGTGACCCTACAGGACAGGGTACAACTGCCCCATAGGGTTTCCAAGGCTGTAAATCTTTACAGAAGCAGATTGCCACATCTTTCTCCCACAGAGTGGCTGGTGGGTTCGAACTGCCAACGTTTTGGCTAGCAGCCAAGCATTTTACCACTGCCTCACTGGGCAGTGGTAAAATCTGTAAAGATTACAGCCTCGGAAACCCATGGGGCAATTTTACTCTGTCCTATAGGGCAGCTGTAAGTTGGAATCACTCCACGACGATGGGTTTAGTTTCTGTTTTTTTTAACAGAGGCGGTGGATTAATTTTAACATTAGCAGAAAATTGATAAGGCTTTTCCCACAGAAAGAGACTCCCCAATCTCTAAGCAGTTATATAATTCCAGTCTTCACTTTCTTTCTTCCTGGATCCTCAGCTTGCCAAAAAGTATAGAAAATGACTTTGAGAAAGCTACGTAGCCTAAAAAAAAGAAAAAGAAAAACTCATTTGGCAGGAAAAGAATTCATAGAAGAGTCACACCCTTACGAATGTATACATGTGAACCTTCCTAATACCTCACTGACCGCTACTGCTTTGCGGCCTCAGGCAAACATTAAATGACGTGGGTCTGCACTGGGTAACTTCTCACATACAAAAAAGTAATCGCAGAAGTTTGAACTTCACTTTCATAAAGGATCCAAAACCCGCATGTCTGTTGATCAGCATGAGAAATATATTACAAATACCTCCAAGAAAGTGTAACATACAATGTATAATTAGCCTCTGATATAAGGGGCCCTGAAATAAACAGTAACTATAATGGGTATGATCATTTTCCTGCTAATTTACTTTAAGTTGTTTTTTCACTTCTCTAAAGGCTTTGCATCGGAAGGGCATGAGTATATTCCATGCAGAATTATTATAATTCTTCAGATATTGAATGGAGTGTAATTACTGAAAACCATGGGAACTGCTGCCAGTATGCCCCTCTGAAGAATAATAAAACAATTAACAGGGGTCAGAAACCTCTTCCTATACCATTTTGTAGAGAGTAATTGTTCTGCTTTTTAGTTTTGAAAGCTAAAACATTTCATTCTGACTTCAGTTTTAGACTACTCTTTACAGCTATACTCTAAGGCTTCATAATTTTTAGCTCATTATGTAGTTTAAAATGTGAGAACAATTGTTTAAATCAGTAATTTTCAGCTCTGGAGTTCATTCTACCTTTTTAAATCTTTGATTAATTTTAACAATGGTTTTAATTCTGAAGTATCCTTTTCAATTGTACTCAATGATAACTTCAGTTATAACTTCAAAATCCAAACCTGGCTTTGCAACGAGGTCCATTCTTTTCCTTTGTGAGGTCTGCACAATAATGCTGTAATGGTATAAACCCTCAGAAACAGTGTGTGAACCTCTCTGGTATGCATCGTTACATATCCTTTCACAATGCCAAAGAAGGACCAAACGATATTTTAATTCCAGCTACTTCTGCACCCACTGACACATGCAAATACTTAATACGCTATTAACAACTACATCCAACTACAAGGTGCTTTCCCAGAATGCTGCAAGAGACTTCACAAGTCACCTCCTTCAACCATCTCCAGGGTGCATAATGCCTTCTATAGCCTGCCTATCTACAGTGGCTTCCCACTGTTTGAATGCTTCCAGCAATGAGGAACTCATTACCTCTAAGGACAGCCCTTTTAATTTTTAGACCTTTTTGATGATTAGAAATCCTTTGTCATTTTGAGTGAAAGTCCTTCTCCCTTCATTTTTCACTCATTGATCCTACTTCTGGGCTCTGGAGCCACAACGAACATGTTTAATTTCTTTGTAACAGGGCAGTTCTTAAAATACTTGAAGACGACTATTACGGACCTCTTCCCACCCCCAAGTCTTTTCTTGCTCAGCCTAAATATTCTCAGTTTCTTCAATAATTCTTCATAATACAGTTTCAAGTTTCTTCTGGACAGTCTCTAGTGTGGTGCCCTAGCCTAAGCAAGTCATAGAGTGCAGAGAAATCACTCTTCCTTCCCTGGTCTAGACAATCCTATACACCTGAGTCCATAATAATAAGAAGAAAAATCATACTACTGACACCTGTTGAGTTAATGTGGAGTCCCTTGGTGGCGCAAACAGTTGGGTACTTGATTGCTAACCAAAAGGTACACCCAGAGGCACCTCGGAAAAATGGTCTGGTGATCTACTTACCAAAAAAATCTTCCATTGAAAACCCTATGGAGCACAGTTCTGTTGACACACATGGGGTCTCCTTGAGTTGGAACTGAACTGACGGCAATTGGCTAATAGTGTTTCATTGAGTTGTTTGGATACAGCTTCCCTGCTCTGTAGATGTGCAGTTCATTCCTTGAACGAAAGGATCTAAAATCCATCTGGTTAAAATCTTTCTGTCCTTCTACAAACCTCAGTCTCACATTATTTTTGACAGTAGGCGGCTGTTTATTCATTGGTGTTTTCAGTTAAGGTTAGCAGAAACTAAAGTTTAAAGAGACTTTAAACTTTATTATCCAACTGCCAAGGCAGGGATGATGTCAAAACTACACCTTGGGGTTCATGATCCTGCCACAGCAGGTTGGCCTGCCTGGAGCAGGCTGGGCAGCTTTCCTATAATGCCAGGCCAGTGGAAAACACCTGGTTACCCCAAAGCAGGAGTTCTTAGCTTTTTCTTTAGCATTTTTTACAAAAATGGGAGTTCCTGGGTGGTACAAAAGGTTAACCACTCAGTTAGTAGCAGAAAGGTTGGTGGTTCAAACCCACCCACAGGTGACTCAGGAGACAGGCCTGGAAATGTGCTTCTGAAAGGTCACAGCCTGGAAAACCCTATGGAGTAGTTCTACTCTGCACACATGGGGTTGCCATGAGTGGAAACTGACTGGAGGGCAACTAACCACCACAACAACAGCACCCCTGAGGCTCATGAAACACTCCTACTAGCAACTGGCTTATTAAAGCAGTGATTCTTAATTCTAAGGCAGCTGTGAGGAGATGACGCCCCTTTAAAAGGCACTACGAGTCATTGTAGGTGGACGGTTTGAACCCTTCCTAGCATACCTTAATGGATTGTCATATTCCCTCTTACACCTTGTTGAGAATTGTTGCCCTAGAGTCTGTTTATCAGGCTCTGCTCTCAGAGATCCTAACCAAGAAAACGCCCCACAGTTAGGAAAGCCGGGATGCTCTTTGAGATTTCACACAGCTAGGGACTAATTCTAACTACAGGTCTTCAGAGTTTATGTGCAAAAATCAATGTGTTCATATGCTTCCCGACCTATAGGGCTGAGAAATGACTCCAACTAAAAGCTGATGAATTCCCCTCAGAGCGTAAGCTCATGAAAGGAACCTCAGAAAAGACAAAGGAGGTAGCAAGTGAAGGGTTCTGTGTGACACCCCATGTATTTATTTTTCTTTACTGCTGAAATGGGTGGTACAAGTGGTTAACGTGCTCGGCTGCTAACAGAAAGGTTAGAGGTTTGAGTCCACCCAGGGGCACCTCAGAAGAAAGGCCTGGCAATCTAATTCCAAAAAAATTAGCCACTGAAAACCCCACGGAGCACAGTTCTACTTTGATACATACGAGATTGTCATGAGTCGAAATCAAGTCATCGGCACCTGGTTTACTGCTGAAAACAGACAGACTCAGAAGCAGATGTCCCTCCTGAGGCCTGAGTTGCAGAGTGACCAGTACAAAGCAGCCGTGCGGAGGAAAGAGCAACTGGCGTTCTGTACTCCAGCCTGGCACAGGTGAGAGGCCCTGAGGCTACAGTTCCAAACACAAATTTCCCTCAAGCTCTGATGCAGGTAACTCCCGCTGGGTCCAGTGAGGTGTCAGAGATACCTTGCTCTCAGATCGCCCATGTGGCCTGGGCCTCACTCGTTTACCTTCCTGTGGTAGGCTCTCCTCCACAGTGGGCTGTCCAAGTCATACCTTCACTCCTGTCCAGACCATTGTAGATGATTTATCAGCCTTTACAGTTGTCTCCAGCTTTTCTTGCCAGCTCCATGCTGACTCTGGTACCCCAGTGCAAGCTCTTCCATCACTAAAGATGAATGGTCTTTTAGGTCTGTTTCTCAAGTTGAGATCAGCAAGCCCTCCAGACAACCCTACCTTGAGCTATTACACACCCCTGATCTCCCACTAACAGAAAGCTGCCTGAATGGCCTTCCTCCTCGTAAGCTATTCTGCCTTTCTACTTAGAGTTAGCTGCTCCCTCACTTCAGACCTCCTGCAAAGGCTGGCCCTGAACAGTTTTTCTGTCCTTCTGTTGCAACTTGAGAGCCTTGCCATCCTTGTTCTTAATGTTCGCCAGACTTCTTTTTCTTTTCTCCTTCCCATCCCTACAGATTTGGCTCCACCTACTCTGTATGCCTATCATATATAGGACTCTGTCAATTACACCCTGCTTAGCAAGAATGTTGTTGCTGAGCTGGCTCTGACACGTTGCGACCCCATGTACAACAGATGGTGTCCTGTGCCATCTTCATGATCATTGGTGTATGCTCGAGTCCATCGTTGCAGACACTGTGTATTTTGAGTGCCTTCAACCTAAAAGTCTCATCTTCTAGCACTATATTGGACAGTGTTCTGTTGTGATCCACAGGGTATTCGTTGGCTAATTTTTGGAAATCTATCTCCAGGCCTTTCTTCCTAGTGTGCCTTCGTCTGTAAGCTCCTCTGAAACCTGTCCACCATGATTCTGCTCATATATGAAATCCTGGTGGCATAGCTTCCAGCATCATAGCAGTATGCAAGGCACCACAGCCCTAATGTTAGCATGTCTAAAATCACATCTGATTGTTTCACTCAGTTGCCCAGATATTCAGGATAAAATTTTTTTTCACCTCACCATCTAGAAATACATCTCTCACCCACAAAGATCATGCTCATGATAGCAACCACATGGAATTCAGGGCATGCTAAGGACCACGGACAAAACAGGGCCAGGAGCTGAACCAGCCTTTACAGTATACATCACTGAGGATCTCCTAAGCCCTGAGCCCTGTCTTCCGCCTATGGGTCTTTAATATCTGAGAGATGTGTGACATACACATACATGTGTATAACACACATGATGGTCATCGTATACCACACACATGAAGGCCATGGGGCATGGCATTCAGGTGACTGTCCAGCACAGGTAGAGTGCATGTGGATCTGTGCACTCATGGAAAGACACTGAAGGCCAGGCACGGTTGAGGGGTGGGGGGAGGCCGAATAATGCCCAGTTAGGAATAGAAGACTAAGGGAAAGTCATCCTGCATAAAGCCTGTTATGTAAAATGCTTTGAGACATCCTTGTTAATTAAATTTTTCTAATACAATAGAACATACTTTCGGATTTAAATTCTTTAGAGATGCTTTAGTACATTTTTCTACCTCATGAAACCTAACACTGGAATATAATTGGGTCACTTTTTATTCAACCAGTATTTCTTGCATACTTACTATGTACCAGGCACCTTTTTGTGTGCTGGCAAGATATCAGTGGACAAAACTGACAAGATGCCTGGTACAGGCATTCTGGTGGGGAGAACAGACAGCAAAGAGGCAAGTGAAGATCATCTCAGACCGTGAAACCAACTATCAAGGCACGGTTGTCTAACAGAGACTGGTGGGGGTGTGGGTGGGGATCAATGTTAGAGAAGTGGTCAAGGAAGACCACTCAGAGGAGGGCTAAGAAGGAGCCAGGCAGATAAAGACTAGGGTGCAAGATTCCAGGCAAAGATATCAGCCAGAGAGCAAAGGCCCCGAGGCAGGAAGGCACAGAAAGAAGTCTATTTGGTCAACATGGGGACTGAGCACAGAAATGACATGTGACATAAGGCCAGACAGGTGCTCTGGGTAACAAGTTTGGAGTTACGATATTACGTTATTGCATTTAACATGGTTTTATTTTCCATTGAAGTCACCTTTCCCTCTATTTTTCTTACGTCAGTCACATATTTTATGGAACAAGAGGTAACTAGAAAAACAAAGGCTTCCATTTAGCACACATCTGTTTTGCTTTCTGACATCTGTTTTATTACTATTGTGAACTAGTTTTTATATATTTTGATTTTAATATTATACTGAAAAACTGTTAAAGTGTTTCTGCTTTATCTTTTCAACCGTATGTAATCTCCTAAAGGCCAAGGGCCACTTTGGGGATTTGTTTATATTCCTTAGTGAAACCCCTTGCCTGGACACTGTACACATAGTGTGTTGCTTTGAAGCACTTCTTTTAGAAGGTCTGCTCTTATTTAGCCTGGTCCAGAAATTCTATATAAAGAAGTAAATTTTCTAAGTAGTCCTGTGGAGTTCCTTTGTGTTGAAGAGGTCTGGGATTTGGGAGGATATAAGCATCTCGATTTTTACTTGAAGACTTTTCTTCCCATAGCTTGAAGTAACATATCCAGTGCTTTCTTCATGAATCTTGTGATAACATTATTGCTGATGTAAAAAATATTGTTGCTAATTATCTAATAACATTATTAGTGTTACAAAAACAAAATGATTTGAAACATTTCTCTTCCTTAATGAATTAGCTGCTGTTAATGTCTCCAGAAGTATAGAAGTTTCCCCCATGCTTCTCATTCCAAATAAAATGACCAGCTTAAAAAAATCATAGTCATAAATAAATAAGCCTAATATGGGTATGTCTGGAATAGAATCAACCTCCTAATACAGTAGCAACTGTGCCTATCAGCATGCTTTCTGTGGCCTGGGATAGTGGCCGTTAGCCAGCATATTATCCTCTAATCCATTCCTAGTGTACCTCCTAAATGTGATAAATATTCATGTATGCCATAGAAACTACTAAGGGCTTTATTCAAACATTTTTTTGAATACTCCTTTATGTTCCCCCAAATGAAAGAATGCCTGCTCCCCTCCTTTTTTTTTTTTTTTTTGGCATAAGGATCAGAATGCGAATGCTCTTTTGTTCATACCCATAAATCCTAAAAACCATTACACAATAAATTCTCTAATCCTCATTTCATCCCTCAAGGGTGAAGAGGTTCAAAATAAAAATACTTAGGGTTTGGAACAGTGGTTTGCTATGACTATGCAATGCTGCTACCAAGAAAAGGTGCCTGTGTTCCTGGATACCCTAGTGACTCCTGCCCTGGCAGGGGCTCCCTCTGGGGACACAGCCTATCAGCCACAAAGGCTGCCAGCTCTGCTCACCACCTTGGCTTTGCTACTGAATGATTAGGATGCAACACTGATGTTAACCTGAAAAGGATGATACATCCTTCCTCAAGACACACAGTAATAAATGCAGCCAACACTGGGGGGAGGAAGTGTAGGCGGTAGCAGTGGCGGTATAGGGGTAGAGGTAGGCTGGTTTCTGGGGAGACAATGTTGGAAAGTTGGCAACAAGTGCCAGGTTGGTCAAAGTCAGGTTTGGAAGGCATAAGCAAATCTTTTTGAAGTTCCATTTCTTTTTCTAGTAGCACCTAACTCATGGCAGGACAATTCTAAAATCATGTTGTCTACTGGTATGATATATCAAATGAACCAAAATGTATAAAGTTGCTGAAGCAGAGAACTACCAGTATTCATTGAATGTCCTTTCTCCCCTTCTCTTTCACCATAATAAAACCCTCTAAGTTTTTGGTGGGGCACATGAATACCCAAAATGAAGGCTACATTTTCTAACCTTTTCATGTGACTAAGTTTCTGGCCAATAAAATGTAAGCAACGTGATGAGTGAACTTCCAAGTCATGTCCTTACAGGAAAGAAGCATACACTCCCCGTCTCCCTTACTCTTGCCTCTGGTCAGAATGGGGATGTAGTAGTCAGCCATCTTGGACCCTGTGGGTGGTGGAATGGCAAGGGAGAAGCCTGGAACCTTAACAGTTTCCCATGGCAGAGCCAGGATACCAGTGTGAACTTTCAAATGAGGAAAAACAAACAAACAAAAACCCCAAACCCTTATCTTATTTAAACCATTGTTAATTTGTCGTTGTTGGGTGCCCTCTAGTCCATTTCAACTCATTGTGACCCCACACGACAGAGCAGAACTGCCCCATAGGGTTTTCTTGGCTGTAATCTTTAGGGAAGCAGATGGCCAGGTCTTTCTCCTACAAAGTGGCTGAGTGGGTTCTAAGTGCCAGCCTTTCAGTTAGCAGCCAACCGCTTAACCACTGTACCACCAGGGCTCCTAATTTGTTAATTTAGTTTTTCACTGTTGCAACTGAACTGCTACCTTACTATTCAGTTGGTTTTTAAGCAAAAGTGTATTCTCTCTGAGAGTAGGGTGTGAAGGACATTTTGTCTCACTGCAAGGCACAGAAGAACCCACAACTGTGGGCATGAAGCATAGACAAGGTGGTGGGGCGGGGGTGGGTTTCTCCTACTATCCTCTGAATACGATCTTGACTTTCCCTCTGTAGCTTATGGATGTGACACCAAGATCTGAACACCCCGATGAAACTTCTTGCATCCTCCCTGACAGATGGCTGGCTTTGCACACTGTTGCCGTTCTTGTTCGTTCTGTTTAGTCAACTTTAATGATCAAAAGTTCTAAAACTCAGTCAACTCTTTAGAAAACCAGGGCTTAGAACTGGTTTCTTCCCGTTTGAGCCCCTGCTGAGAATTTGAATTTCTAACAAGTTCCCTACTGAGAATTTGCATTTCCATCCCAGATATACTGAATCAGAATTTACATTTCAACAAGATCTCCAGGTGATTCTTAAGTATAACTTCCTGGGAACTTTTTAGAAATGCAAATTCTTAGCAGGAAGCTTGTTAGAAAGGCAATTCTCAGCAGGGGTTCCAACAGGAGGAACTTGTTCAAACTGGTTCCAAGCCGTGTAGAAAACCCTGATTCCTACACCTCCGTGCACATGTATATTTTGTAGTCAAATAGATGGCTTAGTCACACCTTAGTCTTCATTTCTGCATAAGTGATCTGGAAGGGTCTTTTGCTAAGTCTTTCATTTTATCTGGCAAACAATTTTTGGAACACAAGTTTTGCTTTGAGAAATCAGGGACATACTGTTTAAGTCTCCATGCTAGAAAGTAAGCAAAGAATGTTTTTTACTTTGATTAAAAAAACTGTTACAATAATAGAGATGTTCACGCCCCGGCCCTGGTAGGAGGGAAAACTGCTGAGAAAATATCTGCCCTCTGGTATACAGTGTCTTTGAGGAGCGTATACTCATGTGCTATTTCCTAAGAAGCTTAAGACATGGGACCTAGTGTCCAGCAATAGCTGTACTTCTTTAACAGGCTGGGGTTTGCAATAAACTCATTCCTAAAGCCGAATGGTGCTGATCCTTACGGGATTACCGCAGGGTGTTTCAAATTCTCCTGGAGTCACACAGACTAGCTCAGTTTTAAGAAACAATTAGAGTAATGGTTTTCTGGTAAGAATTCCATAACACTTTATGGCTTACAGGAATACTTATTATGTACCATGGACCTACCAACAATCTCAAGAGTTAGATGGAACAGGCGTTACTGCCATTTTCTATTGAGGAAACTGACCTACAGAGATGTTAAGGTACAGCCATAAAGTGAAGAAGCGGAGAATTGAACCTTGTGTCTTCTGAACTCCAAACCCTGAGGTTTTTCCCCAGTACCACATTCACCGCTGCAAACCATAACCCCGGGCAGATGCTCACCCACACGAAGACAAACACTGTAGCCACCCCAGCCATCATGACTGCAACCAAAGCATTCAGAAGACAAAGCATCATTTCATTAGCATGCGCTATGTAGCTAAAGAAAGCTTTTGGCATGACCTGCTATTATTGCCTCAGGAGGATAAGAAAATAAACTGCAAAGTAACTAATGCCACATAACATTGCCTTTTTTCTTTTTCTTTTTCTCTTTTGGTTGCGGGGAGGTCAGGAAAATACTGAATATGTGCCAGTTCCACATCTATTGGTTAAAAACTTTTTTTGGCTATAAAGATTTTCAAGTTTTCTCTCTGAACTTGGGTGAACTTTACTGGGATAAGCACTACCCATTTAGATTAATATTTCATAATAAAAATCTGCTGGTGTAGTGGCTAAGAGCTACAGCTGCTAACCAAAAGGTCGGCAGTTTGAATCCATCAGGCACTCCTTGGAAACCCTATGAGGCAGTTCTACTCTGTCCTATAGGGTTGCTATCAGTTGGAATTGACTCAATGGCAACGGGTTTGGTTTTTTTGGTATACAGTTGCCTTTTACCTACATGTACTAAAGCCAGGCTCGGCAGGTAAACATTTCAAAGCAGGGATTTGAACTGGTTCTTCGCAGCTCAGTCCTGGCTGAGGAAGCAAACCCAGTATAGACTCGAATTTTTAGAATTTGGGTTAACCCAGTAAGGTAACCAGAACAGGAAAAATTACAGGTTGAAGCTCTGCTAGAAACTTAATCTCCTGCTTAGAAAACAAGGGCAGTGTACACGTTGCATAGCAACCAAATCTTTCTTGCCCATTGTATTATGCGCAGATTTGGAAACAGCGGTGTTCTGCTCAAAGATGGCAGCTGACTGCGCCACTTTGAAGGTGCGTCACTTTCCACAGTCCCACCAATAATCCAGTCTCACACATCAGGCTCCTGAAAGAGCTCACTACACCACTTCCAAGTCTCCCGTTTTAGGGCTTAGACCCATAATTTTTTCCCATTCTGATTACCTTACTGGATCACCCAAATTGTAAAAATTCGGGTCTGTTCCGAATTCACTTAGTTGGCCATGACTGAATTGGTTCGAAGCCCTGTTTCAAAGGCATCCTGGGGCAGTCTAGCTTCACCAACCTCACAATGAAACAACAACATGGAAGTCATTCTGGAACATTCATGCATTTTAGCAACAGGCAACCAGGGACGAAGCACATAGCATAAAAGCTAGCTGCTGCTGTGAGCCACAGCACAAATACTATTCAATTTCACAAAAGCGAACTGACAGAGTAAAATAGGTAGCCAATTTGAACCAAATATTTCAAAACTCCTTTATGTGTAACCACTTTTTTAACCTGGCAGCATATATGGAAATGATTTCCTTTATTAGTACAAATCCCGATTTTATTTTAAAAACACATTGCGGTTAAGGTTATAATACTGTACGTACCATTTTTTCAAAGTTTACTAGATTGTCAGTGAACGTCTTGTTCCCCTCATGAGTAAATGTCATATCTGTATAGAAATAAAAGCCACATTCTAATCACTAACCGAAATATGTCATACTAAGAAAGCACAATAGCTCCATTAGATTATGCTGGTGGATTTGCATAACACTGCAAGTGAAAAAGGCTGTTAATAGTTCCTTTTATGTTAGGTGTTTAACTTTCTAAATCACTTTACATGAGATTAGTAAAATTTTCTAAACTAACCCTCTGTTTCACTAACAAGTCTTCCATATCATGGATCCTTGCTCCTCCAATAATCTTCCCAACCCTTTTAGAAAATTCAGGGCTGAAGGAGCCGATGAAGGTAGAAGCATGGTATCATTCTTGACGAAGAGATCCATCAAATGAGGTGACTGCTCACTTTCTCCCCCAAATTCCCATCCCCCTGCTTGGCCTGTGTGTTTTTGTAGGATTACCTTTAATGAGCAAAGGCATGAAGGGGATGAGAGGAGGCTCCAGTTTAGCTACTGTCAACCTGTACGCTCTGTGGTTTCTTGAAGGATCCTTAAGAGAAACAGAGATGCTGGTTAATGACCATTGACACACACACTACCCCCTACCTCCTGGTATACCCAGCCTTGTCATTTAGTAAATTTGAATCATGTGTAGCTGCAAAAGAAAGGTAGACTTAGTTAAACACAATGATTTGTGTTTTAAAATAACTTCAGGTATGGCATGAACATAATTTGCTTTTTGTTTCTTTTTTCATTGGAAAGAGAGATTTGATACAAGGGCAAAGGGAAGAGATTCTCTCCAAAAGTGAATAGGAAATGTGTACACAAACTTAAGCCAGGAAATTCATCTTCTCCTGATGCCTCCTAAAGTCCCAGGCCTGGAAGCGTGGCTCACCTTTCCCTCTGCCTTGCACAGCCAGTCCTGACTTGCCCCTCTCTGAAACCTTCCCATCACTCCTGCCAAGTTCTACTCCTTTTCTGTCTGTTAACACCTCCCAGCCGATGGGGAAAAACAATTCTGGTAAGCCAATGGAAATGCAGCTTCAAACCCATAGCCAACCCGTGCTAGATGGAAAGGGTCCTATTATGGTGCTTTTCTTAGTTACACAAATTGACCTTATGTGGGACATAAGTCCTCTTTAAGTTAGTTCCTGAGGGTGCCATTCATTAGTCAGACATGCTTGTTTTAGCAGCACTAAAATGGGATCATAAACTTCTTAAAGTCATACAAGGACAGATAAAATTTCTGAAATGAGAACTTCAATTCAGTTAATCAGAAATTGGATTAATACAGACAGTGAACAGAATAAAAAAGCCACTGTCACTTACCATTAAACTTTCAAACTCTGCATAGAACTTCTTGAACTTGCTTGGCAGTTTCTGTTAATGAAATGAAAATGGCACACGCATATGTCAGATTCAATATCTGGAGATGGAGCACGCGTTACGATTTCTAGGAGAAACGTATTTCCTTTGGCTCTTAATCAAACATCTCTGAGACAGAGTGGACTATAATCTCTTTTATCATTTGAGAAGAATCTTCTGGAATACAGAGAGCTCTTTAAAAGTCTAAACCTAGTTGAACCAAAAGTAACTACAAATGCTTTGGTCTCACTGCTTTTATCATGTTTCCTGAGCTGGATGATTCATAAAGAGGGCTGCGTTCCCCAGACTACAAGTGTCTGGAATTCTTTTGTTTGTTTGTTTGTTTAAACTCTCTGATTCCTACAATCAGGAATGTACACAAAAGAACAGTGGCACTAAGAGAGCTTCAGAAACAATCTATTCCTACCCTCTTCCTTCTTTACGAGGTAAGCGACTGAGGACAAGGATTTCTGCCAGTTCTGTTTCCTGATGTATCCTCAGTATCTAGAACAGTGCTGGGCACATAGTAGGTGCATAATTAAATACTTCTTCGAATAGATGCAATCTCTGTTCTGTTTACAGATGGGAGAGATTATGTCTCAGAGCTGAAATGATGTGCCTAAAGTCACACAGCTGATTATCATCAGAGCTTCTGTAATTCATCTTACCTACCTCCTTTTCTAAGGCCTTTCTTATATGAGGCTTTTCTACACAAGCATTTCTCCCACATGATTTCTCTGCCCTGCTGCAATATAAAATTCAATAGCTCTATTAATTTATTAATCTTTCCTGTGGATATTTTAGCACATGATTCAACACCATTTCCTGTAGCCACACATCTACACCAGTAGGTCAATACTCAATCATCTTTCTATCTACTGGCTCCCACTTTGCTTAGGTCCTGAGTTTCTAGGAAAGTTGAATTTTTCTCAAAGGGCTAAACCAAGATAGGGTAGCATGATGATGTTTTTCATTCTGAGACAATCGAAGTATTGACCCTATCATGGGCCTCAAGAGATTCCTAGCTCAACTCTGCTTCACACAACGAAGTCTGACTTCAACAACTGATTCTTTAATTAACGAGTTGTCATCAAAGGACTCTGGCTCATGGGGACCCTATTTGTGTAGAGTAGAAGTGCTCCACAGGGTTTTCAAGGCTGTGACCTTTCAGGAGCAGATCACTAGGCCTTTCTTCTGAGGTGCCTCTGAGTGGGTTCAAACCAGGGCTTGCATTTCTAATAAGTTCCCAGGAAGTTATACATAAGAATCACCTGGGGATTTTGTTAAAATGTAGATTCTGATTCAGTATATCTGGGGTGGAAATGCAAATTCTCAGCAGGGAACTTGTTAGAAATTCAAATTCTCAGGAGGGATTCAAACTGGAAGGAACTGGTTTGAAGCCCTGGTTTGAACCACCAACCTTTTGGTTGGTAGTCAAGTGTTT
Organism: Loxodonta africana; assembly: GCF_030014295.1. NCBI lineage: Eukaryota > Metazoa > Chordata > Mammalia > Proboscidea > Elephantidae > Loxodonta > Loxodonta africana. The sequence goes on from NC_087347.1 coordinate 73,724,651, forward strand.
ACCATTTGCACCACCCAGGGACACCTTCACTAATTACGTCTCTGCAATCCATGGAAAACTTCTGTCCTCCTCTTTTTTCTCTCCTGTCTGAATCAGTTTGTCATATTCCCATTTAAACATTTATAAAGAATCTTATTTTGTTCCAAGGAACTATGTATCTTACGGGTCCTTCAAACTGACGGCCTAAGAACCTACTGTCAAGTTAGGCTTCAGGGAAAGCTAGTATCTTTACTTAGAGGGATGCATAAAGGTATGAAAGCTGGGATAAGGCAGCAAAAGACACAAGGTTCTTAGGAGTATCCAAATCACCAGGTTGGCCTATTGCTTTTGAGGTACATAGTCCATTTTTAAAATTAGGAATAAACTATACTGTTCGTTTAACCTCTGTCACTTTAGTTCTCTTTATTCAGGTAGGTCCAATTGTAATAAAAAATTGTCATGTCTCAATATCATTTTCTATCCACACCCCATTCCTCCAGAGCAGTGGTTCTCAGCTGAGGGCAATTTTCCCACCACCCCCAGGGGACATTTGGCAATGTCTGTGGATATTTTTGGTTGTCACAACTGGGTGGGGGTGGTGCTACCTGGTATTCAGTGGGTTGAGACTCAGCATCCTACAAAGCACAGGATGGCCCCCCACAACAAAGAATTTTCCAGCCTGAGATGTCAACAGTGCTGAGGCTGAGGAACCTTCCAGATTATCACTCCGATTTGCTTCAGCCCAGGTTGACCTTTCCCTTCTATTTTGAATCATTCTCTTCACCATTCAGTTTAACTCCGTATACTGTTTTGTTCACTGACAGTTTCACACATTTTCCATAGTTCCTTGCAGCAAGGAGCCACCATGAATTCATGAGTAGCCATCATGGTACTCATTGGAGTTGTGTGGGAAGCTCCTGGGAGGCTCTCAGCAAATGCAGGTGGATATACCAAAATCAAAGACACTTATGAATAGAAGCTGTTCATACAATTATATAATTACATTTCACCTTATAAAACAAGGGCTTAGAAATGATGAAAGGTTAATCTTCTCTTTTAGCAAAATACAATGATGATAATAGAAGCTCAGAGACTGAGAGAAGCTCATAGACTGAGATACTCCTATTCATGGTGAAACTAAGGAGCTGGCTGATTATCTCTCTTTGCTGACAGAACTTCTCCGCTCTTGTGATTGTTGTGTGCTGATGAGTTGATTTTTGACTCATAGTGACCCCATGTGACAGAGTAAAATGCCCTATAGGATTTTCTTGGCTGTAATCTTTGCAACAGCAGATCACCAGGTCTTTTTCCCACAGAAGCACTGGGTGGGGTTGAACCAATATCCTTTCAGTTAGTAGTTCAGCACTTAACCATTGCATCACAAGGACACCTGTTTTGCTCTCTAGGCCAGGAAAGGGGATCAGATAAGTGATTCCCACATGTTATGGTGTCAGTGTCTGGCTGCTGTACTACTCCTGGCTTTCCTGGACCCCCAGGAGGCTTCATATCTTCTCTCAATTTCCCCAAACACTACAGGGGATTAGAAGCTGGAGGCAGGTTGTGGAAAGCAGACTATCTGGGAGGGACCCCTCAGTCTCCAGAGATTCCAAGAGCCTTGGGCTACAAGATGTGGGGGGCGGCGGGGGGGACTGCAATACAGTCTCATTGCTTGATTTATTGGAGTATGAACTCCGTTCTTTTACTAGCTGGAAGATGACACAGCTGCGTTGCACGCAGGCCTCACCAATTCCCTCATTCCTATATTCAGGAGATGAGCTGCTGTGTGCTGCTTCTGCCTGGAATTTTAAGAGAAACCCAAGACAGAAGGACTTGTGAGGGCCTGCCCTATAAACAATGGAAACATTTAGGAGGGTCAGAGAAAGAAAAGAGTTTCAAGAGGGAAGTGGGGAAGAAAACAGTTTCGAGGAAAACATTTATAGATGTAAACAGCTATCTTTAAGCACCACTGAAAAGTGAATTCTTTTATATACTCTTTGCTCTTTTCTGTGTCCCCCTTACAAATACTTTTTTTTTTTTTTTAGTAAGAGTCTATTTCTGTGTGCGTGTTCTGTTAGAGATGAGCATTTCTTCAGTGATATAACACATTTAAAGGATCAGGCACATTTTGAATATTTAGCAAATGATAAATGAAGACGTTCTCCAGCATGAATAACATAACCAATAATCAGCAAGCCACTAGTCACATTTGCTACAGAAATTCACCACACACCTGCATAACTTTTGGCCCAAACTGAATGTTAGCCAACCGTTGTTCCTCCATATGGGGAGGTCTGCCAGACAGTTAAAAGCCACTTAGTTCCTCAGCCAGGCCAAACAGTTGTCCTCCTGGCTAATTCTCCCAGGAGTAAAATGACTACTTAGATAAATATGGATCTTCTGTCTTCTTGTAATTATGTTGTTGTTGTGTGCTGTCAAGTCGATTCCAACCCATAGCACCCCTACAGGACAGAGCAGAACTGCCCCATAGGGTTTCCAAGGAGCAGCTGGTGGATTCAAACCGTCAACCTTTTGGTTGGCAGCTGTAGCTCTTAATGACTGCACCACCAGGGTACCTTAGTGCTAAAAAAAAAAAAAAAAATTGCTGTACAGTTGATTCTGACTCATAGCAACCCTACAGGACAGAGTAGAACTGCCCCACAGGGTTTCCTAGGTGTAATCTTAATGGAAGCAGATTGCCAGGTCTTCTTCTCCTGCAGAGCTGCCAGTGGGTTTGAATTGCCAACTTTTGGTTAGCAGCTGAGTGCTTAACCACTGTACCACCAGGCCACCTCCTTGTAATTACAGATAAGGCGGACTGCAAAGGCAATAAGCAGACATTTCACAGAACAATAGAATCTATGAGCAAAGCCTTTGAAGGCATCCAAAGCAGTGTTGCTCCTTCATGTTATACCTAGGAAGGGGACTTATTATTATTTACATTATATAGGTTGAGAAGCTAAAACACCTTCCCCCCGACACACACACACACGGACACACACGGACGCACACACACAAAAGGACAACACCTTTTTAAATTCACACTCTGAGGCAACTGGAAAAAGAAGACAGGTCACTTCCCTCAAAGTGTCCCACCTTGTCTATTGTTATACCAGTGTGAGTGATATTTCTACAAAAAGCTCACTGGTGAGCCTGGATTTTTATTCGTAAGGCGAAAGTCACAGCTGGATCTCAGCTGAAGCTTACCTCCCACGTTAGTGCCAGGCGGCTCACAGCAACGTTACTTAGTCCCATGACGATGGCAAAAAAGGAATTCAGGTTTTTGTACTCTTTACAGCTGAAACACAAGAGGCTCATGTTTAAGTAAAATGCCACTTTTGAGTGAGATAAAAAATTAGAGCTCTATTTTCTGATAGTCATTGGTATTCGTCAGCCCTCCTTTATGAGAACAGGCAATGATAGATTTAATGTACTGTATAGTTCCACTTGGGTAACCACGTTCTGCCATTTGATTTCTCACTGTAATTTTAGAAAGGTGATGGTTTTGGACATCTAGGTTCAGGTTTTGAGAAGGAATTTAAAGACACCTCCCGAGGGATTGTTACTATAAAGCCCAAAGCTTGCTAAAAGCCTTGTTGGACCTGAAGGGACACATCGCATGAAATGGGAAGAGAGAGCAAGATGACCTTGGAGAGTTCTAGACCTTTAGCCTGGAGGTGGACACCTCCCGGAGCAGTGTAAGAGGGGCCAAGGAAGTCAGTGTTGTTGCAGCTACCATGGCTATCTGCCATGAATAATGCTTCTACTTTGTTGAAAAATATCAACTTACAAGGCATGAACCCTTGCAGGCTGGGCATTCGTTTTAAATGAGTTTTAAAACTGAGAATTAAGCTAAACAATTGACCAAAATTACACCCTTTTAAATCTGTATTTATGCCACACTAGCTCATATGACTATATAGCTGGGGAAAAGACATGTGGAGCAAGATCAGAAATTCTTACTAGAATGGCACGGTATAGCCCAGGTACTTGGTTTAAATTAAAAAAAGAAAAGAAAGGAACCCCAACTTCTTCATACCAGCTCCCTGAAAAAAGAAAAGAAGGATTCATTTTGTAATAAGTGCAAATCCTCACCCCAAATCAATGTGTTTACCCAAGTTGACTGAATCATAATTAAATCCTGTTGGGATTAACATTTTTGTTAAAGGCTAATTAAATTGTTGTGTTTGATGCCCATGGTCTCCTTGCAAAGGTGGCGATCAGTGATTCTGAAATTGTCTCTGTGAAAATGGAAAAATGAGTTTCAGAGAAACTAAAGCGTGTCTGACCCCAGTGGTGAGAAAGCAAGCAAACCTTCCCTGAGAGGGGGCAAATGGCTCTTAGGTCAGGGACTGAAAATTATTTAAGGGACTTCTGGGGTTGCAGGCAGTGCGTATGATCACGTACATGTGCTTGCCTTTGTCTGTGTGTGTGTGATCTTGAAAGAATACACACTAGTTGTAGAGTTGCCTTTTCGGTAGCTGCCCTGTTACCAACTAACTTGATCATCCTGGTAAGTCGCGGAATTTCTCTATGCTTCAGTCTCCTCATCTGCAAAAAAAGGATACTAACACCTGGCCCCCCAAATTCACAAAGTTCTAGGGAAGATAAAGAGCGTACATAGAATAGGTTGACGTTCTCTAAAAATATCATGTAAAAGAGATGCTACTGCCGCTAGCTTTAGATCTCATTCTTGCAAATCTCAGGCTTATTAAAGTCCACAATCTTCTCCAGCTGGGCTGCGGAAATAGCTCCAGTAAAGGACGGCATGGTTCAGCACGGGGCTTGAGAATGGTTAGATAACATAAACCAATTTATACCCAAGGCCAGGTCCACCTACTCATTCACGTAATCAGAAGGCAAAGAGTTAAGAAGGGCAAAGACATTTTTTTAAAAAGTCCTGAGTTTTTGAAAGGCTCTTCTATGCCTCCTCTGTAAAAATCAGGGCTTCGAACTGGTTCGTTCCGGTTTGAACCCCTGCTGAGAATTTGCATTTCTGCCTCAGATATACTGAATCAGAATCGACGTTTGTAACAAGATCCCCAGGTGATTCTTAAGTATAATAAAAATCCAGAACCACTGCTCTACTAGTGGGTCTCGGAATTGGTGCCTAACCAGCAGCATTAGCATCGCCTGGGAACTTGTTAGACAACATGCAAATTCTCAGCAGGGGTTTGAACCAGTTTGTTCCCCTGGTAAAAATAACAGGATTAGGCTGGAAAGGGATATCTGACCTCCCACATTTGTGTGCAGACTGCCTCTCTCTCCTCCTTGTTATACTTAGCACTGCCAGGCTAAGGTGAAGAGAGAATATGTTCCTTATAACGGGAAAGCACACGCTGTCACAGTTTCCATAATCATCTCAATCCAGATATGTGAAGGCATTTGTCCCTTGCAACAAGCCCGGCCAGATTCTTAGAGAAAGTGGCTACACAACGAATCAGAAATCCATAAGCAACATTTTAGCAAATCTTTCTTCAACTAGCCAGCTTTTCCAAATTAAGAAATATTTTCGAAGCATTTGAAGCCAAAGGATTTGGGGATTCTGTTGAACCCTCAAATTTTTGGCACAATAATTCAAGGCACTTGGCAAGCTGGTATCTATAAAACGTCAAGCAGCATTTACTTCTTTGTTTAGCCCTGGAAATCAGACTCCGTATGGAATCTAAACTGGCTCAAGAAAATTGCCTCGCTGGGGGTCACTTGCACTCCCAACCTTCTTGTGCTAGAGCTCCCTGCATTTAGAAAGGAAAGAAGTCTCACAGCCACAGGCCGCATTTAGCATTTTATTTTTAGCATTGTGGTGATACCAAAAACATGGAAGTAAACAGGAGGTTGTCAGGCATATCTAAATAGTAAGAGAAGATTAATTCATGTCGGGGGAAATCTAACTGGCCCCTGCAGTAAATAAATTGTTTCCCATGAAGTGCTGTTAAATAGAATATTTATAAGATGCTTGATTTTTCTGATGTTTATGGAGATGACTTCCCTGTACCAGGTTAGCTCGTCTTTATGCATTTTGTGGATTTTTTTCTGGTTAAATCCAACGTGCTGTTGTACATGCATGTTCTACTGCCCTCTACTGGCGAGAATGTGTTGCGTTGGACGCTGACTTCAAGAGCATTTTTTGCAGAACTTTGTACAAGAGAACTTTGTTTGCTGAAGGAGGAGGCAAAAAAAAAAAAAAAAAATGCAAGTAGTTCAGAGCAAAAAGAGATCACGATTTTGACTCCAGCATCAGTGCTGTGAGATGTTAATTTATATATTGATGCCAAATATTACAAACGCTCGAAAAATTTATCTTTTACAAAAGTTTGAGCCCCTGTGTCTGGTCCTTGTGCAAAAGTAGTTCCTATATCCTTTTTTGTTTGTTTGTTTAAAGATGCAGTCTAAGAAACCATAGCTCAAAATTTTTTTTCTTCCCAAGATAAAGATACTTACTGGGCTGCTATCTTAATAAATTTTTTTAAGAGCTGAACACGCTTGCTGAGCTGGGAACAAAGGCAAATCTCAGTGACAACCCAAAACTGAATTTCATTAAATCTCCTCAGGAACAAATCCAAGTTTGCTGTGGTCTTTTTAAAATTATGCCTTCCAAATGTGTGGTAGATTAGCTCCAGCTAGAAAAGATAAAGGAAAACAATTTAACTTATTTTTATTTTAAATCAAATCAGATAGGCTTCTCTATTTATCAAGACAGTGCTTTAATGATCAGCAAATGTGAATATAATCACTGACCAGAATTCAACTTGTACTAGTGATTTAAGGGGCCAACACTGAGACTTGCTAACTATATAAATATGAACTAGGTATTATTGGCTTAATATACTTAGGAAGACATAGCATGCTGTAAATCATAAGGATTTTTCTTCCACACCCAAAGAGCTTGTAACAGGCTTTGTTAATAAACTCAGTGTTCACCAGAATCGCCGTGCGGTCTCCATATTGCAGCACACATTTACAGTTGAGCAATTCAGTAGGCTTCATCCAGGATTGTGACTGTACCTACTCATGCACTCATTTGGGCACCTTACCTCATGCACACAGTTGAAGAGTTCCCAGTCATAAATCGTCATCTGGTATGCTAAATCTTTGGAGCTCATCAGTTCAAAAGTTCCCACTGTTCCAACAGTTGGCCCTTCTTGTTCTGGCAAGGGAGTCTATGAATAATAACCCAAAAATATATCAGAATATTTATACAGGCAGGTACTTAATGCTGACTGCTTTAAGGAGTGTCTGAGGGGAAAGGATTCTAGAGATGCTTTCAGGAATATCTTGCAACTTTGACTTCACCCAGAGGAAAAGATGCCTTTGCTCTCTTAACGCTCATTTGCTTCAGTGTCATCTTTATGGTCATAATCATCATTATTATCGATTCCACCGACTCAACGGTCTGGACCATGGCAAATAAGATTCGGCGAAGAGTGACCTGTGGAGGTTCTCTTCTGCTTGGGCTTGGGAAGTCCCTGGAAACCCTTTCTTTTTCCCAGTAGAGATGGAAGAAGTCCTTAAGAGTCTTCTAAAAGTCTATTTCCCACTGAAGCTGTCCCAAAGCAGTTACTGGCATGGCAGTTTTGGATGTTTAGCCATAGAGCTAAGGACCTGGTGGTTGTGGTACAGTTGCTGCATCTCCATCTCGTTTAACACACTGGCTGGGGCTCCCGGGTGATGGGAGGCTTTGTGCACCCAGATTATACATGATGCTCAATTCCTCCACTCTCTGGGAGACGTTGAGCTAAAGGTGACATTCACTTGGTCATGGTGCTTTGGGCTAGACATTAAAAGACCAAACTGTGCTACTTTCTGGAACACCATCAGTCAAAGCTTTCTATCTTACTTATTTTTATTTTATGAGATATAATCCTAAGTGCTTTCACTTAATAGGATGAATTACTTGTATACATAGGAAACCTATGTATAATACATTAATTTCTATCCCTATATAAAAAATGTAATACATATGTTACAAAGTTATAAAAGTCACATGAATTAAAACAGTATTCCCCTAATCCTATGCTAGCCATATTTGGATACTCAAGACTTATGTCAGAAGTGCTAATATCATAAAAGTCCTACCTTCATCCTCGTCACCATAACCACTACGTTCTCTAAATGCCCACTGCGTTCTGAGGACTAAAGGAATGGCAGGGTCAGGGTGCAAATGGTCCCTGCATTTGAAAGCGTGCAGCCTGAGAGAGGAGTCAATCCTGACCAGTAAGTACAGCATGACACAGGGATAAAAAGTCGGCTGCAAGAATTCAACTGCCCATATCATAACCCCGGGGTTATGAATAAAATCCGTTCCTAACTGTGCCTAAGTCTTTAAGTTAAATTTGTTGGTAAGTTAGAACAGGTGCATATGGTTCTTACTGAACCTGACTTTAGTGCAAGAAAAGGCTGGAAACCTTTTCAATGGTGTAAAAGCTGCACGTGCAGCAAGTGAAGGTGACTGTGATGAAGAATTTGTTGTGAGCACTGGGTGGTTCAGTCGTTTCAAAGTGAGGACAAATTTACATATGATTAAAGAGCAAGTACGAGTTGTCTGTAAAATGGACATTCCTAATCCGAGGACTGCCTGTCAAGAGACAGGCAGAACATCAACACACACATGGATCCCAGATATGCAGGAAAACAGGTGGAGGAACGTGAATGGGCTTTACGAAAGTTAGTGGGCATCTGGAGTGAATGTGTGGTGTGGTCTGAAGAGGTTCTCAGAGAAAAAAGCTGGGATTTAAAAGATGAAATACACTTGGGAGGCCTAGAACCATGAGGTTTTCCTGGAGCATCCAGGATGGTCTGTCACAGGCTTGCAGAATGACAAGAAACGTATATAAAGTGGGAAGTTGTCAAGAAACCTGCATGGCAGAAACAGCTTAGGGGGACCAAATGGTCAGCTTGAAGATCTTTTTTTTTTTTTAAGTAATTTGTTTTGTTTTTGTTATTGTTGAAAATATACACAGCAAAACAGGCACTAATTCAATGATTTCTACATTTACAATTCACTGAATTGATTATATTCTTCAAGTTGTGCAACCATTCTCATCTTCCTTTTCTGAATTATTCCTCCACTATTAACATAAACGCACCGTCCCTAAGGTTCCTATCTAACCTTTCAAGTCGCTATTGTCAGTTTGAATCCCACATAGATAATTCTTTAAAAGAGTACAATGCTCAAGACAGGCACTGAAGATCTTTTAGAAAGTTGTTGAGTGCAGGAGGAGTTTGGGTTTTGTTAGAGGTCAAGGTGCTTGAGTATGACAGCCCTGGAGGAGAATAAGCAGACAGCATGGATAAGAGGGATATCATAGCTGATGTCAGATGGATCCTGGCTGAAAGCAGAGAATACCAGAAGGATGCTTACCTGTGTTTTATTGACTATGCAAAGGCATTCGACTGTGTGGATCATAACAAATTATGGATAACACTGTGAAGAATGGGAATTCCAGAACACTTAATTGTGCTCATGAGGAAGCTTTACATAGATCAAGAGGCAGTTGTTTGGACAGAACAAGGAGATACTGATTGGTTTAAAGTCAGGAAACATGTGTGGCAGGGTTGTATTCTTTCATTATACCTATTCAATCTGTATGCTGAGCAAATAATCTGAGAAGCTGGACTATATGAAGAAGAGTGGGGCATCAGAATTGGAGGAAGACGTGTTAACAACCTGTGTTATGCAGATGACACAGCCTTGCTTGCTGAAAGTGAAGTGGACTTGAAGCACTTACTAATGAAGATTAAAGACCACAGCCTTCAGTATGGATTACACCTCAATATAAAGAAAACAAAAATTCTCACAACTGGACCAATAAGCAATATCATGATAAATGGAGAAAAGATTGAAATTGTCAAGGATTTCATTTTGTTTGGATCCACAATCAACAGCCATGGAAGCAGCAGTCGAGAAATCAAAAGACGCATTGCATTGGGCAAATCTGCTGCAAAGGACCTCTTCAAAGTGTTGAAGAGCAAAGATGTCACCCTGAAGACTAAGGTGCGCCTGACCCAAGCCATGGTATTTTCAATCGCATCATATGCATGTGAAAGCTGGACAATGAATAAGGAAGACCGAAGAAGAACTGACGCCTTTGAATTGTGGTGTTGGCGAAGAATATTGAATATTCCACGGACTGCCAAAAGAACAAACAGATCTGTCTTGGAAGAAGTACAACCAAAATGCTCCTTAGAAGCAAGGATGGCGAGACTGTGTCTTACATATTTTGGACATGTTGTCAGGAGGGATCAGTCCCTGGAGAAGGACATCATGCTTGGCAGAGTACAGGGCCAGCGGAAAAGAGGAAGACCGTCAACGAGGTGGCTTGACAGAATGGCTGCAACAATGAGCTCAAGCATAACAACGATTGTAAGGATGGCTCAGGACCGGGCAGTGTTTTGCTCTGCTGTGCATTGGGTCGCTATGAGTCGGAACCGACTCGACAGCACCTAACAACAACATGGATAAGAGCTAGTGGGCTTTTCGACAGACCAGGTAACAGACTAGGTTAGGACTAGCTTCAGAGTCACAGGCTCTGATGCTAAACTCCACTCTAACTATCTGGACTTGGATTGATTCCCTAGTATCTCAAATGTCTGTTTCCAGCTCTAGTAAACTGGGGTCAGTCATATCACCTACCCATAAGCTTGTGAGGAAGACTGGATGGGAGTAAGTTAAGTGAAGCACATGAGGACAGTGCCTGGCACAGAGGAGGTACCTTCCTCCCCCAAATTGGTGTCCTTCTTGGAAGTGTACAGCAGTGCCAATGTACAGGAAAGTGAGATCAGTATAACATCTGGTGGTAAGAGCTAAACGCTGTTGTTTCTGCTTCATCCTATGCATGGGACAGAGAACAGGGAAGATAATCAATGACTCCAGGGCTTTGAACCTTAGGGAACTGGTATAATAGCTCTGAAGCTGATGGAGAATGGCAAGTAGATACAGAAGAAAACAAGGAGAATGGCTTCAACCAGGGTTTGTCTTAGGTAGAAAAGTTGCAGAACCTTTTAAATGCTAGGTCTTACTTAGGCGCCTCCCCTCTCAGGCTCAAACTGCCTCTGCACGTTCTCCTTTCCCTCTTGAAGCTGCTACTGTGAACATGGCCCCTTCTGTTCCTCTGTAGAATAGCCTTCTCCCATCTACTCCTTGGCTTTTCTCTCTCCTCAAGATCAGAGAGACTTTACCTAGCTCCCCATCCTTTTTATTTGAGCCTTTATGGCTTTTTATAAAAGGGATAAATTAACCCAGCAACTACAGGGAAGACGCCAATATTAAAAAAACCTGCAAAGTTCTTGTAGTCATGGATACCGGTTTACCATACCTTTGGAGAGAATAAGGAAGGCCCTGTGAGTCTCCACTTTGATTTGAGCGAGCAGGGCTCCCCAGCCTCCCTCGTCTTTGGCACAGGGCACTCTGGGCCTTTCATCCCTGAGCTTGCTGAGGAGCAGAAAAGGTGCTCCGCTACGTGAAGTGAGGCATTTATATTCCGGCCCCAGCCCCATAGGAAGCATCTCCTGGCCATTTCCGCACAGACACCCCAGTGGAACTTTCCCACAGGGAGGAACAGCAGGATTGTGTAGGTCTGCATTGCACCCATCTGAAAACTGCCTACACACAGACAACTCTCACACACTTTCCTCCCCCTTTTTGAGAGACGACTTCTTTTTTAATGAGGGTGAGATGGCGGTGATTGGGACAGTGGTGTTGTTACCCTCCCATTTTTCCAGATGAGGAAACCAAGGCATAAAAAGGATATGCTGATTGTCAGTGATGACAGGATGGCTAAAGTAAGCTGACACCCCAGCATCCCTTCCTGGTGCTGCCACAGCCTCTGTACAATAGCTCTGCAGTGGTGCTTATCACATCAGATTCTCACTGCTTACATGCTGACATCCCGCCCCACCCCCACGAGACCGTGACCTCCTTGAGGGACAAGGACCATGGTGTATTCTTCTTCGAGGCCATCCCAGAGCCAGAGCCATCCATGTGCCGGGAGTGATGCCCAAACCCTTTGCTGTTGAGTCGATTCTGACCCACAGCGGCCCTATAGGACAGAGTAGAACTGCCCCATAGGGTTTCCAAGGAGCACCTGGTGGATTTGAACTGCCAACCTTTTGGGTAGCAACCATAGCTCTTAACCACTATGCCACCAGGGTTTTCCCAGAGTAAAAGTTTGAGGAATGAGTGCATGGGTAAAAGTAGAACCAAATTACGGTACAATGGGATTTTATGGTGATTTGTCCTGTACTAACATTTACGCTTAAACAAATGTCAAGAGAGTAAAGCTCCAGAGAACACTAGGATAAATCACTGGTATTATACTAATTCCAGACAACAAAATTCAGCACTACAGCTCTTTCGGTTCCTGGCTGTCTGTGTCAGTCTCATCTCCCCACGGTGACCATCACTGACTTAAGGACAGGGGCTGTGGGGCACAGATCTGGGGTCATGCAGATGCTACAGAGCACAGGGCTCAAGGCAGACACTCTGTAAGTGCGTGTTGATGGACCAAAGGGTTTGGCCAGCACTCTGTACTGCACAGTCATCTGTGCATCACTTTTCCTAGAAGGACCGTCCCCAGAGGCAATCTTTAGACAGCTGGAAACGGTGCTCCACGTCTAACATCATGTGAGGCAGATAAGGATTGACCACTCCTTAGTATGACGACTTAACTCACAGCACAGCACAAGGCAGAGCACCTAGTGGGATGAGGCCAGCACAAGTTTATAACCAGGGTACTTATCAAAAAGCAAATTCCTTTCAATTACTCAGGCCTTAAAATGGAAGACAAAGCCTAGCAAGGACTAAGAATTGTAAGGCTGCTGGATTGTGTGCAAATAAACAGAGGCTTAAAAACTTAGTATCTGGCCCACAGGGAGCTGGAAACAGTCCACGCTCTATCTATACAACACATCATTTGACACTGTGGCCAAGGATCTGCTGGCAAGAGCAGTGGAGAGCCCGTGGGGTAAACATATCACACAGCACCTTCAACGGGGCTATAGCTAAACTGGCTCTTTATGGCTTTCACTTCCGGAAGAAGGCAGCACTTCTCATTTACAACATTTTTTTTTCAATCTCTCAGTGTTGGGATATGTTTACATAGAAGGTAATGAACATGTTGCTGTTAGGTGCTGCCAAGTCGATTCTGACTCTAGTGACCCCATGTGATACAGTAGAACTGTCCCATAGGGTTTTCTAGGCTGCAATCTCTACAGGAGCAGATCACCAAGTCTTTCTCCCCAGGAGCTGCTAGGTGCTTAATGGTTGTGCCACCAAGGCTCCTAGCAATGAATGTAGATGACTAAAAATATATATGAAAAGGGCTGTGAGCAGTTTAAGATCTTATAATGCTGGTTGTGGAGGAAAGCAAGGTACTCAAGGGTTGAGATGGATGAGAAGGTTAGTAAGAGATCAAACGATACATTTATTAAGTTCTTCTCCAAGTGGACTCAAGAGATTGTAAATAGCTACTTAGTGTCATCAGAATGTACAAAATGGCTCTCCCCAAATCAGTAAACTGGGATCATGATGAGGCTAAAACAAGCTCTAAAAAGATCGAGGAGGGGAATCTTGATTTACCTCTAAGGTTGGATTTTATTAAAATTGAACGGTACTCATGCATCACTTACGTAGTGAAACTCTCTCCCCAAATCTAATGGGGTTTTCCTCTAGCTCTCCTGTAGCACTATCTTATAAAAGCAGCACCGTATGTCCGCAGACTGAGAAAACCACAAGTTTCTCTACCATCTGAGCTGGCCCCGTAGGCTTTCTTAGATACTTTAATGGCATTTCGCCTCCATTCCCAATTTTTATGGATAAATATAAATGAGCTCCACCACCTGCATAAAAGAGACCAGCTACAAAATTATTGGCATGGGTTAGTTAATTCTGTATTCACAGAAAGCTCTACGTGGCTGGGGACAAGAGCGTGCGGAGACTCGGCAAAGGGTTTGGCCTCTAGCCTTTCTTAAAAAGGCAGAGAGAGGACTTTCAGGGCACAGTGTTTCTTGTTCTGGATGGTGGCTTTGCCATCTTGTGTTTCTACATCCCCCTTCGGAGTCTGATGAATAGCAATATCTTGCTTTTAAAAAAAAAAAAGTTTTATTTCCATCCTGGTCTAAGTACGCAGATTTTTAATATTAATATTTAAATTGGGTGACATTTCAAGGTAGTAAATTACAACCAAGAGTTCTGAAAGCTGAATGATGCCCCAGTATCGGTGCTACTTGGCTAATTCCCACAAAAGAAAAGCTGAAGCTCAGAGGATCTCAAATGAACACCTGAGGCTTACCTAATAGAGCGCAGAAAAAGAAAAAGGAAAGTAGCATTCAAGTTTTTTTAGCAACTCGGTTCAACATGACTGCAAAACGAAGCTCCAGACAAGTTTTTCTGATTGCAGACGCCGCGCCGAGGAGGCCATCCACACCTACCAGTGAATCGAATTGCTCTCGCGGGCAAGCAAACAGGCGTCCGTTAATGGTGAGTGTCGTAAATACTGAAACATCATTAGGTTTGAGCAGCACCTTCTCTGTGAACATAAAAAGCATGAGATTGCCTATTAAATGCATCTGAGATTTGCCGCACTGCCCTAATCACACCAACAAATTGCCAGCTCGGTGAATGACAGGAACACACAGAGCGACTGCATAAAATATAGCACTGAAGGGACCCACTGAATAAAAAAGACACAGCATTCATGCAGGCACACGACACTCAGGATGCCATCAGAAATGACCACAAAACAGGAATGCAAATACCCAAGGGTCAATTCACCAGCACTGTGCCGCAACTATAATTATATACGAAAATTGCACTAGTGATTTACATAATGAGTTATGTTTCTGCAAGATAATACATAATGTCCAGCAGTCTGGAGATGGAAAGATCATTTTTAGAAAACTCAAATAGTTTCTGTGACTCCAAATGACTTTAGCTGCAAAATTTATTATTATTTCCACTTATTCCCTAATTTTTTTTTAATTTTATGGTGGTAAAATGTATACAACAAAAAATATTACCATTTGAAGTATACGATTCAGTGATACTAATTACGTTCATTGTGCTGTACAACCATTGCATACCATACCAACAACTCATGGTGACCCTATGTGTGTCAGAGTAGAACTATGCTCCAGAGGGTTTTCAATGGCTGATTTTATCAAAGTAGATTGCCAGGTCTTTCTTCCAAGGCACCTCTAGGTGGACTTGAACATTGAACCTTTTGGTTAGCAACCAGGCACGTTAACCATTTGCCCCACCCAGGGATTCCTACCTACAAGATACCAAAAAAGCCAAATCCGTTACCGTCAAGTCGATTCTGACTTGTGGCAACCCCATGTGTTACAGAGTAGGACTGCTCCATAGGGTTTTCTTGGCTACGATCTTTATGAAAGCAGATCACCAGGTCTTTCTTCCTTGAAGCCAGTGGGTGGGTTTGAATCACCAACTTTTAGGTTAGTAGTAGAGCGCAAGACATTTGCAGCATCCAAGGACCTCTCCCTCAAGATAAACCAAAAAGCCAAACGCATTGCCATTGAGTCGATTCCAACTCATAGCGACCCTACAGGACAGAATAGAACTGCCCTATAGAGTTTCCAAGGAGTGCCTGGTGGATGTAAACTGCTGACCTTTTGGTTAGCCTCCATAGCCCTTAACCACTACGCCACCAGGGCGATATTAAACACTTACCCGGCCCATCTCTAACCATACTGTCTCTGTCATTCACGGGAGCACACACAGTACCAATCTATCCCTCTGGATCATCTTGGCGGAACCATGCTAATGCCTGGCAAGGTTTCTGTTTAGATGGGATATCCCATTTTGCAGAAGCCAAAAATACTAATTAAGGCTGTTACCTCCGCCGGAACTCATCTTGACTATGATCAGGCCTTCTCCAGAGCCCAGTTTGTCGGCAACTGCACTGATGACTTCCTTCACTGAGGCTGCCACTGGCACCCGGATGGTTGTGTAGGTGTGGTCCATGCAATACACCTTAAATAGGACTATCGGGAAGGCAGTAACAATGCTGTCAGTTGGTCTTGGAAGTTCTTAAGAAAACCATAAACTATACAAAATGTTTAGACAGCCTCCAAAATTCGCATTCTCTGGCTATTCTTACTAAAAAAAAAAAAAACCCAAAACCAAACCCAGTGCTGTCGAGTCGATTCCGACTCATAGTAGATGTATTTATTTGTGCATGTGCCCCTATGCCTGCCCCCTTACCTTAGCATTGGGCTAAGAATAGGGGCACATATGGCTATCACCCTCAGCCCCAATTAAAAAAAACAAAACAGATATTTGTGAAGTCCATAAGTTAAAAAAAAGTCAGGGGAAAAAGTGACAAGCGTCTTTAGCCCAACTTTCTAGGTCTGTCCTCCTTTCTCAGCCTTTCTTTTTTACAATACAGCAAGGACTGTGGGTAGATGACTAGATTACTGCTAGCCTGTGTGGAGTAGAGCCCAGGAGCCAACATTAACACCTGGACAAACAGGAGTGCTTCCACCTGGGGCCATTAACATATGGTAACATTCCTGGTTACATGCTTCACTGTTTTGTGTGCTTTGGGGCCAGGCCACATAGCTCATTATTTAGTGCAGCAGGCTAACCTTTGAACAAACCAATCCTGGAAGCAACTCTAGCTACTGTAATTCTTGAGTTGAGACCAAAAACCAAAAAACCCCAAACCCACTGCCATCAACCTGACTCCGACTCATAGCAACCCTACAGGATAGAGTAGAGCTGCCCCATACGGTTTCCAAGGAGCGACAGGTGGATCTGAACTGCAGATGTTTTGGTTAGCACCTGAGTTCTTAACTACTATGCTACCAGTGATCCCTTGGGTTGAGAGCACTCCTAAATTGCAAAATTCATTTGTGGATGAAATTTTGTCATCTTTATCATCATTATTATTACTTTTTTACTATAATTCTTTGGAGAAATCTTAAACAACCAAACACATCATAGCCAGCATTTTCACCTCCTTGGTGGCTGTTATAAAGGCTGTGCTCAGGGGTCAGAGTGCTCCCCTTGCTCCACAGATGACCCCCGATCCCACCTTCTCCTCAGCATCCACAAAGTGCCACACACCTTCCACCAGCTCTTCCCAGACAACCAGGTGACCAGACCCTGCGATAACCCTTCAAGGAAAAGTGGTAGCGGGGGACAGGCAGAACCACCGATGCAGGGACCAGCACCTCAGTGCCAGGCCCAGAGTCCAAGGACATAAATAATCGGAGTGCAAAAAGGTACCTGCAGGAAAACCATTTCTGAGAAGGGTGTGAACTATCTGGGGGGTTCAGGGTGATGGTTCCCAGGGGAAAGATTACATTCTGGCTTTCAGTAATCTACACAACTATGAGTTGGAAGAGAATTCTCACCTTCATCAGAGCCCCGAATAGGCTGGCGTTTCTGGGCTCTCTCATCTCCTGTGTTGAATTGTTGTAAAAGAACCTTGTGCTGTAAAAAAGTAACAACAGCAATGGTCACCAGAGAGAATGACTAACGCCTGTTAGCATCTCAGAGGCAACACACCTGAGAAGCAACCAGAGTCAAAAAATGCAGAGAATATATTTTGTATTTACCAAAAAAAAAAAAAGATTGCTCATGTATATTGCAATGTATTTCTGGAGAAGGGAAATGCTATAGAGCACAGGCAATTGAAGAATCCGAATCCAAACCACTTACCTTCTTTTGTGGAGCTTTTGCCTCTTCTAAACTATAAGAAGTAGAGAAGGCACGTTATTTAATACATTCAACACTGTTAAACGGCTTCATTTGTATATAACTTTTATCTTAGAAAATGAAATCACAGCGTCCCTTCAGGAGGGAATAGGGGCCTCCTCATTTTGGTATTAAGAGATCAACCAACACAAGGGGAGACAGCAAACAGATCGGCTCTAGTCACAGTTTTTATAACAGTTCCTGGCAGAACGGATGTTAAAGCCAGGACTCCTACCTTCCCAAGTCTACCTAGTAGCATACACTCTCCCTAGTATGTAATCTATGGCTCAAGTTACCGCGTATGTGAAACCCTATGTTTTCACTGAGAAAACACAAACTTTTACTGAGTAAACAGCCTGGGCAGCAGAAAGTAAAATTTTCATATAAGGAAATCCTCTCAAGCTTTCTTTAAATGCCACTGCCCACTTTCTTACTGGAGTAGCTGCTTTGAACCAAAGGGACCTGAGTTTATTGAGCTGGACTCCCTGAAAGAGGCTCTTTTGGCCGCACTCCAGCACAGAACGCAGCTGAGCAGAATCTCACTTCTTTTGTTTATCTGGCCTGACCACACTGTCTATGCCTTGGCCCCGACTGCTTAAATCAGAACACCGTGTGGCTATTTAAAAACCACATTTAACATTTATGTGGGCAAAGGACTTTTTGGAGGATGCTTTGGTTGGGAGGCAGGCACTTACGTGATGAAAAGGACACCCCAAAAGCCAAGCCCTTCCTTACATTTGCTTGACAATCTTCTCCAAGTCCGGCAGTTGCTCCTTGAGGGCAGCAATCATCCGGGCATCATCTGATACAGACACATAAAACTCCTGTAATTGGCAAAGGTCACAGGCTTTTAACAACTACAGCAAGAGGTGCAGGCTTCTGTAAAGAGCAATAAAGGTGTGTTCCTAGCTAATCTGCTTTACTAGCATGTCTAGACATGGTTTCATGGACTGGAGAAAAAAGAAAGGTTACGATATGCCTAAATTCGATGGTGCAAATGAATTCTTTATATGGTATTTATATGAAAGGCAATGATATGTCTACACTTGTTTTGAACTTTTATAGTCTACACTTTAAGAGCATTTTTTTACCTCAGTATTTTTTTCAAGGCATTTTAAATATTTGTTTTAAATATTATTTTAGCATTTATTATTTATTTAATATTCACTATCAGTTGTGGTTAATTGTTGGTGTTAAAAATGCAGGCATGGACCTCAGCGCGGTACTGAATCTATGCTGAGTTTGTGCCACCCACTCAGGGCTCCTTGCTGATTTCCTAGGAAGTGTCCTGACCACCCAGCAGCAGCAACAACAGCAGTGCTCTGCTTCCCTCAGGAGCAGTGACCTCACAGCAGGACAAGAGCTGGGGCAGTGCCAGTTCAACCACCACTTTGGTTTATTCGCAAAATTATCTGCAAAATAGTCCTAAACTCAATGGGTAGAGACTATGAGTCAACTTAGGAACCCAAGTTACTATTATACCTTTACATTTGCAAAATACTTCATTCCACATTCTCAGGGGACACTTATAGCCCATACTTGCTTCCTGTTTCATCCCTCTACCTGTGGGAATGATATAATTGAAAAGGAGAGAGGGAATATGTTTCTTTGGGATAATTCATTTCACAACACAGACTGACAAAGTTTAAAAGAGAAGCAACATTGCCTTTTGCCTACAAAGAAGGAAGATACTTCTAAGTAAGGTACTAGGTTTTGGAGGGGAGAGGGTTGAGTAATGCTGTCATGTGGGGCTAGAGTCACGGGGAAAACAAAAAAAAAACCAAACCCAGTGCCGGGGAGGAAAAGGGAAATCCAGATTACAGCAGTGTTAACAAAGTAAATTGTGTTCCCTCAGAACTACCTCGCAGCCCCCCATTTACTGTAATTCCTCCAAAAAATTATCTGTTCACTCCCCTCAAAAATACCTACCGTTTTATCTAGTAATCCCACTTCTAGGAATGTGCCTAAGGATACAAGTACTTCACAAAAATGTTCATTGCACTATTATCGTATGAAGGTGAAAAATGGAAATGATATAAATATTCAACAACATGGGAACAAATAAATGTATCTGTGGCATAGCTACTCAGTGTTCATTAGAAATTTTTATTACAAAGATGAACTCATATGGAAAAATCCTACATAAAGTTAAGTGAAAAAAAACCAGCCTGCAAAATGATGGGTACTATGTGATTACAACTATGCAAAATATACAAGAGATCAGATGAAAATACATTAAAATGCTACCAGTTATTGAATTAGAGTGGCAGAGTAATGGATGATGTTTTAATTTACTTTTCTTAAAGTATCTTTCTGATTAGTGAAAATGTTAACAAAGGCTAAACTTTGCAATACAGTGTCTCCAGGGAAGCTGGCATGCCTCTTTGTAGGATCCTGTTATATTATAGAGACAATGATGAACTCTTGGCAGAGATGACTCCACGTACCTCCAGGAAAGCCATTGCCACGTCATCCTCTTGTAGGAGGTCTCCATATGTGGCAGCCCACTGTAGAACCAGGCGGATGACTCGCTTCTTGTTGTTGAGGGTATAGTCCATCTTCTCCTGTTCCGTACCTTGGGAAGGCTGTGCGTGGTAAGTGCCAAGGAGTCAAGGAAGACATTTATCCATTTCAAACTCATTTCACTGTGCTACTTGCAAAAGCAGAGAATGGCAGAACCCAGGTTCACATCAGCCTTTTAGACTGATGGGACAGTCCTTCAAAGAGGCCTCGGTATCCACAGAAAATGCCTGGACCAAATGCCTGGACCAAATCCTTGTTGACGCCTGCTGACTTTGACCTGGAATTTGCCCACCAAATTAGGCTGTCACCAGCTCTGCTTGGATTTCTGTGTCGACAAGGATTCTTGTTGTGCCCACCTCCAGCTCTCTTCTGGCTCTCATTATGTTCCTGCCTACCCTCTGCCTGGCCCTTCCGCTCTAGGAGTGGCAATACTTCCTGCTGTTGCTTGTCTCTGTGTGCCCTGCCACCTCTTGTTGGTTCCCATAATCCGGCTCACATCTCCGCAATTCCCTTCGTTAAATTCATTTCAGCTAAACCTTCCCGATGGGCGTCTAGTTTCTGCCAAGACCATGACTGATACAAAGAGGACGTAGGTGGGCATTGAGGCTGAAGGTAGATGAGTTCTATCTTCGGGAAAGAAGAAGAAAGATTTGCTCATGCCAATCCTCTGGTCAGGGCCCTGGACATACTTTTTACACCATATCTTCTATTGTTTAAAACTGTAACTTACTCATATTGGCTTTTTAGGCATTTATGGCTAGCCATCTTAACTAAACCATAAACTCTTGGAGACTTGGGATAATTATTTGTCTTTGTATTCTGTGCAGTGCCTGCCCTAGTGACTTTTACCTAGACACTTTATTTATTAATACAACAGATATGTGTCAGGTAAAGATCCGTGGTACAGATTTTTAACAAGAACAGCAAAAGGTGCAGGCTTCTGTAAAGAGCAATAAAGATGTGTGTCTACTTAATCTGCTTCACTAGTATCTCTAGACCATGGTTTCACGGCTTGGAAGAAAAAAAAAAATATCCTCCTGCAGATTGCAGTAGGGAGAACATAGTAGGTGACCACGAAATATTTTAGATTCAACATACCATTCCTTTTTCAGTGACCTAAAGTAGTTCCGATTACAGATAATTAGTTCATAAGACAACTTACATTATAACTTACACTCTATCTTGCACATGAAGTACCTCAGTTAAGCTCGGCTTTACAACTATACGATGGAAGTATCGTTCCCTTTCTACCAAAGAGGCCTAAATGACTTGGCCATGACTGCATAACTAGGAAGTGCAGAGTTGGTATTGGACCCACAAGCCTGATTACAACTAGTTTCCCTCCAGTACACAATCCTGCCTCACCTCACAGCTGGCTACAAGACTGGCCATGCCTTTGCATACTGCCTGGGCTTACAAGACACTGTGGAAAACTGCCTCTTGGCAGTGCTGTGCTTGAGAACTAACCCAGTAAAGGACCTTTTCTAAAGAGACTATAAATAATCATGATCAAGGTAAATGACAAAACCTTAAAGCAAAGGTTTACTGCATGTAAAAGGGTTGCAAAATGGCTTTCATAAATTGAGCACGGGATTCATAAAAAAGAAAATTGCTCAGCCTGTATTGCTACAATTCTCTTTGTGCTTACAATAAAAAAAAAAAAAAGGAAGATCACTTTCTGTGAAAATTATTTCTTTTCTGATTAACCCTTTGGTCTCTTGCTCATATGCATTCATAATTTCAGTTTTTCTTTCCAAAGAATCGCCATGCTGGGCACTACATTTTATGACCACTTCTTATGGCACTTAGCAGCATAGTCAGGTACATGGTGGGTACCCAGTAAGTAATTTTTGACTGATTGAAAAATAACTACTGGTTCCCCTATGAACTGAAAGATCTGAGTTCTAGTCCTTTTGCTAATATGATTTTAGGCAGGTCACTTAGCCTGTGGAGGTCTCCATTTACTCACCTGTGACAGAAGGAGGGGAGATGAAATAATCCCCACATTCTCTTTTCGTGACAGTGTTTGATAACTCTAAAGCCAGGTGGACCTAAAGAGAACCAGTTAGTGGATCTAACATAATGAAAATACAATGCTGCCTTTCCAAGATGCTCTCTTTTCTGTTTGACTTGTGTTTATGTAGAAACCTGGGTTACATCAAGCAGGTATGACCTTTTTATATTTCCATAGCATGAGGTCGGCAGGAGAAAGTAAGGATGGCCAGGATGGGGGACAGGAGTATGAACTGAGCACGGCTAACCTTGACAAATAAAAGAGGCCATGAAAATTTTGAGGTCTGAATAGAGTCTGTTTCCATCTAAGGGTGTCTTAAAGCCCCTTGATCAGTTGTGCTCACTCCCTGAATAGGCTGCCTGGGGGGCATGTCCAATGGGGGGAGCATATCCATGGTCTCACCCTGACATTTCAGTCTAGGCTTCTTCCCTTCAGCTGCCTTTTCTAGATCTAAGCAACAGTGTCCTGAAGTCTGTGAAAGGCAGGCTCAATGACTGCCTTTCCAATGACCCTGTACTGTGAAAAAGGCACAAATTTAGTTTTTGATCACATCATACCAATTTCAAAAGGATGTCATACTGTGCCCTTCAGCTATTGTAAAAACTAGGATATTAAAAGTATTTCATTACACACTGAGTGCAGCCTGAGTGCATCTTGAACCATTCAAATATGCTAATATCATATATCAGAAACAGGAGTTTTTATTGAGCTAGTATTTATAGAGGTAAACTCTTAGCCTAAGTCGAGGAAACTAACACCACAGAAGAGGCCAATTAATGTGCTAATGTGGTATTTAAGAAGACAGTATATTTTCAAATAAATTAATATACTTTTCAAGGAACTATATCAAAGTGCTTTACAAGTACTCTGAGTAAAGAAATCATTAAAATTCATTCACCAAATATTAAGAGACTACTTTGAGTCAGGCACTATGCTAGGTGCTGGTGATATAACAGGCACAGTCCTGACCCAATGGAAACATGCCACAGGATGGTATGTTTTATGTATGTATATGTGTGTGTGAGAGAGAGGCAGAGAGAGAGAAATTCCCTCCTATTTGTATGAGGCTGAAATGGTTTAAATTATCATGTTGATGTATGCTCACATGATCACATAATACTCTCCACAAACCTGAGGAGAAATTGTTTACAGATGAGATGACTAAGGTCCACAGAGAAGAGATCTGTCCAAAGTTGTTCAGTGAGTAAACAGCAGGACTCAGACATCTAGGCAGGGCTCTTCCTACTATCATCACTCCTACTGCCCCCAGACAGTAGCTTTAAAACAGTAGCTTTAGTGACTAGAAATTAATTCTTGGGTTCATGAAGTTATAAAGAATAATTGTACCCAGGAAGCAAAAATCTTAATGGGAAAGAGATTCTATTTTTTTTTTTTTGCTGTTGTTGAAGCTCCAAGTTGCCTGCAGCTGATCCAGAGTAAACTAGGGCTAAGCACCCCCTGTCTTTCACGAGACACTCTACAGCCTCCTGGGAGCTAGAGCTGGCTGAATCCAGGGGCCCTAGGAGGGGGCTTTCTTCTTTTCCTCATGAAAGTTTAAAAAGAAGCACTTCTTTATCCCCAAAGTCTTCCCTTTCCCCTTACAGATGTTTACTAAAATGGAGGTGGGGGGCAGTAATACTACATTTATAAGAACACTAGCTGAAATATGTTTCTGGTGAGGTCTATATAGGAACTCTGTTGGCACAATGGTTAAGTGGTCAACTGCTAACCAAAAGGTCAGCAGTTCGTACCCACCAGCAGTTCCACAGGATGAAAGACCTGGCGTTCTGCTCTTTTAAAAATTACAGCCCAGGAAACCCTATGGGGCAGTTCTAATCTGTCCTATAGGGTAGCTATGAGTCACAATTGACTTGATGGTGCACAATGTTAAGAGACGATAATATGTATGAGAAAATAATAAGATGCTAAGTAAAGAAAATAAAATACATAATAATCCAATGATTTTGTCAAATGATCGAGAAGTATTTTTTATTAAATATCATGACAGGGGGTTCAGGCAAGGAGCGATATGGCTGCCTGAACTCACGGCGAAGGAGACACTGAAAATAACGTGGTTCTGGAACTTATAAAGCACTACTCAAAAGTCCACAAGAGAATCTAGAATCATTCACTGAATTGTTATTTTAAACACAATTAATAACGGGCCATAATGGTTGAAGTGGCCAGATTCAAAGCTGACACACTGAACTGATTTCAGACGATTCACAGAATCACAGAATCTGTGAGTTGAAAGAGTCCTTTGATTTTTATCTCATTCAACTTCACTAGGCAAGGGAAACGAGGCAGAATAAGGGTAAGTGATTTTCCCGAATTTATCCACGGAATCCTTGGGACTGGAACTCAGTTTTCTTATCTCCCTTCCCTGTGCTCTTCTTACCTGTCTATGCTATTGCATTTTGTCTGATGTTAAATTTAATTTCTTTTCCCAAACATATACAATGTAGCGGAGCCAGGTGATTCAGAAGTTTGATGGATAACAGGGAAGCCCATCTGAGATGTACAATTGATCAGAGCGGGCAAAGCACACACAGATAATCAAGAGTTAACTGCTGCCGCCCTTATCATCCAATAGTCAGGAGGCTTTCTACTGTCCTAACCAGAGGCTCTCTTCGGCAGTGTTAACCAGTTCTCTCTTGTCCTAAACCTGTTCATTTAGAAGTAGTGGCTTACCCCTACTACAAACATCGTAAATCAACTGACCGTTCAAATTCTAACTGGAGGCTTCTCTTGTGATAAAAATGCTTCACCCCTCAGGAACATTACGTCAGAGTCCTTAGGAGCACGAACTAGGTCTTACGCTTATTTTGAATCTTTATTTCCTAGCAAAGGACTGGGCACACAGAAACATAAAAGCCTCAAATGTTTGTTGATTGACTGATTATCTTAATTCATCATGTCGTTTGGAATGCTGTTTGGAATGTAAGGTTCTAAAAAAATTTTTTTCCCCCAAATGTCAGGTAGACTAAGTCTGTATGAATCGCAAAACATCTGGTACATCTTTTAAACTGAATCTCTATGAATTAACTTGAGTACTTAATCTACAGGACAGCAAACCTCCAGAGTGACTGAATCTTCATTGAATTGGACCAGCTTCTTTGGCACTGTGTAGGCGCGCTGAGGACAGGTGGGCTCTGTTTGCAGGGAGGTATTAGGGCTGAGAATCAGAAGAGTTGAAGGCCACAGTGTAGGCTATGCTCTTTCTACCCTGCCAACAGCACGCTTAATATTCTATTGAGTCATTTTCCTCACGCCGGCTCTGCCGTTCAAACACTGTAATTATTTCATATATTTTTACCTAGTTATTATCTTACTCACCACAGGCACCTGTAATTTTTCTGTATTTTTTTTACTGCTCATTTACTTATTCTTAATTCAGCTAATAATGGTTCCATGTATTAAAATTATCATGGGGAAAGTAAGTGAAAACCTCCCAGGATGTAGAGGCAGCAGATTCATTACAGCTTACAACAGGGAATAAAATATTATGTATACTTTTTGCAGTAAGTACATGCTAATTATGCAGCTATTTATAAAACACTTATCAACATTCAAACTGATACTCTTCAATGTTGTTGTTTTTTAAAACCCTGCTTTGCATACAAGATCTATGCTTGCAGCTGAAAACAAACTTTGGGGGTCATCTGCCCACTGACTATACAAAGATTTTGCATATTCTTTTCATTATGCCATCTTTTTCTCTTGATGGTCTAATAATAATAGTTATATTTATATGGGGCTTTAAGGTTTATAATGTACTTTTACATGCATAACCTCACTTGATCCTTACAATAATCTAGTTAGGTGGGTAGGGCGGGTATAATTGCCCCTATTTTACAAAAGGGGCTCGGAAAGGTTAAGAATAACTGCCAAGCAATACAGCTTATAAGATGTAGAATTTAAACACAGGTCCCCTGACTTCACGGCTCCTGTTTTCCCCACTACATTTTGGGGCCTCTTTACTACCTTGCTTGCCTAGTGAAGTATCCCAACAACCTGAGCACCAGGTCTATTCCTTCCTTGATGAAGTATGTGTTTAAGAATGCAAGTTCTCGAATTAGACTACCTACCCAGTGCCGTCAAGGAATTAGACTACCTAGGTTCAAATCCTGGCTTCCCCACTTATAAACTGTGTGACTCTTGGTAAGTTAATTGACCATTTAGAGCTTTGGTTTTCTCATCAGTATACTTCACAGGATCGCTGCCATGGATTAAATGAGAATAATATAGACAAAACATATATAAACTATATGCAAAATATATTAAGTGCTCAGTAAATCTTAGCAGGGAGTCCTAGGTGGTGCAAACAGCTAACATGCTCAGCACGCTTGGCCGCTAATTGAAAGGTTGAAGGTTCGAGTCCATGTGGAGGTACCTCAGAAGAAAGGCCTGGTGATCTACTTCTGAAAAGTCAGCCACTGAAAACCCAGCGGAGCACAGTTCTATCTGACACACATGGGGTTGCTGTGAGTCGGATGTGACTTGACAGCTACTGGTTTTAAATCTTAGCTATTATCATTGTTATTGATCCTCTTTTGAAAATCATTTAAAATATTTTCAATGGGTAGTTTTAGAATTGTCATAAGAGTTGGCATTTCTGGCTTTATTCTGGGATGCTATTCCTACCGACACAGGTTGCTTCAGTGTTAATGTGACTTATTAACTTGAAAATCACAAGAGAGCTTTCTGTGCTGTCAGTTTCTTTAGATGTCTCCTATTTTCTTGCTCAAAACCGCCTCTTCCCACTGATTTTCAGAATTATCTATGTTCTTGGCTATCCTCCCCTTTGGTCTCAAACCAGAGGCTTTTACTCATAGCATAGCGTTAGAATATGGCCTAAAGCCTCACACTGCTGGAGTTCAAATCTTGGTGCTAACACTCTAGCTGTAACTTTGGGCAAAGTACTTAGCTTCTCAATCTCACTGTCTTTATTGTAAAAACAAGATTAAAGGAATACACTCCTTGCACAAATTGCTTAGCACAGTGCTTAACAAAGAGTGAGCACTCGGTGTTATTATCATTACTTAACCCTCTGAACCTGAGTTTGCATCAATTAGGATGTGTTCAGTTACCTTCAGTTTAAGTAACAGAAGAACTAACTAATCAAGGCTTATCCATGAAAGATATTTAACTGTCTCATGCAATAAAACATCTAAAAGGAGGATTGTTCCAAGTCTGGTGTAGTGTGGCTCAATAGTACCACTAAGGACTCAGGCTCTGTTTATGTTTTTGTAGGCTTGTTGCCTCATAGTCACAAGATAGCTGCCACAGTGCCACACAGCAGCATTAAGACAGGGTGAAAGGGTGTGGAAAAAAGGACATGAACCTCTGGCTTTTTATGCAAGGAGAAAATTTTTATTATTACTCAGGGGTAAAGTTCAAGATATGAACAGTACGGCATGGGCACTGGGCAATAAGAACAGGTCAGATGCTGGTTGTAGCCATGGAACAAAGTCCTGGAGGCCCCCTTCTACGCCAGACATAAGTCTGTAGATGCTGGATTGTGGGGAAATGTAGGAGTCCTGGGTAAGGGGAGGAGTGATGAGGGAAGTGGCATCTACCACAGGACAGAGAAGCATTTCAGTATTTTAACATTCTGGTGTGTTTCAGGTAAATATCAATGGTGCTCTTGCATCTCATTGGCCAGAACTGAGCAACACATCCACTCCTTAACCAGTCACTGCACAGGTAAATGGATTGTCATAACTGGTTTAAACTAATCATGGTTCATTCCCAGAGGATACCTTCCCTGAGATAAAAGAAATGTTCACCTCCTAACTGAATAAAATCGAGTTTATGTTAAATAAATATGAGGCTGTGAAGATGCATATGAAGTACTGCACAGAATGTCTGATAATGGTCGTTCCATTCCAAGGAGCACATCAAGTCAAGCCTTTCTTATAAAAAAAAAAAAAAAATTGCTTAAATTACATACTTGAAGAAGTAAACTACTCTGGTGGGGACATATGGATCAAACACTTTCAGAACTGAACGAGGAAAACAATGGTAAAATTTGGCTTCAATAAAACTTAAGCTGCAAGTTTTCCTCCAAAGTCAAAGGATGTTCTTAAAAACTTGGCTTCATCTAGAGAATATGAACCTGATGTTGTTTTGTAAATTTTTCACCAACAAGAAAAGTAAATTTTGATAAATATTCCTCTTAGAGAACTCAAGCCAATTTATAAAGAGAACATCGTCCAGGTCAATTTCACAGAGAAATAAATGCCTTCAGTAAGGGAAGATGTTGTGCTTACTCTTTCTATACAAGGGATATAATAGATACAAAGGAAGTTTTAGCTGAAATTTAGTATAAAACCTGTAATCTATTTGTTTCTTTATAATTCAAGAAACCAAAAAATTTCCATGCCAGAAAAAGAAGAATTTTTGTTGAATATTAAGCCAAAAGAAAATAAGGACACTAACAGAAAATACTTGACCACAATAATTGCTGTATTTAAAATTTCCATACATTTAAATATAAGCCATTTATCACTTAGGGGTTTTTCAGCTGCAGTCCCAATCTGTCCTAAACAACAAAGACCTATATTAGTTGACATATGAGAAAATCTACTGGCAGAATACTCTTCAGGATTGGTTCAATTACTACTGATGTTATTATAGACCCCATTGTTTCCCCTGACTTTCCGCTCATTTCAGCTACATCCTAGGGCTCATTCACCTCATCTTTGTAGGATGGCTATCACATGTGTTTGGGACTAGATGCTTCCTGTTCACTCTCTTAAATGTTTTTACCCATTAGGTCCAGAAAGCCTCTCTTTGAGTCCCAAAGGTCTAGTTTAGCAATCTGAGAACCAACCATTGGCAAGGGCAGCCAATTACTATGAGTGGCTAGACTGACCAAGTGAGATGGCATGGTTGTTGGAAAGTCAGCCACAATGTCCTCTGTAAACCAGAACTACGTTAGTGCTGCCTGGACTTTCACCAAACATATGTCAGTGTACACGGAATCTTAGGTGGTTATTTGGAATTCACGTGCCTTGATTTCTCCTATATGTAAAACAAAATAAATGGACCAGTCCTCAGATTTTGTGTCATATTTGCAGGGTGGGTGCTGGAAAGATAAATTAAATGATGTGAAAATACTCTAAATCAACAGAAGACCACTATTAAAATTCAAAATAACATTAGCATAGTTGCGATCACTTGCTGAATTAAAGGCCTGCCTGTATTTGTATTTGTACACACATGTATTATATAAATATGGCAGAGTTTAATCATAAAACACAAAATTTAAGACTAGAGGAGTGCACTTTGGTAATAAACACCAAAAGCGTTAAGTTTTATACATTCTTTGCCTATTTTTTGGAATTTAAAGTAAGGAAATTATTGGATACATAGGCTAATATTTAGCTGGTGGCATGTAGATTCATCCCATTGTGTTTGTTATAGCAAAAAATGTGGAAATAATCTAAATATTCAATAGGATGAGGCTAAGAAAATTAATTATGACATATCCACCATATATTATTATGTAGTCATTAGAAATGATAATACGTCTGTCTCATGCATCTTTGTCCCTACATTGCCAGAACTGTATGACACACTGTAAGTGTTCAATGAATGTTTGTAGAATTATCTGGAAAAAAATGATGACATAAATCTATTTATCTGTATCTATCTATCAATCAATATAGATAGATGATTATAATTTCTAGAAGGTTTTTCATAAAATTCTTAACAGTGGTGAGATACCAGATGAATTTTGTTCTCTTCTCTTTTTGTGTTAACTGAATTTTTTTTTTGCAATGAGAATGTTTTATTTTTAAAGATGACAAAGCGATCTCTGTTTAGAAAAACAGTGCTGTATAAAAAATGTTTAATGGTATAAAAGATTTGCACAAAACATTGTTTAGTGAAAAAGCAAAACAAATTATTTATAGTATGATCTCATTCTTGTATTTAAAAGAATATATCTACATGTACAGAAAAAAAACTAGAAGGACATGCACCAAAATGTTAGTGATAGTTATACTTGGGAGGTGGTGGTGGGGTTATAGGTAGTCTTAATTTTTTTTTTTTAAAGGCTAAAGGCAAATTGAATTGAATTTTAAATGCAGATTTTAAAAAGATTAAAGAAGCTGGAGAAGAAAAGTATAGAAAGTTAATAAATATGATTTTAAAAAGTCATTATAAAGTACTTGTATTCATCAGGCCAAATCACATCCCAGTGTATCCAGTGAATAGAAAGCCTCTCTCATTAGCACATAAAAGGCCCAGAATATTAATGTTAAGCAGAGTCCTACCATCTTTCTCCATGCTGAAGACAAAATTGGAGGAGACATACAATGTGATTAAGTCCAGAAATAGGTGTCAGTGGCTCAGGGCTCAAATCTTTTCTCTGTTAGTAATTATCTTTCTCCTAACAAATCATAACTTTTCATTATCTTGGTTTATTGATTTGGAAAAAGAGCAGTGAAAATTCTGACTTCTTCATAGGGCTGCTATGAAAAGTCATAGATATTAACTACTTTGAAAACACTCAGCCAAGCAACTCACTAATGGAACGTGGTTAAGTGTTTTACTATCTCTATATCCCAAGTGGAAAACATGGAGGTTAACCCACTTGTGCTGCTCTACGTTACATATCCCTGTTGCCCCCCAAACCAAGGCTTGTGTGTGTGGCATTACGCAGTTTATGCATACTTATTTTTTCCTGCCCACCATCTGTTTCACCACTGTTGTTGTTTTTCTTTGCATGCAGTCTTTGTGAAAATGTCCAGTGAACTGCTTTGCCTTCCCTTGGCCAAGATGTGGGCAGTGGCCCAAGCTAGGCCAACTAGACCCTCCTTCCCAGTGATACAAATATTGAGTGGAATAAAGTAAAGGTCCAGGATGTCTGGAGTCAATTTAACCCAACAGCCGTCTATATTTAGTTCCTGCCCCCTGAAAACCCTTTCAAAGGCCTGGGCTCTTTAAGGGTCCCTTCAGTTCTCTGAGTTACCCCATACCCTTCTGATGAATTCCTTTATTCCTCAAGTCAGTCACAGTTGGTTTATGTTACTTATGACCAAAAAACCATAGATTATATAAAGAGGCTACATAACATCTCGGGGATGGTGGTATTGTTTAAAGTCACCTACTTGTGCTATTTTTGTGCTATTTCTGTTATAGCAGCACTAAGAAACGAAGACATTGCCTACTGGGAAAAGAATGAGGATTTCTTTCAAAGGCCTTCCTTAATTCTATTGATCATTTTCCCACCTTCCCCTGCTCCCCACAGATATCATCACCCCCACACCTCCCTGCCTGGGTAGAGCATGGACCTTTCTGCCAGGAGCTTATATTCTAAAAACGAAGATCAGTGATCTGGGGGTCTCCATCTACTATGAAGGAGAACAAGCTAATAAATGGAGAAATCAGAATTTGTAAAATACAAGCTTAGTATCTGGGGCTTTGAGTTGTAAAGATGATATGACTTCACTCCCTCACACATCTTATTTTGATCTTGTTTGCCTTAGGCTTATCAACGCGCTGTTGTAAAAAATAAATCTCCTCTCCATGGTGGTTTTCATTTTTCCTTCCAAAAAATCTCAAAGGTCTAATAGCAATTACCATGTATGGAGTTAAAGGAGCACAGAGCTATCTCGAATGTGTTAATTTTACTGGAGAAAAATTGAATATGAGCCAGAGAGAATATATAATGTATGTAAGTCTCATTAAGCTGTCATTACTTGGAAAGATAGTTTCCAGGCAAATAAACACCCAAATCTCACTCTTACAGCTCTCTCTGAGTAACACATTTGACTAAATTTCCTATCCTCATACATTCTGTTGACTTCAAAGAGAATTATGGGCGAACAGAAAAATGAGAATCAGGTAGGGCAATTATAATTCTGAAAAAGGAAAACATGCCAACATTGATTGGATTGCTCTGAAAAAAGAAAGAGCCATTCTCCTTCAGTGTATTTAACTACTCGAAAACAGCCAAAGTGTTTTGGGGTCTAAATTTTTGTTGCCAGTATAGATAAAAATAAAGGAAAATTGGAAAATATCCTTTTACACACCACCCAAAGCTAAGGGTGTAACGCATTAATAATATTCACATCTTTTATTCAACTTACATTTTCTGAATGTTCGCTCAGTGCCAAACACTATATATCAATTTGTCAATTCAATATAGTATTAAAAATCTGCCTGAAGCAAACTCAGGTTCAAGCTGCCTAGACCAGCAACTGCCACTGGAATTTCAAGTTTTGTTTGTTTTGGAGACCCCGGGTGGTGTAAGCATTTAACGCACCAGGGCTAACCAAAAGTTTGGAGGTTTGAGTCTACCCAGAGGCACCCTGGGAGAAAGGCCTGGTGATCTACTTCTGAAAAGCCAGTCATTGGGAACCCTATGGAGCACAGTTCTACACTGACACACAGTGGGTCACCATGAGTCGTAACTGACTTGATGGCAACTGGTTTTCTTTAAGGCAATATAATGATAATAAAAAACAGCAACAAAGAAATAAATTTTGGTATCTAGAGGAAAGGAAAGGATAGACTAGGATGAGTATGAAAGAAAACTTAAGCCACAATAATTTGCATCTTTCTTAGAGGTTAGCAGCCCGATTAACATAGCTTAGAGCAGGAGCACAAGCAGATAGATCCTGGTCCATCCTGCCAGGTATCCTTCTGACAGGGAGTCAAGTCGGCCTCCAAGGTTAGGGAGAGATCCCTAAAAACACCTACATTCTTCTCCATCACCTTCTCTAGCCAACCTCCCAGGCATGTATACTTCTCACCAATATGACCTTTCTGAGGTAAACTGATTTACATTTCTCTACACAGGGAATGAGGAAGTCCTTAAAAATGTCAGAGCGGACTCACACTCGAGAGTGCTGGAGTCTGTGCCAGGGAAAACTGCTGGCATTTTTGGAGTCTGGCATGGGCCGAAAGTACAACTTTGCCGGGGCCATGACTTACCGTCAGAGGATAAGATGAGATAATGGCCACACATGTCGTTGATTACCGTGTCTCCAAGGGAATACAGATTTTTCACAACAAAAGGATATTGGGCCACTAGGGCTGGACAAAGCTGGGTATTTGGCATAAAAACACAGTGCATCATAACAAAATCATTTAAAACAGAATCTAAAGGGGGAGAAAAAAAGAAAACAGAAGAGGAAATTAGGTTCTTGTAGAAATCTTAGGGAAGCAGAAGTATCTATTCATTTGTTTTTGGCCAGTGGTTCTTACAAGCTGGTATGGGGTGTTGTGGTCTTCTCATACACAGAAGCAGTGCATATAAAAATAATGATGTTGACAGTGAAATCAAAACTCAAACAATTTCTTAGGACAATGGACAAAAGTATAACATTTTAAAAAGAGACAACCAGTGGCACCAGTCACCTCAACCACAAAGAATTTTTTAAATAATTAAAGAGCCACCTGGGGGCAATGCCTGTACATAGAATGAAGACGTGGCCACTTCTTTGTCTGTTTCCAGAAGGAGCAATGACGAATGAGAAGGCAATAAAATTGTAGGAAAAGGTGGTAATGAGAACAAAAAAGTGAGGAAAAGAAAAGCAGCAAACAATAAATAAATAAAAGCAAGATAAAGGCTGTGAGCTGCAACTGGAACAAAACAAAAACTACCCAGTAGATTAAAATGATAAATGTCCTGTATTTAAGCTATTTTGTAGGCAGGTAAGCACTGGGATAGCAGGGAAATAAGGCAAGCCCCAAAGATAGACTTCATTTGCTTCATCATTGAATTCAATGCTGTTCTTCATTGCAAAGACAATATTCTCAAGTCAGCCTAGGTGGGAAACCACATAGAGACAAATCTAAAAGCTTTAGAAATATGTCCAGTGAAACCTGGAATCCAAAATGCTATGGGAATTTTCAGTCAAAAAACAAACTACATTAGCTGAAATTTCTGAAACACACATAATTTTATAAACAAGAAATGGTAAGAAGTAAGCAAATTTTAACTATAGGAATTAGATTTCCAATACCCATGTTTTTAATTAACTTATATCAAGGACTAATGGTTCAATCACTGTACTCATTTAAATATAAGTGACAAATGTAATCCAAAGCTGCCATCCATCGTACAGTTGTCTCAGTCCCATACACTGACCCAGAGACGAAGCAGGGAAAGCACTAGACAGAAGCTATATGGAACGTTTTTCCTTCATTACAAAGGATTGTGGCTTGCCTGAGTTTAACCTCTAGGCTCACTTTCATGTTTTGCATATTCTCTGAGAATATGGGAGGCAATGCTTACAAACCAAACCCGTTGCTATTGAGTCAGTTCTGACCCATAGTGACCCTAAAGGACAGAGTAGAATTGCCCCAGAAAACCTGTGTTATGCTGTAGCTTAATCTTAAAGCACAGGATTTTACTTGGTTGCTGCAAGGCTGAAGACTTGGTCATTTAGTATGGTCAACCATCCAGCACTCCCATTTCAATGTGGCTTTCTTGTTCTCTACTCATATGCAGTAACTCTTGGAACTGATTTAAAACAAACAAATAAACAGAACTTTTCCTACTAGAAAATGACTTCCTGTGTCACTCGACTACTAATGCTGGTCATAGAAGTAAAAAATTTAGGAGACTAATAGTTCTTAGGCAGAAAATAAACGCTTTAGTAAATTAAGAGAATGTGTACTGTCAAATCCAGAGGTGTTCATTTTTATGGTGTACACAAGTTCCACTGTTGACTCGCTTTATTTTAAATCCATAAATGTCAACAGTCTATCACTCCACTGCATCCATGTTTTTTCATGGACCTGCCCTGGGGTGATTTTTTGAGGCCAGGATGACAGTGGAGCACTATTAGTATTTTTGATTCATGAGAAAGATATTGATTTATTCTTTATCTACAATACCAAACAGATTATTTGTAAGGAAAAAAAATCAGAAAAACTACAAGGAACGAAACTTGATATTAAATTATAATAGTCTCTAACATCAAAAATGGGAGAGTCAGGAATCACATCCCATGTGGACCCACCGATTTCTAGGTTTTAAATTCTTGTTGCTTAAGAAGCAATAAATCCAATCCCACTTCTTTCAGAGGTAACCTTAAAAGGAAGGATAAAGATCTTACAAAGTTTTCCTTAGATGCCATAATCTCTAATATACCGGAATTTTCCTTTTGAATCAATATTCAGTTCCAAGAAGATGCTGTTTTTTAATACTATGTAATCACACATTCTGTGCAAACAGTTAATCAGAGGGAGAAAATCTGCTGCATTTTTTCCTGACCTATCATCTCCTACAAATTTGTTCTATTTGAGGTTATGTGTGTCTTGTGAGTAATCCCCTCCTAACTGGTCCCTCAAGAATTTCTCTATCCTAAATACAGAGTAACCTTTCTCAAGAAAAGCTCATATCACATCATTCTCCTTGCTCAGACATCTCCAACCACTTCCCAATGCTTAGCTTTGCATTTAAGACCTGCTGTGAGTCGTAATCAACTTGACAACAAAGAGATTGATTGTTGGTTTAAGATCTGTACTGGAGCCCTAGTGGCGCAGTGGTTAAGAGCTCAGCTGCTAACCATAAGGTCGGCAGTTCAAATCCACCAGGTGCTCTTAGAAACCCTGTGGGGCAGTTCTTCTCTGTCCTATAGGGTATGAGTTGGAATCGACTCAACGGCAACGGGTTTGGTTTTGGGGTTTAAGATTTGTACCACAAATTCCCAGACCTTAGTTTCCTTCTTCTACTTATGTATAAGATAGCCCAACAAAACCAGACCATTTTCTCTTCCTTCCCTGTTTCTAGGTCAGTACTAATGTTGTCCTTCAGATTGGGAGATTTGTCCTCAATCTGTAGTTACTGGTTACCAGCCTTCCTTCAGGGGCACTTCGAAGGATATCTTCTCCACGTCACTGTCCCTGTCCGGTCTGCCAGTGAATGCTCCTGAAGCACTGACCACGTTCTGCCTCATGTTAAAGTTATCTGCATATTCCTCTAAGGAGCCCTGGTGATGCAACAGTTAAGTGCTTCGTTGCTAATGGAAAAGTTGGCAGTTTGAACCCACCCATTGGCTCCCCTGGAGAAAAGACCTGGAAATCTGCTGTCATAAAGAAAATTCTATGGGGTGTTCTACTCTGTCGTACAGGGTCACTATGAGTCAAAAACCTACTCAAACACAGTTAACAACAACTATGTGCTCTAGCAGATTATAAGCTTCGTTAGGACAGGGTAGCAAGCATTTCCTATTGATATTGCCTAGTCCAAAGCATGCAGCTTAGTGCCTGCCCAACAAGATACTCAACAAATATTGAACTGGAAATAACTTTGGCCTGGACCCAGGGATCTTGGTTTTTATATCTAACACTACCCAGTTAATTCCTAACATAAAAAATACCTTATGTCATCTGTTTATAAAATGAAAAACTGGAATGAGGAGATAAAATAAGAAGTAAAGGTGCGATAAAATACTTTTAGGAGATCTATAATAAGAAGTACAAATTTACCCTGAAGCATGCTGCAAAATGCAATGATGGAAAGTTCTTGAGATAACTCTGACCTTCCTTCAGTGAGAAATGTTCTTCTATAGAGCTCATTGTGCTTTAAATATTAACCCATCCTTTACATTATTCTGACACAAACCAATAGCATAGTTTTGTTTTTGTTTTTTTTAAATTAAATGTGGGCTGTCCCAAAGTCATATTCAAGATGGTAACCAACGTGGGGCATGGTACCATAACTCTGAACTCTTAGTTCACTGGAGGGGTTCATCTTATTCACTCTCAGAAATCTGCATCTTGGTATACAAGGCTGGTTCACTGTAAGGTGGTGTTCAGTTACACTCTGACGCACTTCAAGAACCCTCAGCACAGAGAGCACCATTTTATACCCAGTTGGAGTAGGGTTGTGCCTTCTATGTAGGCAGCTTTAGATGCTTTATAGCAAAAGGTAGGATTATAATGAAAACTTAATAGATATTGAAGGTGAGATTTAACTTATAACTTAAGAGATGTCTTTGGAAGGCCACTCCTATTACATGTGAATGAGACTAAGTGATCTACAAAGGACAGTCAGGATCGGAGAGGACATAGGCCAGTGAGAAGGGTGGTTTCCTGCCTGAGCCACACGGGGGTCCTGCTCTAATATTAATACATACAACCTCCTTCTAAAGCTGCTTTGGCCACACACACTGAAGGTGAATTCGGGATTTATTTATCATGATACTCATGAATTTAATGACCATGCAAAATTCTTCTATGTGTATACCTGTTGCTTCATTTAAAGCTGGCTCAAGGCGTATTGTTTCTAAAAAATGTTCTAAAATTTTTTCAGGTGTTCCTGACATCACAGTGTACCTGGGTGAGAAATAAAAATTATCATTAGTTTTTCAAAAGTAAGCAAATAATTAATAAATAACTTAAAAAAAATCTATTTAAAAAAAAAATTGAGATTCCAGGGAACCATATTGACTTAAATTGTAGCCCATATTCTTCTCTCAAGAGCATGCACCTTGCCAAAGTCACACAGGGAGACAAGAGAAAAATCACCAATTAATTACTAAAATGTTCTTTTTTTCCCCACATGGAACTAAAGGAAACTTCTTGGAGAGCAGCTTTAGCAGTCTGGGAACTGAGAAACCACAGCCGTGTTCCAAAGGCGAAAGAAAAGGAACATATAAGTCCCAGGGCAGCTGAGGTCAAGCAGAGGGAGCTGGCGAGGGGAAATCACAGTAAACGGGGTTATCCATATATGGGTTACTCATAGCAAAATTTTGGTCCCACACTGGATTCCCCTGTCTATTTCTGGAATGCTCTGTCTTTCCCAACTGTACACTGGTATGCGCGTTGGAAACGCAGCTAAAAATAAACCTAGCAAAAAGAAAACAAAATCCCAAATACAAATGAGCAAACAAACTCCAACAGTATCATGACTAGGAAAGGTTAAACCAGTAGTAGATAATATGCATAATTTATTTCAATGTCAAATGTAAATTATTTGGGGGTGGGCATTAGCATTATTTCAGAAGATCCATCCATGGTGCTCATCAAACATGG
Source organism: Loxodonta africana (assembly GCF_030014295.1). Taxonomy (NCBI): domain Eukaryota; kingdom Metazoa; phylum Chordata; class Mammalia; order Proboscidea; family Elephantidae; genus Loxodonta; species Loxodonta africana. The sequence goes on from NC_087347.1 coordinate 73,762,882, forward strand.
AAGGATTTTAAAAAATTCCATGTGAGATGTTCCAAAGTCATACTCAGGATGGTAACAGAGCAGTTAATGAGAGGATCTGGGTGCTCCCCTTCCAAAACTCAGACTTTGCTTTTCTGCTTGGCATTTCACTTAAAGCAAAACCACCAGGGAAAAAAAACAACAAAAATCAAATGCTCTTCTCTTCAGAAACCAGTAGCAGAATTCAGCTCCAGGAGGAGCAGCTATCTTTCCCTCTTCCTCAACACCTTTTCTTGCCTGTTTGAGACCTTGGAAGAAGTGTATTGAGATCCCAAGAGTACCTATAACATATTAAACCTCAGAGTCTTAACCTCCTGCTTGAGGGAATGAAGAAGAGACATTTCAACATATAACATGTGCACATGTGAAAACAGAAAGTGAGTAGAAAAGCAACACAGGTATCAGAAAAGTTAGCAAATACATTCTCTCTGGAAGGCAACTGTTCACTACAACTATTCTGTGTGTGCATCCATGTGTATGTGTTGTGTATGTGTGCATAGAACCAAAAAGAAGCAGAATAGTTAAATCTTTAAGGAAAACTGCCTGGCTCTGGAGCCCAGAGAAAGAGGGAGAAAAAAAAAAAAAAAAATAGCCTACCATAATCCCAAAACTAACACTCCTTTTTCCAAGTAAATAAACCAGTTGCCATTAAGCTAATTCTGACTCATGGCAACCCCATGTGTGGCATAGTAGGACTGTTTTCAATGGCTGATTTTTCAGAAGTAGATCTCCAGGCCTTTCTTCCAAGGTGCCTCTGGGTGGATTTGAACCTCCAACCTTTCAGTTAGCAGCCGAGAGTGTTAACTGTTTGCACCAAGTAAATAGGTAGAAGATAACAGCTTTTTTTTCCTCTTTATGTAATGAATATTTGAGGAAAGGAGAAGGCATATCTATAAATGACTTTCGACACTTAAATGGTGAAAATTGCTCAATGCACCCAGTAATTCCTGAATGACTCTTTGGCTGCGCTCACCAGACGAGCTGGAAGAGGAGCAGCATCTGGCCACATTAATAAGGAATGGGGTTGGAGAGAGCATTCAACATCTGTCGAATGCTTACTACGACCCAGACAACTAGGTGAGCACTGAATAATGTCATCATGTTTAATCCAGCTGGTTAAAGATTATCTTTATTCTGCAAAAGAAGAAACAGATGCTCAGCAAGGTGAGGCATCGTGCCTAAGGTCACAAAGCTAGTAGTTGTGACATCTCTAATATGAGCAGGCCTGAGTGTGTGTTTTGCTGCATTTCTCTGCCTGTACAGCAAGATGCTCTGGATGCAGGCTAGGTCTAGTTACCTGGAGCTCATCCTAAGCAGGAAATACTCCATGCAGTTAAAAACCCTTTGCTAAAGAGTAGACATTCTATAACCCCTGACCGAAAATCTTCTCTCAACACCAAGCCCGGAAATGAAGACATTTCTATCTGCACCTGGAAACCAAAGGAGGAGGACAAAAGAGACTATCTTTCTGCAAACAGGTAGAGATGAGACATGGGGTGGTTGACAGTCTAAGGAAAATGCAACACAGTGACTAAAACAGGAGCAGTAATTTCAAATTCTTTTTATTACTAAGACCATATAACCATAGAGCAGAAAGATATCCAAAATGGTAAAAGTTCATGGCCTCCATGTAGGACATCCACCATGAGAAATACTTTTATTACTATGACATATTAATATCTCACTCTGAGTTGAGTGGTTTGGGCAGAGCCAAGTGATTTTGAAAATTAAAAATTTGTAAATAAACTACTCTGGATTTCTTAGGGCAAAACTGAATCAAAATAATAACATTGTTATCAACATGGAAACCCTCCTTGAGCTCAAAAAGGACAATTTCTCAGGAGCTAGACCTACAGGTTTCTAAATTGTAAGTTCATCCATAACCATGGTTGCTACCATGTTCTCGAAGTTGTCAGGACCATCAGCCCAATAGTCACCTACATGGGTACCCCCTCTTTTTAACTCTGGTCTGACTTGGAAAAACTCATTACGTATAACGACCTCTTGAGAGAATGGTTTTTCACTCTTCAGGGAACTGATTTTGCTTAGTGCATTATTTTGTACTCACTGATATTTCTTAACTGAAAACGCACAAATTTCAAATTATATAAGACATTTCGATTGTACTAAGGGATACAAATAAGGCAATATAATGGAGATCAAAGACAGGTTGTAAAATAAATTTGATACACATGGTATCTCCTTTTTTATTCCCTTTAGGTTGGTTTCATAAAAATCTATATTTGGAGGACACTCTGAACGGAAGATGTTGTAACAAGCAAATGTCTTTGATTGTCCCCTAACAATATGAAGAAGTGAAAGAAGGGGGCCTCTCGGACAAACGTGTCAAGGCTAAGAAGACTTTTCAAGGCTTACTTTTTCAGTTAGCAAAATTTTCCTGAAACATCTAAAGCATTATTAAAGAATACAGATTACTATTATAAAATGGTCTAGTTATATCTAGAGGCACTAAAGAAAATCATTGGGGATAGCCTTGACCGTCAAATAAAAAACGTTTTTGTGTTTGTCTGCCTTTGTGGACTGGAAGGACAACTCTTAAAAATATTTGAGCCAGTTTCAAGAATGGGTAGAGTAAAAAAAATGTAAGGAATAAAGGAATTTAAGGAAATATGGATAATAACATTATAGGTTTGTGAGTGAAAGGACAGTTCATTTATGTCAGGTTGTTTGAAATATTTATTTTATACAGTTGAGGATATGGTACTTATATACTATGTTTTGCTGTAGTAACCTGGGAGGCATAAAGAGTATGGACATAGAAGTTGGATGAGCTGGGCCAAGCTCTGTCACTACAAGGTTTGTAACTCTGGGCAAGTAACTTACTTCTTTGAGCCTAAATGTCTCCATCTGTTAAAAGAGGTTACAATATGGACTAACTAAAGCATGTAAAATATACCATGACTATTCAATACTATTACATTTCTTCCCTCCTTCTTTGCAAATATGTTGATTCATCCAGATGAAAATGCCTGTGCTTTAGGCTTTTAGTCTGAACAATAAAAAGCCATCAGCTCTGGTGAATGTCCTGCTAAAGAGAACGCCTCCATTTGCTTGGCAAACAAAGGAAAATTACTTGGGATGCATTCTGGTTCAGCATGTATCATTTGATGACATTCCTTTAGCTACAGAATTCGTGTTTTTATGGTTCTAAGATTTAAAGTTAATCTTTATTTTAAAGATGAGATTCTTTAATTCTCTATAATTTCTTAGAGCTACATTTCCTAATTCTCCTGTCTCACCACTCAAATGTTGGCACGTTTGGTGAAAAAGTCTTATGTAGGATATTGCAGCAAAAGCTAGAACTGAAGATAGATATGCTAAAAGGAGCTCAAGTTAAACAGAAGGCCTGAGAAATGTGATGCAAATACCCTTTTTGACATTAGCAGGAATGAGTATGAATGAAGCCAAATGGATGCTTCTGGGCTGCAATCAACAGACTCTTAAATTTGAAATCTCGGTTTCCATCAAAGACGTTTATTCTGATAACAAGATGAAAACACTTCTTGAGAATTCCTACGTTATGAAGCTGAAATACCAAAGGGTTCATACCCTTTGAGCAGCCTGTCATTCCTGTTTCCATTGTTCTTCCACATGCCTTCTATTTCAAAGCTATTACAGCCGAACACTGTGTACAGAGAGAGGCTTTGAGAGAAGTGGAATATTCTCCCGAGAATTACTGTAGGCAGCACCAGGCTCAGCGCAGTGCCAGAGATGGATACATTATACTGCACAAGATGTGTGATTAGTCAATAGAGAGAAAAAAGTTACACACACTGCCATCTCCCACAAAAAAGAACAAGCTATTGTAGAAATGATGATGCCATGTGAAAAGGTTAATCATAGTCTGGCAATTACAGTGTTGGATGCAAACATACTTTTGCTGAGACTGTGAGTTTCCTTGATTAGAAGCTCTGTTCCCTGCTGGGACCTTCTCCAGCACCAAGACGTCTTGGTCATGTTCTTTAAGTCTGACTGTATTCGCCTCCACGTCCTGCAAATACAAATTACACCGCATACAGATGCTGCCGTTTATTCAGACAATGACAAAATTTCAAACGCTTCAGAAACTCATTTGGTGCTTGTGATGCTAATTGTTGCGTCGACAAATTAAGTCATTTTCAAAGTCAAGGGCTGCAATGGTCAGAGACAGGACCAGGCAAGGCTTCAGTCACGTGTTTTTAAAACTCTGCTTTTACCCCAAGTTCAGAAAAACAACAGAACAGACAGTATTATGGTTTGTGCTCTAAGAAACCTTTGGGAGAGGGTGGTGTGGCAGGAAGGTAGGAAAGCAAGTAGGTTTACTTACTCATTCTTAATAAAAATGTGTGGCAAATAGCACTCAGCTTCAGCCAAGTTCTTTCGTTCTGATTTTCCTCCGTGTGTGTTTAGTCTCCTCAGGACTGGCACCTTTTTCTCTAATCAAAAGACTACTTCTTTGTTTAAAAAATCATTTAGTTTTATCTTCCTATTGCTTAAATATGTTTCCGGTTATTATGAATGCTTTTATAAATTATACCAGCAATAACGGTTCTAATCTGATTTTTTTCAAATACTTTCTTGGCCGGGTGTAAACTCTATATGTGTAAAATCCAGAGTTGGCAAAGTTTGCCTCTAAATTTCAATGTCATTTTAAATTATTTAAATAGTTTCCTCATCATTTGGTTCCCATTTTCAAAGATATTAGCTAAAAGCCAGTCAAATCCCATGTGATATTTTTCTATATTATTCAATGATATAAAATTAAATTGAACTTTTTTGCATTAAGAGAATGTAATCCTGGGATGCAGCGCTGTCAGCAATTTTGTCCCCTAATGCATATTTTTAAGGCCGCATAGGGACAGACATCCTTGCGTGAGGAAGGGGAATTCCATTGTAAATCGTCCTTAAATAATGCCACACGTACCAGAAGGCGCAGAATCTGCGTGGAGGACTTGGGGGTGAGGGAGGGAAAGATGCTAAGGCTGGGAGATGGAGAGGAGGGGATCTGTCCTGTGAACAAGAAGAAAAGGGGAGACAGCAGGAGAAAAGCTAGAGAGAGCAGCCTCTCTGGGTGAACTCAAGCTAGGGCGGAGGACCGTGGGTCACCTGAGAAGCCAGGGGTGACGGGACATTGCTGTCATGGCCAGCAGCCCTCAATCTGGCCTCCATCAGCCAAACTGAGTCGTTACTCCAAGGGACCAGACACCATTTCTTCTAAACATCACCCACTCTCACAAACACCTTGACAAATTTAAGTTAGGTTCATATTCAGAGCTCACTTAAAGTGAAATTTCAAGGTTCCCTCTACTACTCCAAGTGTGCTTCACCTACTTGCCGATGTCTAAAATTTCTTTAATATGCAACAGTTTTCGATAAAGCATTTAAAATGTAAACCCTTGGCTGGAGGACCCATGATTGAAATTAATTCCCACTAAAATATAATCACTCAATAAATCAAAGAGGGTGTATGATGATATGGGAAAGGTTTAGACTTGAGAAGAGAGAGGAGGTGGAGACTAGGAAGGTCTAAGAGATAAAAATACATGGCCAGAGGGGGCTGTCACTGAGTTGGGGAGTGGGTGGAGGACACAAAAGAGAAACCCTAGGAGTGCCAAAGAGGAACGTCTCAAACTTTGATATTGCCAGGGAAGCCCTATTTATCTTCAATTCTACATGGTCCAGTGCAGGTGTGTGCTGAGGGATTTGATCCAGCATTGCACCCGCATTTTCAGCTCTGCTGGAACATCACCTCTGGGCCCCAGAATGCCACCCATGGACTGAACATGCCAGTCTTGTAACCAAGGCCCTTTGTTCGTAGAAATCCATTAATCACAGTACTGCCCTTTTAACACCATGCTCAAATCTCTGCTTATTTGGCAAAAGGACAGGCAGAATTTCCCTTAGCCACACTTTGCCTTGGACTTACCCTCAGGATCCGGTTGAAATCCTCCTTGTCTACTCTTAAGAAATGACAATTATCTTCTCGCAAGACGATAGAGGCAGCTCGAGGGGCATCGTTGACTAGTGCTAATTTGCCAAAGTCATCTCCCTCGTGCAGGGTGCAGACCACACCCTGGAGACAGCAGAACAGTCAGATGAGGACGACCCCTGAAACAAAGGAAACACCCACCGCCTCTCACCACAAGACCCTACCCCCTGACACTGTACCTATATAAACGGGTCATGCCTAGCCCGCTGTCATCAGATGGCAAAGAGGGCTTATGTAATTAAAGCTATAATCTTTAATTCTTCCCAAAGTGTTTCACTTTAGGTTAGTCTCACCAATAAAACTACATTGAGTAATACGGCCATAGCCTAATTTAAATGCATATACTATAATCTATAAGGAGATAAACTCCCAGAAAGTATAATGCTACTCAAAGTGTAATGGTTTAGATAACTTATGATTAGAGATGCAATAATGTCCTTTTATATAGGGTAACAGTGTTGTTGCAGGTTTAATTGTAGCCCTATTATATAGGGTAACACTGTTGTTGCAGGTTTAATTGTAGCCCTATTATACGGGGTAACAGTGTTGTTGCAGGTTTATCTGTAGCCTTATTTTATAGGGTAACAGCGTTGTTGCAGGTTTAATTGTAGCCCTATTATATGGGGTAACAGTGTTGCTGCAAGTGTAACTGTAGCCCTATTATATAGGGTAACACTGTTGTTGCAGGTTTAATTGTAGCCCTATTATATAGGGTAACACTGTTGTTGCAGGTTTAATTGTAGCCCTATTATATGGGGTAACACTGTTGTTGCAGGTTTACCTGTAGCCTTATTTTATAGGGTAACGGTGTTGTTGCAGGTTTAACTGCAGCATTACATTGTTAATACTTAGAACCACACTAGTAAATGAAATACAATAAAGTTGCAAAAAGATATACATACCTTGCCATAAATGACTACATTCACTGATCCTTTTAGAATAATGTACCAGGAGGTACCTTCTTCTCCCTGGTTAAACACTAGATACAAAAAGATGAAAAGACTTATGACAAGAATAGAAGCACATCAATATAAATTACAGCTTATCAAATCATCATTTTTAAGTCCCCAGAATTATACATTTATTCCAGAAAGGGGAAAAAAAATTACTGGCTGATACTAACTTATTCGGGGGAATATTATTTTCTTTTCTGTAGACTCTGAAAGGAACAGAAACACCGCACTACTTGCTATGCTCCAAAAGACAGTTTTTTTTTTAATAGATATCTATTTACTAGCAACCCATTTCTTAAAGTAATACACTTTTCTCAGCAATTCATCAAAAGCTGTTACGCTATAGAAAAGAGTTTTTAAAAGTAATCTATTAACGTGAAGTTTGAACACATGCAAATCAGCACCATATGGGTACCTGCATTTTTGTTTGTGTTTGCTGTGTAGACCTACATAGTAAAAAAGATGGGTTGGAATGATAACCACTAAATTCAGGGTAGGCGTTAACTTGAGGAGGGAAGGTGAAGGATGAGATAAAGAAAGAAACACAAGGGCCTTCAACTGTAGCTGTATAATTTCATTTCTTTAAAAAAAATCTAAAGAACATGGGGCATTACGTTAGTGTCTGATAAAGTTAGATAAAAAGGTGTCGGTAATGGTCTCTATTTTTGTTTGAAATATTTCATAATAAAATGAAATCAGTCAGTTTGAAGGAAAAGAATACAAGAAGTTATGTTATCAGTGATAATAATATTAAAGTGTGCTTTTAAAATTTAAAGAAATGACATTACCACAAAAATAAATATCAATGTTAGAAATACCACTTTTGCTAACTGAAAATAAAATATTTGAAATGCAATTTTTTTAAACTTTTTTTTCTTTTATAATTCACGTTCCTCGCTTATTTGACTAAATGAATTTAGGTTGAAGAAAGAGCAGGATTTTCCAAAGTGAGTCTCTTGAAAAGTCAATGGATGTTCCGTTAAGTAAGTGTTCTATCTTCACTAGGTTCAGGAAGTGTTGGTTTAAATATAGTGAACATTTTTCTTTACCACAGAACTTCTGAGAACCTTTAGTATATTGACGTGTCTTATGATTCTCCGAGATTAGAGAAGGCTGCATTTCCTGGCCTTATTAGATGACTAGCCCATTTTTTAAGACTAAAACATTTGTAGGACTAGCAGAAAATGCCAGATTAAATAATATTGTTCATGTACATTAATATTAAGTTTCAATTTCTTGCTTCCAAATATATCATGGAACTAAATTATAACTCTGGTTCTGGGGGGATACTATATATTAAAATGCAACAACAAAACCAAGCCAGTTGCCGTTGAGTTGATTCTGACTCATAGTGACCCCATAGGACAGAGTAGAGTTGCCCCATAGAGCTTCCAAGGAGCAGCTGGTGGATTCGAATTGCCAACCGTCTTAGTCAGCAGCTGAGCTCTTAACCACTGTGCCACCAGGGCTCCATACTATATATTAGAACTGCATAAATATTTAGGGAAATGAAATAGTCTGGTTCAGAGGTTATAGTATAAGTGAGAGAAAAAAGAAAGCAGGATAGTTCAATTGTCATTCTAACCAGCAATCTCAGCAAACAGATTAATTCTTCTAAAGCCACAATCTGAACCAAGTTCACTGTGAAAATGTACCAGGCTGCCTTGTGTCTTGCCTGAAGAGCAGCAACTTCATCCCACTCTCTTTAAACATTGGTTAAGTGTTTGGCTGCGAACCAAAAGGTTAGCAGTTCAAATCCACCAGCCACTCCTTGGAAACCCTATGGAGCAGTTCTACTCTGTCTTATAGGGTCGCTCTGAGTTGGAATCAACTCGATGGCAATGGGATTTGTTTGGGTTTTTTTTTTTTTTTTTAACATTAAAGCTTCTTGAGCCAGCAGGATAGGGAGCAAGTGAAGACTCTTGGGCTGGCAACCTCTACACACGCTGGTACTAAATGATGACCATATTTCAGAGTAATTGACACTTGCTGGAAATAATCACAGGTCCTGAAAAACAAAAGTGGCATGCGACATCCTGCCAAGTCAGCCCTGGGGCCAAGAAAGGGGAGCATTTGCAGTCAAGCCCTTGCGTGGCACAGGCTCAGGAGGAGTGCTGGTCAGGTGCAGTGTGCAATCACAGTGCTCACTTACACACAGTTCCTCCTTTGGCATGGGACTCGAAAATGAGAACACCTGCTAACTCCCGTTTCACCTAGAAGAAAAAGAGAAAGAATGCTGAGAGGCTAGATTTATAAATAAACAAATAAATGGTAACTTGTTCTCTTTCTGGAGTGTAATGCTAATTGTACGCTTGCTTGTTGAAAAGGGTATTACCAATGAATAAGCTGTCAGTTTTACAAAAATTCTGCTGCAAAAGACCTCTTTAAAGTGTTAAAAAGCAAAGATGTCACTTTGAGGACTAAGGTGCACCTGACCCAAGCTGTGGTCTTTTCAATTGCCTCATATGCATGCGAAAGCTGGATAATGAATAAAGAAGACAGAAGAGGATGGATGCATTTGAATTATGTTGCTGGTGAAGAATATTGAATATACCATGGACTGCCAGAAAAGCAGACAAATCTGTTTTGGAAGAAGTATAGCCAGAATGCTTCTTAGAGGCAAAGATGGCAAGACTTCATCTCACATACTTTGGACACGTTATCAGGAGGGACCAGTCCCTGGAGAGGGATATCACGCTTGGTAAAGTAGAGGGTCAGAGAAAATGAGGAAGACCCTCAAAGAGATGGGCTGACACAGTGGCTGTAACAATGGGCTCAAACATAGCAAGATTGTGAGAGCAGTGCAGGACCAGGCAGTGTTTCATTCTGTTTTACACCGGGTCGCTTTGAGTCAGAAGCAATTCGACATCACCTAACAACAACCCTTGCTTGCCACACAACCGTCTCTTTCTTTGCTTGCTGCTATTCTCATCTGGAGCTGCTTTCACTAGATTTGTCCCTAGATTCTTTAAGCTCTTACAAAATGACTTTACAACATCATACAAGACAAATTCCTTAGAGACAATTAAGGACATAGCTTTTTTTCTAGAATATAAGACCACCTATGACATCAAAGGAAACCCTGGTGGCGTACTGGTTAAGTGCTATGGCTGCTAACCAAAGGGTCGGCAGTTAGAACCCACCAGGCACTCCTTGGAAACTCTATTAGGCAGTTCTACTCTGTCCTATAGGGTCGCTATGAGTCGGAATTGACTCAACGGCACTGGGTCTGGGTTTATGACATCAGATGACTCTGGTGTTATTACAGGCCCTTCCCCACATCCCATGAATGCTTCACCACAAACATGTTGCAAATTCAATGCATTGAAGTTGAAAATTAAGCTTAAATGTGTGAGTGGATTTACATCCCAAGATAGCAAAGAAAAAAATCTCTTTTTCTAAAAATTCCAAATTGTGGTCCCAAATTATGGCTCTATTCCCTCAAGCAGCAGGTAGTCTGAGAATTTTCAGCAGTTCCTGAGTAGCCAGGGTGTGAGGTAGAGAGACGAGGCCACCCACAATCCCCTCAATTTCACGGGACTAGGGGTGTCAGAATAGTGGCATGCTAGGTCACTGGAGCACAGGTAGGGAGAAGGGGCCTTTCCTCACCTCCCTCTACAGCATGAACACCACAGACACGAGGGGCTCCCCAGGTGAGGCTCCAGGTCTCTGACACCATGTAGAGCATGGGCATGACAAGGACAGGAGTGGGGCTGGACCACTCCCTCGTATACTCCATGTAGATGAGCAAGCTTCCGGATCCCCACTAGTCCAGGGGATGGGGGGAATGTCAAGGCCGCCCTGTCTGGGTTGATGAAAACAATGGAGGCTCCATGCCAGGAACTCTCCCAGAATTAGGTAACAGTTTCCATGAATGTTGTGAGCCATAATAGAGAACTAATGAATCTACAGGGGCAATAAGCAAGTAGGGGCTTGCAGTAGAGAGTCAATTTGTGTAGGCCCAGGTCTGGGTGGCTGGGTGATAGAGAAAGCACAGGCAGTTGATGAAGACTGATAGAGTCCTTCTAGCTTGTGACCCAGTCCTAGGAGACTAGCGACAGAGAAAGAGAGAGACAAACAGACAGAGAGCAAGAGAGGCCATCTGAAGTGCAGGGGTTGTGCAGACTCCTGAGCCTATGCCTGGTTCCCAGTGACCTGGCCTCAGGTTGCCAGGGATGTTTTGACTTGGCTCAGGATAGCCAAGGGTGAGGTCTGATCTAACTCTGGCTAGTTAGGGTCAGAGGGAGGAATTGCCACGTAAGTGGCTGGTGACGAGGAATAGAAATATGGGAAGGTGAGGCCTGGATCCACTTCCAGCTGGGAACTGGATTCATGCTGATCCTTGCTATGCAGTAAATGATAAAGACGGGGTATGCCCACCTTGCCCTTTTTAGAGTGCAGTTGGCAGAGTCTCAAACCTTACAGTTGGTGGTGAGGATGGGGTTTGGAGCCCTGCTGCTTGAGGCTGCGGGAAATGCCTCACTGCTCTCAGCAAAGACCTGAACTTTCCCTCCCCCGGCCCCCAGAGCAGGGACCAGCAGGTGCTGCCATCTTGTGATAGCATAACATCACCTTTGGTGAACTGGTAATGAAAGAGCAAATTAGACATGTAGGTAAGATTTAGGGGCCTCAGTACAGAATCTGTGAAAGTTAGACATATTATTATTATATTGAATTATTAGCATATAGGAGACTCATGTTGCTGGGAAATCATGTTATTATGGAAGGAGGTGTTTCTGTTCCTATTCAGAAACCAAAACCTCCATCCACTGCCTTTCTAAATATCCTAATCAGGTTAGCATTCAGAGTCAGAGACAGTTAATGGGCCCTGTTTTTAGCAGGCTGTGCTAGTGTGTCCTAACATATCTGAACTGATGCTCTCTTGAACTTTCTGCTTCCTTTCTCATGGGGCAGGCAAGCATGGGTAGGACTGGCCCCTTGGGCCAAAGCAGGTCATCTTAATTTCTCTCCTTCCTCCCTCTAGGGGAGGGATCCAGGCTCTCTTGGAGTCTGGCTCTTTCTTGCTCTCTCCTGATTGAATGTGCAGGTTCTAAGATTTAGATTTGAAGGATGAATCACATGTTTCAATTCTATTCATACCGGATTGTCTTGGTGTTTCGGAACATGGGCGACTACTAACATATTAATACTTCATTCCCTTTTGGTGATTGTTCTTGGGTATAATTTTCTTAGCACTCCATGAAAGGGAGGAGGGTGATGTGAGGTAGAATTCAGGCAGTCCCAGACCCTTTCCCACAACCATAATACCGTAATACTCTCCTCCAGTCCTAAAGCTGTTGTTGTTGTCGGGTGCTGTTGAGTCGATTCCAACCAATAGTGACCTCCTGCGACAGAGTAGAACTGCCCCACAGGTTTTCTTGGCTTTGATCTTTACACAAGCAGATCACCAGGTCTTTCTTCTACAGAGCCACTGTTTAGGTTCAATCTGACAACCTTTTGGTTAGAGGCTGAGTGCCTAACCACTGTACAACAGGGCACAAGTCCTAATCGTTGCATTTAACTCAAAATCCCCCTGATCTTGCTGACCTAAGAGGCAACTTACTGTGGTAGAAAGATGGGACAAGGCTTTAATGTGTAGGAGCTCTTCATAGATAATCTCTAGGTCATCCACCGTCCTTTGGCCAGGTCTACAAAGGGAAAAAAAATGGAAATAATGAAGAGGCAAAAATGGAAAGGGCTTCAGGGGTCAGTAATATATTCAGGCATTCTTCCTCTATAAAAAAGATATTGGCAGAGGGAAAGACTTATGCCATTATAATCCACGAGATGAATGTGTTCCTTGTTGGAAGCGAATCCAAGAGATCAGATGTACAAACAATCCTCCTCCCTTCTGCTCTCAGAGGAAAGAGAACCTTCACTTACATCGCAGTTTGCTAGCTTGACTCTCATTCTGTAGAGGATTATGCTAAAAAATTACTTTTCATCGCCACCTTAATCAGTAACAATAAAATTCAACTTTAATGCAACTACGAACAGTTGGGGTTAATCCAAATTCCTTGGGATCCTGTGTGATTTCTCAGCCAAAAAGAATAATAATGCTGCTGTTACTATTGGTTTGGGTTATGCCATATACTTCTTCCAAAGGATGTAAATAAAGAATGTACGTAGACTCAGCATTTTCTTACCTATCTGTTAGGGGTTGAATTGTGTCTCCCCAAAAGATATATTGAAGTCCTAAGCGCCAGTACCTGTGAATATGACCTTATTTGGGAACAGAGTCTTTGCAGATATAATCAAGTTAAGATGAAGTCATTAGGGCAGGCCCTACTCCAGTATGACTCGTGTCCTTATAAGAAAAGGGAAAGAGACACAAACATACACATTGAGAACACCATGTGATGATGGAGACAGAGATTAGAGTGATGTGCCTAAAAGCCAATGCTAAGGATTGCTGGTAACATTAGGAGCTAGGAGAAAGGCCCAGAACAGATTCTCCCCTAGAGCCTTCAGAGAAGGTATGGCCCTGCTGACACAATGATTTCAGACTCCTAGCCTCCAGGCCAATAAGAGAATAAATTTCTGTTGTTTTCAGCCACCCAGTTAGTGGTTCTTCGTTACAGCAGTCCTAGGAATGTTACCCTATATTAAACATTTAAACTTTAATGAGCTTCTGATGGTGTTTCATCATCATTTTACAATTTAATGAGTGTTCCTTGATTAAATAAATCCAGGAAGTGTTGGTATGCTGAACACAGCACTGAATTTGGAGTCTGAAGATCAGGTTCTAATTTCAGAGCAACGACTCATCATCCCCATGACATCAGAGCCTCAGTGTCCTTATCTGTACATTGGGGATAATGCCTTCCTGAGAGAGATGAAGTGAAAGCTAGAGGAAGCAGCAAATGTGAAGGTACCTGCATATTTATTTGTGTAAGGAATAAAACAACAACAGCAACAACAAGGTGATCTTCAAAACCCATATCCTTGCAAAAGAAGTAAAGCAAGTTCACAAATAAAAAATGACATTTTGGTCAAGCAAATAGGACCAGAAACTTAGTGAATTATTAGAGAAGTATTCTGAACAACCAAAACTTTATTATAAATAAGCTAAAATAGTTAATTGCATTAAATGATCTTACAGCTGCAATTATAATGCAGGAAAGGTGACAAATCTAGTGAGAGCTAATTGAGGAAGTAAGGGAACTCTTCATGTTCCTTGCATATTACTTCACAAGGACAGCTTTAACATGAACAAAAGGATATGGTATCACTTCTCTTATAAAATCAATGGAGGATATTTTTCCTAATCCTAACTCTACAAAAGACAGATATTAAATTCATGACCCAAGGAGACGTCAGCGAGGTTCACCTCCTGCCAAGGATCACCACTGAAGGACACATTGGTGTACCAATCTAGTACTTACTCGTGGAACCCAGAAGGCATGGGGTCTATAAAGACACAGAAGGAAAAGCTGTGGCCACAAGAACTCCAGAGGAGCCAGGCCTTCTTAGCAAGGGGTCTAATCTACTACTTGACTTAGACATGGGGATTTTGAAACTGGGACCGTTGAGGATTTAAAAGTCAAGTGAGTCACCTCAGTCCATCCACTACTATAGAGGCAGCTAATGTGAAAGTCCCATGGTAGGCGTAATAGGATTATGGCTCTTCAGCACAAGGAGCAGTCCCGCTGTTCTTGCTACTTGACATCAGCTGCAAATAGCATGGAACCTTACTAGAAGCTTGGCTAAAAGAGAAAACAGTTAACAAGTCTCATTCTTACCTCCATGGGGTGGGCTATTATGGAGGGAGGAGAAAAACTCAGTGGGGAGGAAAAAAAGGGGTTAGAATTTAGCCCTAAAATCTTGACAGACTCAATGTTTGGAATTATGAGAGCAGATCTCTACAAGTTCGGAAGTGTTTATGTAATACCAATATGAAATCTATACATATCAACTCCTATGGGTTGAAAATAAGTCCTGCCTTTAGAAATCTATAAATCTGTTATATTAAAAAAAATTATTTCATCCAAGATTTAAAACGTGATGAAGAGCCCTGTCAGGTCATCTAGGCAGTATTCTAAAAACCTGACATAGTGATATAAGGCTGCTCTTTGAGCCAACACTTTGAGCCAGCAGTTAGTCTTAGGACCTGCACCACAGTAGGGAGTGGGGGGAGAGGTAAGGGTGGCAAAATTCAAGCTATTTTTGAAAACATATTCAACTTCCTTGCCTTCCCACACCATCAAGCACTCCCCGAAACTCTCTTCTCCCCCTGTGCTGCCTGCCCTCCTGGCTCTCTTCCTTCTTTTCTAAACATTTCTCTTCAATGTCTTTCTTGGTCTGTTGTTCTTTTGTCCACATCTTGAATTGTGCTCTGCCCCAAGGCTCTGTCTTTGTCTCTGATCTCTTTTCACTCTGCACTCTCCCTGGGAAAATCTCTAATTTTCATCTCCATGATGATGAGACCTACATCTTTATCTCCAAACAGACCTCTTTCCTGAGCCCCAGTGGCCTCCTGGACATCTCTTCCTACATAACCCACAAGTACCACAAGCTCAGACATCCAGAAGCGTTCCCTCATCATGACATCTTTAAAACCAGATCTCAATTTATTTTTCCAAATTTGTCTATCTCCCTTGTTTTCAGACCTTCCTTTATGACCATATTCTCTCCTCCAACCATAGAGGCATCTCTCCATTCCCTAAACATGCTGTACTTTTTCATGCTTCAAAGCCTTTTCTCATGCTCTTCCCTTTGCCTGGGATATTTTTCTCAGCCTCAAACCTAGCTCAGATGTCACCTCTCCCAGATAAAACTGGCTCACCCATGGCAGAGAGTCCTTTATTCTTCCATGGCACAGGGTCCTACTGCTATGGTAATCACCACTTATAGTGATGGATGTTGTTACCTTAACTATCCGTAACATTAGGCTCATCTTTTTAAAAGTAATAATATCTGGTTGTGCACACAGCGCTGGATTGGAAGCAGAAACTGGATTTGAGATCTACATCATGAACTTCCTACTTGTATGAATGGTCTAATGACTAATTCCTGTATCTGTAAAATGGGAATAATAAACAGGATTGTTGTAAAGATCAAATGAGATAATATACATGACACATTGTATAAACTAGGAAATATGGCACAAATGCAAAGAGGCCTTAGGATCAGAGTGGGTATTCAATAAAGTTGATAGGATGAACGAGCACACAAGTTCTTATAATTCATGCTCAATCCAGGGTCTGCCCAAGGGAGACCACAGCAGTACCACAGACCAGTTCTTGTTTTGTGGCCTGAGGAGATGGGGCTTACACTCTGCTATCCCTCCCACTGAGGGCTAAGAGAGATGAGGTGCTCAAGGCAGCTCACTTCTATAATGACACATTTATGCCATGGCAAATAGTTAATTATTAATAAGGGGAAGGGCGTAGGATTAAAATGATGGATCTCACCTCTTACCCCAATTCTCTTGAAACAATAGAAAAGAGTCCTGGTGATATAATGGTTAAGCACTTGGCTGTTAACCAAAAAGTTGGTGGTTTGAACCCACCAGCAGCTCTGCAGGATTAAAGACCTGAGAAACTGCTCCATAAAGATTAAAGCCTAGGAAACCCTATGGGGCAGTTCTACTCTGTCACCTGAGGTCACTATGAGTTGGGATAGACTCAATGGCACACAAGAACAATAACAATCTTTATGAGAGTAGATTACCAAGTCCTTCTCCCCTAGAACTGCTGGGTGGGTCCAAACTGCCCACCTTTCAGTTAGCAGCCAAGTGATTAACCATGGCACCACCAGAGCTTGTTATATTTTCCTTAGATTTATTCCTCTAGTTGTATGGAACAAATTACCATCCTAGGCCTGCTGTGAGTACTCAGTCAGAGGAAGTCAAGATCGGGGGGCCCTGGACTAAGGGAACCATCGAGGACCAAGCAGCACCTGTGGGGCTGGGCCCTTCTTTGGCCAAATGTTTGGCTGCCATGCTAAAGGTGTGATAGAAAAGATATTTTAAAGTCCAAAAAGCACCAGAAAACAAATAACACCATGACCACCAAAAACAAAAATAGTTTAATCAGGAGACCACAAAATTTTAGGAGCTCTTGGATGATAGAAAGTAGATAGGAATAGAATGTCTGAAGAAGAATACTGGAAGCAAGCATAGCTCAGCACTCCCAGAAGAAAACCAGAACAGGAGTAAGCACTGTCACCAACAGGGGCTCTTCTTGGTCAAGCACAGGGGGCAGGAGTGGGTGAGGTCAGGTGAGTCATCAAAGGCTGCTTCATTCAGATGAGTTGGGCCATTCAGGTCCCTCTTTCCGACCCCCTCGTACTGGGCAGTGGATAGTGGCAGAGTTTACTAAAACCTGAGACCTGCTCCTTAGGACAAATGCCCAGGCAGGGCCCTCGGGGTGAGCACTGCAGCCTAAGAGAGAAGCAGAAAAGAGCGTGTGAAAACCCTGGGCCTTCCCTGGAGGTAGAGAAGGGAAAGAAAGGCAGCTCTCCAGGAGGGATATACATGGAGGGCTCCATTCCTAACGAAATCTTCTCTATTTTGGCAACTAATGGGAGAAGGTGTAGGGGGTGGCTTCAGCCAGCTGCTTCCCCCATGTACACTCCACAGCAAAGCCTACCAGCAAACATGCCCATCAAAGGGTCAGCCCCACCGCTCTCAGGGGAGGCTCTGTTGGGGTGTGAACCACTACACCTGCATAGAAACCCACATGATGGCCCATTCTACCCTGGGTCCTCCATTCATCAATGACCAACACACAGAAATAAAGACCTCCATGTGGACTCCCTGGATGCCGCAGAGAAGCCCACGGCAGCTGGTTGAAACCGAGTGGAACAAAGCCTAATAACAGCTTGGTCTCTGAGTCTTAAACAACATCCAAAATGAAAGAGGGAAAAAAAGGAAGAAAAAACAAACAAGCAAACAACCCTGTGGTCTACAGTGGTCAATGTAATCACAGGGCAGGACACTGTCATTTGGCAATCCACCCTGGGAACAGTGAACTGTGTGGGTCCTGTTTCCAGAAAAATTTTCAATAAGGTGAGAGAAGTCAGGACTTCAAGGTGTGAAGAGACTTACTTTAAAAAAAAAAAAAGAGTAGATTCACCATTTGCAAAGTGACAGAAGCATTCGAGGGAGGTTTGTGTGAAACTAGGACACTGTCCCTCAGGGATGTTGCCATGTCATTAGGACCAAAAGCTGAGCTAAGTCACGCGGAGGAGGCCAGATGGAGCAAAAGTCAGCCCGGCCAATCTGTGCCCACCAAAGCAGAGCAAAACGTGAGCCCCTCCTGCCCCAGGTGGCTCTTGGCTGTTTGTGCAGCAACAACAGCCGCGGAGAGAACAAACCAGCCCCTCGGGGCCACCAGCTCAGAGCTGCTATGCCATCTAGTGTCTCAGACAAGGCTCACCTCTCTCCTCACATCAGACAAAGGTTCTCCTCTTGATCTATACCCCCTCCTCCCAGGAGCACCTGATAACACCTCAAACTGGGTGTTAGCCACCCCAATCACTGAACAAAGTCGTATTTTAAAAGTGGGGCTTCTTATGGCAAATAGTGGCAGTTTCATGCTTTGGTCTTTAAGGGGTGGCAGGGAAAAGATGGAGAAGAGCTTCCACAAATCAGCCCCCAGCCTGTTGAAATAGTAATGAAAGGGTCCCAAGGACTGAAGGCAATTTGGCTTTCAAGAGTAAAGGGAACAGTCGCCCGAGCAGGAGGCACTAACTCCCACGTACCTTCATAAGAGTAACCTACAAGGCCAGGGACTGAATTGACTCTCGGGCTGCTCTGAGTGGCAGCTGGTGAATGTACCCGGTCTTTACTCGTCCTTCTCCAGATGTCACAGGGAGAGATATTAGGCACCCCTGCTTCTTTACAAACCTGCATGGTGCCACGTTGATGTGGATTTGTTGGATCCTGCTGTGGAAAGGCCTAGTTTCTGCAGGGGATGCATTCTGGCAGCAATGTCTAGTTACAGACAAGATAATAAACGGGGATGGATGGAGAAGCAGTTTATACATTAAAGGATGGGAGGGCTCAGGTGATATTGGAAGCTGCTGGTAAATACAGTTTTATCAAGGAATTTATCAAGGTCAGAGACAGAGCTCCTCTGTTGGAACGTGGATAAAATGAAGGATTCATCCAGCCACCAAGCAGCACTTGGCATGGCCAGTGGTAAAATATGCAAATGAGAAAGCAAATAACCTAGTTCCTCTAGACCTGTCCCTCATAGACCTATTCCCTGGTACATGGGGGGAAAATACCCAGGGGCCTCAATGTTGTAACTATCTACTTAACCTGTGGTCAAGCTTCAAAATAACTGAAACGCCTTATGATTTTTTCTGGAAGGAGGGTGCTTTATTTTTGTGGCAACATTTTATCACAATCTTTTCAATTCTCCTGCTTATAAGTCATCTCTCAAACTTGGATCACCATTTCCCAACACTTTAAAAAACTTCTAGAGATCTCACTTCTTCTACTCCCGTTTGTGGTGTGGTTAACCACCTCCTTGTCTAACAGTGTTTGTGGGTGGTATAAACAGTTAACGTGATCAGCTGCTATAACTGAAAAGCTGAAGGCTTGAGTCCGTCAAGTGGCACGATCTACTTCAGAAAAATCAGGCAATGAAAAGCCTCATGGGGCACAGTTCTACTCTGACATGAGTTGGAATTGACTCAACAGCACGTGGTAACTGGTGCTTAATAATTAACAAAGCCAGCAAAACGTGTTTCTTTTCTTCACCTCCCAGGATCCTTGTTTCTTTTTCTTTGCAGCATCCCAAGTGTTAGGAGCCTGGTGAGTTGACATTTAAAGTGTCCTGCTCAGCTCCTCGCCACGTCACCACGCCTTCACCTTATCTTCAACTCAGAAAAGGGTATTTTTAGCTTATCAGATGCAACTGGGCGACAGATGCTGACTTGGTAGAGAGAACATTTTCTAGCTCTGATACTAGAGCCTTTGTGAAGTTGGAAATGAGCACGGTCCACAGCTGCAGCAAAAGCTTTACGAACACTGGTGAGATGTGATGTCATCCCCATCAGGGCATGGGTAAGGGCTCCATAATTCAGGCCTCTCAGTGTTAAATTTTCTTAGGGCAATGTGGTTCGAGGTTTTACATGTTTAGAATCTGAATATGCCCCATATTTTTCCAGCAAAAGTGTTTACTATGAGGACCCTCCAGAAGTTTAACATAAAACATTTTCTTTTTTTTCTTCTTCTTTTCTTTTTTTGTGTTATTGTTGGCCTTATAGACCTGTCTAATCTTTTGCTGAAGGGTGAACCTCAGGAGTGACTTCAGTACTGAGTTAAAAGTGTGCCTGGAGGCCATGTTCTCAGAGTTTCTCCAGTTTCTGTTAGACTAACATTAAACTTTTAAAGGGTACAACTATAAATATTTTCCATTAAAAAACTGAAATAGCAGATTGAGAAAAATAAACAAATTTGGATGGAGTCAGGCAGTGTAACTACTTGCCTCTGAGTACAATATATATATATATGTGTGTGTGTGTGTGTGTGTGTGTGTGCACCTCTTAGTGTTTTCATTTTATTCTTGTGTACCTCTCAATGTCTTCACTTACCTTGGTCATGTTGCGTTGACTTGGCTCATATTGTACAGTGCCTTTCTTTTCATCAGAATTAACACGCGTCTTCTAGTAAGTCTCCCTCTCTTCCTTTCTCACCCCGAAAACCATCAAAGAACATTGCTTTCTGTGTGTAAACCTATTCTCGGCTTTTTATAAAAGTGGTATCTTACAATATTTGTCCTTTTGTGATTATTTTACTCAGCAGGCACTCACCACCTATTAACCTCAATTTTTTCATCTGTAAACTGCAGATGATAACATTAGCCCTACCTAGTTCACAGAGTTATTTTGAAGCTCAAAGAGATGACGTATGTGAGATGACCATATAAACTATATAGTGCTGCTCAAACACTAGTTTTTAGGTTTAGTTTATGGTTCTGGCTAACGGGTTGATGTGGGAGTAAACTGACTCTGATAACTGAAATCGGGCTGGGGGTTGTCAGCGGCTTCTATGCTACCTTTAGATTAAAATTTCCACCAACCTT
Source organism: Loxodonta africana (assembly GCF_030014295.1). Lineage (NCBI taxonomy): Eukaryota > Metazoa > Chordata > Mammalia > Proboscidea > Elephantidae > Loxodonta > Loxodonta africana. The sequence goes on from NC_087347.1 coordinate 73,783,881, forward strand.
TTGAGGGAGCTGGGAAGAGAAGCAGATTAATGATCAAAAGTAGGGTTGCCAGATTTAGTAAATAAAAATATTACATGGGACATACTCATACTAAAAAAATCTTTATTGTTTACCTGAAATCCAAATTTCATTGTATTTAATCTGGTAACCCTCATCATAAGGCAATTTGAAACTGTAAAGCACTTAATTCCTGTGGAATCAGCTTTGAAAATGGATTTTAAAACTTTAGACTCTTATGGCCAGTTGGATTCTGCTGCTGACAAAACATAGCAGACACCAAATAGCTAAAACAATGGTAAAAGAGAAGAACTAAATTGGAGGACTCACGCTTCCTTATTTGAAAACATACAATACAGCCTGGTACTGATATAAAAATAGACACATAGAACAATGGAATAGAATTGAGAGTCCAGAAATAAACCTGCACATCTACGGCCAAATGATTTTTGACAAGGGTGCTAAGTCCATTTGATGGGGAAAGAAGAGTCTCTTCAATAAATGGTGCTGGGCAAATTGTATCTCCACAAGTAGAAAAATGAAACAGTATCCTTGCTTCACACCATACACAAAAATAAATTAAAAATGAATTAAGGATCTAAATGTGCAAACTAAAGCCATAAAGTTCTTAGATCAAGAATCGGCAACACTGTCAGGCCTACCTCTCAACAACAGATTATCTAATAACAAAAGCACAAACAGCGAAAGACTAAATAAATGAGACCTCATAAAAATTAAAAACTTTTCTTCATCAGAAGACTTTACCAAAAAAGTGAAAAACAAGCTACCAACTGGGAGAATATCTTCAGAAAACATATATCTGACAAGAATCTAATAACCTCTCTCTCTCTCTCTCTCTCTATATAAACTTCAACAACTTAACATCGAAATGACAAATAACTCAATCATAAAATGGGCAAAGGACTTGAACAGACATTTCAACAAAAAGGGCATTCGAACGGCCACCAAACACATGAAAAGATGCTCAGCATCATTAGCCATCAGAGAAATGCAAATCAAAACCACACTGAGATACCATTACACTCCTACTAGGATGGCTAAGTTAAATAAGAATAAATGTTAGCAAGGATGTGGGGAAATTGGAACCCTATCCATTGCTGGTGGGAATGTCAAATGGTACCGCCACTGTGGAAAACAGTGTGGCGGTTCCTCAAAAAACTGAAAATAGAGCTACCCAGCAATTTCATTCCTAGGTACGTAGGCAAAAGAAAGCAGAGCCTGAAAAAGTGACTTATACATCAATGTTCACTGCAGCACTATTCACGATGGCCAAAAGGTGGAAACAACCTAAATGCCCATCGATGGATGAATGGATAAACAAAATGTGGTATATACACACAATGGAATACTACTCAGCCAGTAGGGGAAACGAAGTCTTGATACGTGCTACAGTATGGATGGAGCTTGAAGACATTATGCTGAGCAAAATAAGCCAGTCACAAAAGGACAAATACTGTATGACATCATTTAAATAAGAAGACAAGAAAAGGCAAATGTATAGACACTAAAGTTTACTAGCGGTTACCAGGGCAGGAGGGAAGGGGAAAAGGGAGGAGGGTGTTTAACGGTGATAGAAAAATCACATTGATTAAGGGTAGGGTTGCACAGCTAATTATTGTAATTTCTGTCAGTAAGTTGTACATCAGTAAAAAGTTGAAATGGCAAAATTAGTGTGATAGAGATATTTACAGCAACAACAACAATAAAAAAAAGTAGCTTTGAGTCTGCTTATGTACAATCAAACACCTCAAGGGATTCGGTTCCTTGGTTTGGAGGTTTATGGTCATGGTGTCATGGGACATCCCAGTTAATTGGCCTAATAACGTGTCTAGCGCTTCTGTTCTGCCTCCGAGTTCATTGTGTAGTGCCCAGGGTCTTAAAAGCTAGCAAGTGGCCAGCCAAGGCACAACAGTTGGTCTCTATTCGCCTAGAGCAACAGAGGAAGGATAGTCAGGAACAGGAGAAGAATATGGAATTCATGGTTAATTGCCTCCATGAACAACTGCCTCCTTTGCCATGAGACCAGAAGAACTGGACGGTGCTTGGCTACCATTACTGAACATTTTGATCAAAGATTCCATAGAAGAATCCTGATCAAAAGGGATAAAACGCAGAGCAGAATTTAAAATTTTCATGGACTCTAGACTTTTTGGAGCCATGGAGGCTGGATGAACCCCTGAAACTAGAGCCCTGAGATAATCTTCGAATCTTGAACCCTGAAGTCTTCTTAAAATCCAACTGTAGTTTAGCTTAACTAGTAAAAAAGGTCTGCCTTGGGCATTGGGCATTACACTCTTTTAAGTTGTATATGGGATCAAACTGACAACAGTAACTTGAAAGGTTGGACTGGAACCTTAGGGAATAGTGAGTTTATGTTAACGAGTGTGGAACAACTCAGAAAAGGAGGGTGAGAATGATTGCACAACTCAAAGAATGTAATCAGTGTTACTACATTGCGCGTGTAGAAACTGTTGAATTGGTTTATGTTTTGCTATGTATATTCTCAACGACAACAACAAAATAAATAAAATTTAAAGAAAAAAAACATAGCAGAGTTCAGGATATAAACTTTAAAAAAAATGAAAGAATTACAAGCTCTAGAAGCACATAACTTCAATTCAGACTCCTAGGTAACAGCTTAAAGTAGCCATGGAAAGAATAATCTTGATCATCATCATAACTCACTACATATTAGTGGCAAATCTGAGTATCTTCCACACTAGAAGACGTTTGTTCTATGGTAGATAATAAACCTGCGCTGTGTTCTGATCTATATGGTAATAATTGATTGAGATTATTTTATTAATATTAATTAAAAATCAGATTTCCATGGCATATGCCCTTACCTAAGTTCAAGGCATAAAGCCATGGGGCCATTTTGGATCCTTTTTGAACCAGGGCAGGTGGGAGGGCACTGTAAAGAACACAGGCTCTGGAATCAGACAGACTTGGGTCAAACGCTGAGTCCACCCTTACTGGTTAACCACAGGGAAGTGACTTAGCCTAAGTGTGTCTCCTAACCCATAAAACAGGGATACCATTAGTAACTATCTTGTAGTTCTGTTGCAAGAACTGACTTAGGTGATGCATGTGAAATGTTCAGGACAGTGCCAAGCACAGGTGTGCTCAATAAATGTTGCTGCGATTAAATACAATTGTATCTGTTATTCCATTTACAAACCCTTGGGAAACAGGGAGAGGGTAAGCGTAAGCGAGGATTATTAAGCTCACTTTATAGCTTAAAAAATTTGTAGCCTGGAGATGTTGGGTGACACACTGGTAAATTGGTAAAATAAGACTAGAATCCAGGGCTCTTGTGCTCAGTATTATTTTCATTTCATTTAGCAGATTCTTAGGTCAAATGCATGTAACCTAATGCTGCTATTAAATTATGAAAATATAATTAATTTTAATCTCATAAAACTCAATATCTGGTTTTCTGTCTTTAGTCTTGGCTTCCTCCAATCCATTCTCCACAGATATCAGAGAAACCTGTCTACTGTGGATCTGACTATACCACACTTCCCTTCAAAGTGCTTCAACAGTGCCCCAAATGGCAACAGAATAATATTCAAGGTACATAACAGAGCATAGCAGACCCCCTTCAATCTGACCTCGGCCTAACTCTCCAGGTGTATGTGCTAACTCTCCTGGCCTGGGCACTCCCACAGTGTGAAACGGCTTATTGTTCCCTTCTGGAAACTTCCTGACATGTTTTTGTCCCCTTCTTCCTGGCCAGGCAGGAGGAGCTCTTTGTATGTTCTGGGAGAACACTGCAATATTATTTTTGCTGCCTTAAGAAGAAAGGGCTTGAGAATCAACCCAAATATACAACAATCATGAAGTGAGTGCACTGAGGAACATTCAGAGGACAGATATTATGCAACTATTAAAAATTCTATCTTTAAAGAACAGTTAAGGTTAAGGGGAAATGTCATGATAACATAAGAAGGTAGAAGTTGAAAAATTACCAGAGGAATAGACACCAAAATGTTAATTGTAAATATGTCTGGGAGATGTGATTGCAGGTTTTTTTCTTTTTAATTCTTCTTTAATTTTTTCAGTGACTTCCAAGTTTTCTATAATAGATTGACTTTAACAATAAAAAATCGTTATGAACTTGAGTAATCTTATCATGAACCTGAACCGTAAATAGACAAGTACCTCCATCCACCCTCCCAAATCTGCGTCCTAATGACAGCAATCCAATGGTTGGTTTCTTAGTTGTGTAAACATGAGGGATAAATGGCAAAATTGCCTTTACAGGGGTGAGGCAAATTCAAACCCAAGAAATGACCCGTTTATTGCAATCATTTATTCCGGTAATTCTACAAGCATTCACTTAGGGCATAGCAATGTTTCTAGTAAAAACAAAGACAAAGTTTGTCATGCAGTGAAGGAAAGGGTTCACAGTGAATTTCTTATTTAATAAAGATAATGTTCTTTTGGTCATGCTACTCTTCTGATTTGCATCCAAGAATGGACTTTTTAACTTTGAATGATTTCGGGCATATCCCAACAAAAAACAAAGCCCCAAGTCAACTGATTTCAGGCTTGCTAAAATGCGATTCCCTTATAGTTATCAGGATTTCAAATTTCACACCTTCAAAAACAACTCGGACAAATAAAGACTGGATTAAAACTGGTTCTTCTCATTAAGAAAAATTACATAGCTCCTCAAGTGCCATCTAGAGCAGGTGTGTGGACCAGCACCAAAAACAAACCAGTTGCTGTGGAATTAACTCTGACTCATGGTGACCCCATGTGTGTAAGAATAGAACTGCATTCCATAGGGTTTTCGCAGCTCCCACCTTTTGGAAACAGATTACCAGGCATTTCTTCTGAGGGGCCTCTGGATGAGTTTGAACTGCCAACCTTTTGGTTAATAGTTAAGCACTTAATGGTTTACACTATCCAGGGCTCCTGGACCAGTATCGAGGGGTGTCTTCACTCTGCCTCTGCATGGACACTCTCAGATTAGAGAGCCAACTAAATCCCTACCCCGACCACATCGGTATTTTCTCATGTTATTTGATCCATCTTGAATTGTTTCCATTCAAACTTATGCTCCATACAGTATGTCAGAAAATATTAATATTTTCATGTAATATAAATATTCCATGAAATAAATTAAGTTTCTTAGTCTCCAACCCATTTGGAAGACTCCTGGATCTGCCAACAATTTTCTTGAATTATTTGCATGTTTTTTTTTTTCCTCTGCTCAGGCCCAGCTGACATATCTCTTGTTTTCTCAAAAGCTTCTAGGCTTTTAGGGAATTTCAGAATTAAAGACCTCAAAGTAGATTTGGGAAGTACCACCTACTTCATTTCCTGCCCAACTTTGGGCTGGTCCCTCATAAACCATTCTAAACAGTAAGGCATTATGTCTTCCTTTACTTCAAAGAGGGGGTTGGAAGGCTTATATGGCAAGAGCCTTCTTTGTCTTCTTGAAGCCTCTTTTTATCCAGCTCAAGTTTACATAACAGTCTGCTTACCTGGTCACTCCACATCTTTTTTGCCACGCCTCCCCCACCCCCAACCAAAGTACTTGCTCAAAGATAGCCAAAATGCACATTCTACTGGTAACAGTCTCTATTATATCTATTTGCCGTAGGGTAACCTTTTATTTTTAGACTTATAAACAAAGGAAAATCAAAACAATAAGCTCCCAGAGCTCAATTTAAGCTTGATGGCCCTGTCTCAGAGCTGCGACAACAGCACTGTCAAACTGTCACTATTCTATACCACTTGCCCCCAAATGCCATCCAGGTCTGCACCTGCGAAACCAGGACGGGCATTGTGAGTCACTCTGTCTGCCACCATATAAAAAGCTAATTTCACATTTAGAATGTATGTTTTTTTTTTCAATACCAATAGCAACAAGAGTGTGCCAAAAAATTTCCCCCGAAGCTCTATTCTGTTTTTTAAACTACAGAACATTCTTTCATAGTTTGACAGTTAAAATGCCGCAGTTAATGTAATAAACAGAGAATTTTTCTAAGTAGCCTGTCAAAACAAGTGACACTTTTTTTTTTTTGCTAGAGAGTCTCAGATTCAGAACAATAGGAAGTACCTTTCAAAGCAACATCTTCATTATACAATCAAATTCTCAAAGTAATCTTCTCATCAAAGAATATTGTGTTATTTCTTTCCCAGTAATTATCAGAGTTCTGCAACCTCTCTGGCAGTGGTGACTATTATAAAATGCAGCTGTGCTGGGTTAAGAAATGGAGGAGTCCTGCCCAGGTCGATATGGAGCCAATGCATCTCAGGCCTCCACGTTTTCTCTATGCCTTGGCAGTTTGGGTAATAAAAAGTCGACATTTCTAGGACCTTTGAACATGCCCTTATTTCTATGGGCAAGGTGCTCAGCTGGGTCTCTTCAAAGAGAGCAGTGATATTGGAAATTCTTGATGAACTAAACTTGTTTTCTTTTTACATAAATATAATACAGTCAGAAGCCCCAAAGATTATTAAAAGAAAAAAAAGCCATTGCTGTTGAGTCAATTCTGACTCATAGCGACCCTACAGGACAGAGTAGAACTGTCCCATAGGGTTTCCAAGGAGTGGCTGGTGGATTCGAACTGTTGACCTTTTGGTTAGAAGCCGAGCTCTTAACCACTGCTCCGCCAGAGGTCTTGAAGATTATTAGGGGATCAAAAAAAAAAAAAAAAAGAGGTGTGTGTGTGTTCATGGGTGTGTAGAGTTTGAAAGTCTAAAATTAGATTTCTTACTTTTTGTTTTCCCATCTCTTAGTGCTATCATTCCAACAGAAAGAAAACCTTAAAGTTCTGAGTCAAAACTAGAACAGCCAGCTCAATTCCAATGTCTACCAAGTTTGATAAAACTTGGGAAGATAGGAAAATCCCAGGGGCACCCAAGATAAGGTTATCTTGGAATACTCATGCAGCCTGTATTTATTTTATTGGCGGCGATAGACTGAAAGAGTCCAAGTTTTAGCATGTAACTTCTCTGAAGAACTTTTGGGCTGTCAAGGGCCACTCAAGTCAATGCTGTATGGAAGAAAAAGGAGGCACAGGCTCTCATGTCTAAGGGTAACTCATGAAACCCAGCTCTCAAATCTCCAGTGAAGGCTGCATCAATTAACATGAAGTACCTAGCGTGGTGCCTAGCACACAGCAGGCACTCAATAAACGTTTGCTGCATCTGAATCTAAATTGGGAATGTCTCTCCCATTGGACTATAAACTCCCCAAAGGCAAAAATAATTTTATTACTTTTTTAAAAATGCTTTTGGTAGATGCTCAAAAATATTTGTGAATTGGGTGGCATTTCTGCTTCTCTTAAAGCAACTAAGAATTGAGGTAATGAACATTAGCTGGGACTGTATACTCATTTACTCACTTACTCAGCAAAGTTTATTGTGGGCCTACTTGCCCAGAGGTGTCTTGGGAGGAAGTCCTGACAATCTACTTCCAAAATAACAGCCACTGACATAACACAGGTTATAAAGAAAAAGTTCTATGTCCTATTTTGGTGAGTAGCTTCTGGGGTCTTGTGAGTGGCCATCTAAGATACATCTACTGGTCCCACTCCGCCTTGAGCAAGGGGGAATGAGGAAAACCAAAGACACAAGAGAAAGATTAGTCCAAAGGACTAATGAACCACAACTACCACAGCCTCTATCAGACTGAGTCCAGCACAACTAGATGGTGCCCAGCTACCATCACTGACTGCTCTGACAGGGATTACAACAGAGGGTCCCGGGCAGAGCTGGAGAAAAATGTAGAACAAAATTCAAACTCACAAAAAAAGCAGACCAGACTTACTGGTCTGACAGAGACTAGAGAAACTCCGAGAGTATGGCCCCAGACACCCTTTTAATTCTCTACTGAAGTCACTCCTAAGGTTCACCCTTCAGCCAAAGATTAGACAAGCCTATAAAACAAACAATAACACACATAGTTTGACCATATATACGAGATTAAACGAGCACACCAGCCCAGGGGCAAGGATAAGAGAGCAGGAAGGGACAGGGATAAATGGAAATGGGGAACCCAAGGTGGAGAAGGGGAGAGTGTTGACATGTCATGAGGTTGGCAATGAATGTCACAAAATGTGTGTATTCATTGTTTAATGAGAAACTAACCTGCTCTGTAAACTTTCAACTAAAGCACAATTAAAAATAGATATATCAGCCATTGAAAACCATATGGAGCACAGTTCTACTCTGACCCACACAGGGTTGCCATGAATTGGAATTGACTCTATGGCAACCAAAAACAGCAACACTCGACATAAGGCTCAGAGCTAAGGCTATGGCCTTTGTTAACTCCCACACCAAGTTAGCACCCATTCTCACGTCATATTCCATTGACACACGCTACATTTTACTTTGTAGCACGCATCAAAGCTGTGAGTAGACTGTCACTTGCATCAATAATACTGGAAGGTCTGTCTCCTTTGTGAGTGCCAGGAAGCGCCAGGAAGGAGGAACACTCACCTTGTTCAATGCTGCAGCCTTAGCGCCTAACATAGTATCTTGAACAAAGTAGGTGCTCAATAAATATGGTTAAGGAATAAATGAATGAAAGAAGTAAAGTGAGATATTGATCTTAAGAAACTCACAGTTTACATGATGTTTCTCAACAGGGGCATTGTTTTCAGGACAGCTCTTTCTTTTCTGGGGTTTTTAGGCACTGCAGAATGTTTAGCATCTGTTGGTTCTAGCCACTGCCCAGTGAATGTCAGCAGTGTGCCCCCTCCTGTGCTGTGACAACCAAAACACCCCACAACTTCCAAATGCCCCTGAGGGGGCTGTCCTACTCTTGACTCAGGACCACTGCGTCATGTTGGCTTGAACAAAGGCAGCATCAAGGAGGTTGGCAGGTAGGGGATGGACCCCGGAAACAATGACTTACAAAGGATGGACAATGGGATACAGAGGTGTGGAAATGAGGAAGGTGAAGCAGAGGTACAGGAAAGAAAGTGTGGTCTAGAATGCTGTTGTTTAAACTGAGTTCCCCAAGCCCTACAATTCTTCTGTGTCCCTTCAGCCCCACACCTATGATTCGTCAGGACAAAAAACCAAAAAGTAAATATAAAATAACCAAACCTGTTACCACTGAGTTGATTTCGACTCATAGTGATCCTATAGGACAGAGTAGAGTCGCCCCATAGGTTTTCCAAGGCTATAAATCTTTACAGAAGCAGATTGCCACATCTTTCTCCAGAGGAGTGGCTGGTGGGCTCTAGCCACTGATCTTTCGAGCAGCAGCCAAGTGCTTAATCACTGAGCCACCAAGGCTCCTTTTCAGGACCAAAAAATCCCATGGGCATCAAGTTGATTCTGACTCAGAGCGACCCTATAGGACACAGTAGAACTGCCCCATAGGGTTTCCAGGGAGCGGCGGATAGATTTGAACTGCCAATCTTTTGGTTAGCAGCCATAGCTCTTAACCACTGTGCCACCAGGGCTCCCTTTTCAGGACAGGAGGCTAAATTATCTAGGCAGGTTCCTTGGACTCCACTCCTGCTTTAGTCATAGAAGTCCCGGCTTTTCTGTTTGATATTTTGGATTTTTCTGTCAATTTTTTTTTTTTTTTTTGAAGTGTTCTGAAGCTAAAAGAGCTAAAAACCATGAAAGATGATGGTACCAATTGGGATGAGGAAAAGCCTGGGTATACATTAAGAGCCAAGTGAAAGTGTTGACAAAGGGAACATGGTGTGACAAAAATGAAATATGTTGAAAAGCCTTTGCAGCACTGAGTGAGGGCTAGTAAAACGGAAAGAATCCTGGGGAAAGGAAATAGGGTACACTCAGAGAGGCTATTGTGTATTAGGCTGAGGGGCAGACACTGGGGAAGTTGATCTTTTGGATACATCACTCTCAGAAATTAACCAGTGGACACACAAGAAATGTGAAGTTTAACACTTTTGTTGAGACCCACTGATCACAGAGGGTAGACAAGTTAGTGACTCAGAGCCCCCGGATGAAGCTGGCAGGCACTGGTTGCCGGGTGGAGAGCGATTTCATTTCCAGCCAAATAACATAAGCCTGTGTGGTTTTGGACTCCTGTGCCAAGACATCCCTTGTTGGGGTTGGGACCGTGTCCTGTGCTTCTTTGTAGGCATCACAGCAATTAGAAATTAGCAGAGTGCTCTGCATATAACATGGGCTCGGTGCGGGCAGTCCCCAGGTTACGAACATCTAACTTATGGACAGCTCACACCTCATACTTGACTTTAATGTTATGTAAATTTGCCCTCACTCTGACATGACTGAACTAACACCTACTCACAACAGATTCTTCAGCACAATCGCTTTCACTTGCTGCACGTGCAGCTTTTAAATCATTGAAAAGGCTTCGAGCCTTTTCTTGCACTGAAGTTCATGTAAGGCTAAATAAGAGCCGTATGCACCTTCTGACGTACCTACGAATTCGACTTAAAGACACAGGTACGGATCTCATTCGTAACCCGGACACTGCCTGCCCATTCTTTTTGAATTCATCTGATTAAACACGTCAGAGTCGTCAACTTCAGCTGGAGGGCGGCTGCTGAAGGTAAGATGGGTTTCAGCGTGGGATGGAAGGAGAGGCCGCCCGGATGACTGAATGGAAGCCTTGAAAAGGTTACTGGAGTACTGTACTGGTGCTGTTGTAAGAACGCGTCTTTAAGCTGAAGAGCAGAAGCCTCAGAATAGGGTGAAAAGGATGTACTGAATGAATGAATGAACAAGCAAGTGAATGAATGCACAAATGAACAAAAGCACAGGCAGGAAGACTACAGTTCTAATGAACCCTGTCTTATTGCATGAGGAAGAAAGGGGCGGCCACAGTTTGTCACAGAAACACAGCAATTTCTGTTCGCCATTGACCAAAGGTCATTTCATATGAAGATTCAGTTTTGATACTCTGAGCCAAGCCCTGAAAATCTTGATAGCTATAACTCATGCAAAAGGGAAATGGAGTTCTCTGGCTCAAAAATAGAATAAAAAAGAGGCAAACACCACTGTGTCAATGACTTCAGTATTTCTCCTTTGACCCCATGGGAAGGCCAGCACTTTGAAACCAGCCTTGCTTCCCTCCGCCCAGGTGTGCCTGCGCACCTGCTGGTCCGACAAGCTGCAGGGGTGAGTGACTGGCTCTTACTCACGGTTTGCGGAGGATCATCCTCATGTGGGCGTCGGGGCCCATCTGCGACAGCAGCAGCATGGTGTCCTGGAGTTCCTCATCACACTCCTTCTTCTCCTCCTCAGTAGGCAAAGGGGCATCCTCGTGCTCGTCATCCAGGAATCGATAAAATAAATATTTGTCTTGGAAATGGTGCTCCTGGTCCACTAAGGGAAACATGGAGGCCAGTGTTGGCCGTTGCACCTCTGTCTTACAGCCACAGGCTGCTGCCGGCACAAGGGACCCCGTTTACCAGAGCAAACGGACGGTGTCAGGCAAGACAGCCAAATGGCAGCAAGGCGTGAGGCTCGTCACCCACCCTTGCCTCTCCGCCTGCCCAGGCTGAGCAGCTGGAAGCCATGTCCTCCTGGTGCCGTCATGCACACCCAGCTCTCTGACACACCCTGCTCCTGGGCCTCTGTAGGCCTCCCTCATGGGGACCTGCCAACTTTCCCCAGACGAGCACTTTGACTAGCAAGAATCACCGTGGTGACATTTTCTAGTATGTGGGACATATGGCCACAACAGGAAAAAACCAACTGCCGGATCATGCTCCAAAATGGTTTTTGGAAGTACGGACTTTAAAACTAAGCATTGGCTTTGGCAAGATCCAAATTCATGCTTTTCTTTCTATAGGTACTGCTTAAAACATTTCTGCCTGGACTTTTTAGAGAAAAGTTAGAATAAAATTGTTTTAACAAAGCTGGCTAGACCAAGCTTCTAGGTCACACCCTTCTGGAAGAATCTTAAGGAAATTTTCCAGTTCTGATAAAAAAGCAAGCAAGCAAGTAAGAAACAGAGAGAGAGAGAAAAAGAAATGTTTTTCTCTCTTGTCCCAGCAAGATCTAGAGCTTGGTAGGACAAAGACCACGAACCCAGTTCAGAATCCCTCATCCATACATCTTAAAGCCTTTAGCCCCATTTCAGGATGGAGCATGAAAAACTACAGAGAAGTGGCGGGCCCTTGCTGTTTTGTCCAAGTGTGGCTCCCGGGATAGCAGCATCAGCATCATCTGGAAGCTTGTTGGAAAGGCAGAATCTCGGGGGCCCATCCCAGGCCAGCTGGCTCAGAGTTCTGCATTTTAACAACAGCCAGGAGTGATTTGTGTGCACATCAAAGTATGAGAAACACCAGCCAAAAGCGGCCTTAGGGTCCCAGGTGTTGGTGGATTAAACGGATGATTTTAATATCTTGTCAGTTTGGAAAAAAAGGTCTTTAAACAACCGGCATGAGCAGTTCGGCCACAGTTACTGCCAGTCCCGAATAGCTACTCTGCTCAATTAAAGGCCCTGCAGCTATCATGGGCTGCAATTGCAGACTGCATTCCTGATTTTAAATGTGGTCATCCTGTGAGTACACAAATTGGCTCTTCCAGATGAGGCCACTGTTAAAAGGCAGCTTCTGAATTCATTACTGACTTTCATGCCATCAGCCCAGCCACACGTTTCATTGCTCTTCATTCTGCCCTACGTGGGGATTGCTATGATGCTCAGAGTCTAATCACACTATCAATGAACCGTGAATGCAAACTAATAAACATAATTGGAACTGATGCACTCCGGTTGCAATTTCATTTTCCTTTCATACATTCTCCTGAGTTAGGAAGGTACAATGGTGGAACACAGCAATCAATAGCACCAACTTGCTGCATTTGTATTGCTAAATGAAGATGCTAGCTCTGCAGATCCCTAAAGAGATCATAATTCTTTGCTGCCCATTTGGGCAGGAACTTACCCAGGGAAACACACTTAGCATTTCTTGAAGGTTTTCCAGGGACAGTGGCTCATCTTACCATGGTTGAGAACACCATCTTCTAACAGGACTTGCCACATGCCAACAGCTTGGGTCCGGGAGTGAACACACTGAGTCTGCTGCATCATCCAGTCCACCAATTCAGTTCCCACACAGCATTGTCTAAGGAAAGGGGGGACAGAGAGGATGGGAAATCACACCCTTGCAGATGGCTGTCAATAGAACCTCCCAACAGCTTAGTCTCGCTGTAAACAAAGCACCACACGCAGAGTAGCCTCAGGCTCTGACACTCTTATGTTGTTATTAGCTGCCAGAGAGTTGCCTGCCACCCCCAACTCATAGCAACCCCATGAGAGCTGCCCAGCGCCTCTGCCATCTTCATGGTTGGTTACATACAGATTAGACCACTGTGAACCACAGGGTTTTCATTGGCTGACTTTTTGGAAGTAGAGTGACAGGCCTTTTTCCCTCGTCCGTCTTAGTCTGGAAGTTCTGTTGAAGTCTGTTCACATCATGGTAAGACAGGAGCCTCCACTGACAGGCGGGTGGCGGCTGTGCATAAGGTGCATTGGATAGGAATTGAACCCAGGCCTCCTGCACAGAAGGCAAGAATTCTACCATAGAACCACCACTGCCCCATCAAATGCTTATAAAAACCAAGAAAACCATCTGGCTCATGAGAGAATCTTTTAAGCAAGGCTGGCTAAATAAAAGAGCATTGCAAGTTCCCACACTGGGGAGATCAAAGGGCTGCTAGAAGGGAAGTATTATCTGACAAGCTAATTGCAGGGCCAGAAACCCTCTCATCTTGGGCCAGTCTCAGAAAATCTCAATGTGAAATGAAGACAAGCAAACTACTGACTTCCTCCACCTGGGCCTCGAGACGAATGAGTTAATGTTCGTGAGGCACTCAGAGGTGCTCTATGAAAGGTGCTGTATAAGTACAAAATTATATAGCAGTTTATATTTTCAAGTAATACTACTGATCTTCCTCGGAGGGGTGTTGGGAGAAACAAGCAATTAGCAATGCAAATCACTTTGAAAAAAGTTCTGTGTAATGAGCATTACCACTTCTACAGAGCATGTCATCTGACGAGCTCCAAATGCTTTCTGGCTTTATGTAGATTCACACTTTAATCTCTCAGATGCCCTCTGTGGTAAATTGGCAAGGACGAGCAAGCTGTATACATACATATATGTTGCTGTTGTTAGTTGCCATCAAGTTGATTTTGACTAACAACGAGCCCATGTGACAGAGCAGAACTACCCCAAAAGGTTTCCTGGGCTGTAATCTTGATGAAAGCAGATTGCCAGGTCTATGGAGCTTCTGGGTGGGTTAGAACAGGCAATCTTTCTTTCAGTTAGCAGCACAGCCAGGGTAAGCGAGGTAAGCATGTGCTTAGGGCACCAGCAAGACAGGGGCACCAGTTGTCCAAAGCAAAGACCCATAGATGCCAAGCACAGAGGACACAAGGAAAAGCAAGTGCACAATAGTGATTCAAGAAAGACTTGATCCATTATCCTCACTACGTATGGAAGTAGATATAGTTTGGCAGCTTAATTGTTTTGAAACCATTATAGAAAGAAGTGCTTTTAATTACAGCATTTTAGAGATGAAAGATCTATCTAAAAAAAATACAGTAATTTGTTGTAATATTTGTTTTCTGATCACTAGCTTTTTTTATGACATCTTTTCATTTGTTCATTTATAATCATAGCAACTATTACAAAACAAGCACCAAAATTGAAGTATGAACCGTTTAAAGCAAAATTGGTAAAAATCTATTTTTTGCTGCGGCAGATCAATAGAATTTTACATTGATTGTTGTTGAAACAACTAAGTTCACTGATTCATTTTCTTTGATGTAGAATAGGCAGAATAGTCTTTTTGTAGAAAATGCGGCACATAAAAACCGTAGAACCCTGCATCCACTTAAAATTTTATAATCCAGTTTATCTCATTCCGTTACAATGGCATAGACCACTTTTGCCCTCAATCGCTAATATTATAGTTGCATTTAAAAAGAAGTTACATCATGGATAGCTAAGACACACATGAGTGCACACACACACATATACATGTGTATATATATAAATATATATATCACTTACATATCCCGTTGGAAAGCATGAGTAAACAGAGGAGGGGCAGCACAAGGTTATCGGTGCTTGGGGCCCTCACATACTTTAATCCACCCCTGAGCTGAGTGCTTAACTGTTGCACCACCAGGGCTCCTTATATGTATTAGTTAGGAAATATATAATCACATACACACACACACATTAGGAAATACTGGAACTTTTTGTGGGGTGAGAAAGAAGGGCAGGTGTTTGTGGCATGACGACTCGGAGGAAATGAGTCTTGGAGTCCTAGGGACGAATCCCAAGGGGCAATGCAGCAAGGCAGAGCATTACAGAGCAGCTGGTGGCCTGCAGCTGAGACTGACTCACTGCTTGCCTCTGTTCCCATGCTAAGGACGGCCCCATCTCTGGGGCATGGGCTGCTCCCAGGGGGCATCTCTCTAGTTTAAACTGGCAGAGGCTTCTGGTGCTGTGCGACTTTTGAAGTCTGGCTTGAGATTCCAGCTTTCTATAAAGAGGTCCTGGGGGAGAAAGATACAGGTGTAACTGAAAAGTAACCAGTGAGAAGAGTCTTGAACTGCCAGGAGACTTGACATACAGCACCTACTGCCACCTATTAGCTGTGTGGTTTTGGGCATGCTGCCTCAACTGCTGGCTCTCAGTTTCCTCATCTGTAAAATAAAGGAGGAGGAAAAGGTGACCTTTAAGGCCTTTTCTAGTTCTAACATACTGTCGTTGTTAGAGGCTGTCGAGTTGGCGCCCGACTCATGGCAATTCCATGTGTTACAGAGTAGAATGGTTCCATAGTGTTTTCCTGGCTGTAATCTTTATGGGAGAAGTTCACCAGGCTTTTCTTCCATTGAGTTGCTGGGTGGGTTTGAACTGCCACCCTTTAGGTTAGCGGCTGACTGCAAACCACTTGCGCCACCCAGGCTCTCTATTAAAAACTCATGGTGACCCTATAGGACAGGGTAGAACTGCCCCATAGGGTTTCCAGGGAGCAGTTGGTGGATTTCTACTGCCAACATTTTGGTTAGCAGCTGAGCTCTTTCTTAACCACTGCACCACTATCAGAGCTCCTGGGATTTGCTAAATTGGATTTACCCCACAATATTTCTCAGGGAGGACATATTGGGAAGGCCTTAGATTCCCAGGACTGCTCTTATTATGATCTATATCTGCTTCAGTGCACACAGAGACACCTAATTACTCTTCATTCTGAACTAAACATATGACCTGTCAAAATATTCCTCTTCTAATTTCAGATCTCATTAACGGGAAGAGTCTTGCAAAAGTATGAAAAGTCAATTTCATTTGACTTTTAATTCAATAATTGCCTTTACTAAAAAGAGCAGATGGTATCAAGATGATCCCAGAGCATCTGGGTCTCTATACAGGAAGTAAGAGTCTTGCAGTCAGAATATAGAATAATACATATAGTTGTGCCACCTGTAGTGAATGGAATCACTGGTTTCCTCTCCACTAATGGTCCCTAGCCACTTTGGAACAGATGGCAGACCTCTAGTATAGTGATCATTGGAGTGACCTGCACCTGGGGAGACCGCCACCTGCTAACACTGTAGCAATGATATAACAAGGTGAGGAGTAGGAAGAAGAGAGGAGGGAACTGGGAATTACAAGATCTGGGACAAGAAACTCAGACTGTAGCACAGAAAAAAGAAGTCACAGCTTCTGGCTTCCAGTTGAGTCCACAGGTCATTACCAACAGATCATTAATTTGTGTCATAGGGTGTGGAATAGACATAACACTTATATTTCAGGGGTTTAAAATTGTAGCGCTATAGAGCTATGGTCAGATTATGGTTTCTGACTGCTAGTTTCCATTATTTGTCACTAAACATGACATATTTTTTCCCTAATGTAAGTCAACACTTGGGAAAGCATAATCACATCTTAAATTAAGGGAAAAAAATTTTTTTTTAAAAGAAGAAGGTCCTTTAGCCATATGCGATTTTGAGACTCCTGTAATGGGTTCAAGTGGGTAAACTCTCTCTGGGGACATCTGACACATGATTTTTTTCTTTTTAAACCTCTGATATCCTTAATATTATAACAGTGTGTAGGGATGATAGGCTCCAAAACGAATCAGCTTTCAGGGATGAAGGACAAGACTTCAAAATGTAATCATCCTAAATAGAATCCAGTAAATGTCAACATAAAAAGGGCTAGATGGAAAATCTACCTCTAAGAGATGGCTTAGGAAGGTGCGACTGATAAAACTAAGGTGCTTCGCAAATCCCATCTCACTTCCTACATTCTATCAAGAAGGGACCAATCAAAATGTAAAAAATCAACTGTCAATTTTGTTCTCGTAACTTATTCACGACAAATGCAAGCACAACGGCATTGGTCTGCATGGAGTGCAGGTAAAGGGATCTAAAGAGGAAGACTTTGCAGTCCTCAGGACTGTGTCCTTGGGAAAGAGTCTGGAATTTGAGGCACATATATTCTGACAATTAGGAAGGTTTGCTACCGGGCAAACCAGGTGCCATTTTACAGGTCTCCTTCATGGTAAATGTGACATTTGTATTCTGTCTTTTCACTGTGACTTAAGCTTTTTTTTTCATGTGAATCAACTACCAGTACAGTGATGGAAAGTAGGTTTTGACTCAAGTCTAATGGGCTTTGAAGTCACGTCTAGGCTAAAAGGGAGAGTGGGCCTGACTGCTTAAAGAGGACTGCGTCTGAATCACTGGCGCAGGAAGTGGGAAGGAAGGGTTTCGTGCCATAGGCTGGCCATTCCAGTTCCTAGAAACTTGCCGAATTGATAAAACAAAAGTTTAGAATTAGGATTGTATCCTTAGTGGACCCCACCAAGGTTGAGCCATCCCAGAAGGTTCAACCAGACACACAGCTCCTGTCTTTGTCTTCGTCATTTCTTAACGATAAATCCTTGTTCTACGTGATGAGTCCCTGAGTGGGTGGTACAAATTGTTAATGTACTTGGCTGCTAACCAAAAGGTCGGAACTTCAAGTCCACCCAGAAGTGACTCAGACAAAAGGCCTGGTGACTTCCAGAAAATATCAGCCATGGAAAACCCTATGGAGGACAGTTCTACTCTGACACACAGGGGGTCACTATGAGTCAGAGTCAGCTCAGTGGCAACAGGAATGATATAGGTGTGTACGAAACAGATATAGATACAGAGCTCTGTGTCTTACTGTATACGTGCTATATTACTATGTACAACCCTACGTTAGAAAGTCCTTCATAAAGAACTCTGCGTATTTTGTTCACTGTTGTATCCTTAAGGCTTGGAACACAGTACTGCCTGACACACGGCAAATACTGAATAAATTTATGGAGTGAATGAGTGATTGAATGAAAAGATCACTGAATTTGGGAATCAACCAATCTTGGTTTAAATCTTGGCTCTGCCACTCACTAGACTTGTGACTTGGGCAAGAAAAAGTATTTAAGCTCTCTGAATCTCAGTTTTGTCATCTGGAAAATGGCCATACAACTACCTACCAGGGTTGTAAAAAAAAAAAAATTTGTGGTGAGGATGAAATGAGAAAACTTACAAACATGGTCTGGTACAGGCTTCAAGCATAATACCGAAAAAAAAAAAAAACACAAAACCATTGCCGTGGAGTGGATTCCGACTCATAATGACCACACAGGACAGAGTAGAACTGCCCCATAGGGTTTCCAAGGAGCAGCTGGTGGGTTCCAACTGCTGACCTTTTGGTTAGCAGCTGAGCTCTTAACCACTGTGCCACCAGGGCTCCTCAAGCATAATAAGAACTCAGTAAATGTCAGCTGAATCTGATCTAAATCTGTAGTTTTTCTAAAAGATACTAGCAAACAGAAATACAAAACTTTAATTTTCTTCTCTTTGTTCATCACAATTAAACCAATGTCCAGGCAAATTAGGAGTAACTGCGGGGACTAATATGGATAATTAAGCACCTATAGTCAACAGGAATCCAAGACAAGCTCAGACCTTCCAGAACCTGAAGGAACTGTAAAAGGTGCTGTGCCATAGGTGGTTCCAATTTCACTAACCATGAATCTGAGTGGGCCACAGTCTTCACAATTAGCACACATACCTATATGTCTTCAGGTGGTATTTTCTGTCTCTAATCATGTGAGGTGCTCGAGAGAGGATGACATTTCGTAAAATTTTTCCAGCCCTGAGGATCTTCTCTGAAGGGACCTGGATTTAATTAGGTGGAAGGAGGGGAGGAGAACAAAGGAGAGTTAACAGACGAAAACAAACCAGACGAATCCTTAAATCACCTCTCAATCTGACTTTGGCTCTGAAAAACATAACTCATACATTGATATAATTCCCTCATGTGACATGACATGGTTTTATGCTGAGAAGTGAGACACACTGAATTTTTATTGTCTCCAGAACATGTGTCAGAGGCTTCCTGATGTGATGCCCTGACACATGGACCACCTCCAGCAGTTACTTAAGAAGCTAGCTCTGATGACTCGTCAACCCACCTACGTCCCATTACCTTGGTAATGGTGTTAGCAGGACGAAGAGGAACGTGAGGTTCAATGAGAGGTGTCTGAAAAATAAAATGTTAAAGCAAAAGAAAATTAAACAAAAAATTCATTAAAGAAAATTATGGGCTGGGGGATAATAAGAAACATCCATTTTTATAAAACTCAAAATAGAATTTTAAAAAAAGAGGTAAAATCTGCTTAAAGAACTTGAATGCATGGGCATTCAAAGGGCAAAATTAGACCATTCGATTTGCCAAAATTTAAATATAAATTATCATAAAATGAAAAAAGAAAAAAACCAAACTGATAGAAATGATTAGATGTTTGTAGGCTTATGTGAAGGGAATAAATATCCACTCAAAATATAACAAACATCAGGCAGAAAAAATCAAATCAAGATAAGCATGAACGGAGATTAAAATGACCTGTCCCAGGGGATAGAGATAAAGAATTGACTTAGGTGGGCAATGAGCTATTTCGTTTGCTCTCTCATAGTTAAGCTTTTTTTCCAGAATTTGTATTCTTAGAAAGAAATTTTTAATGTTTAAAGGACGCTTCTTGGTGATTCTAAGTAAATAAGTTCCTAATATGGGCTCGGGCAGCAAGTATACCTTCTCTTCATTTACACTGTAGTAGTTTATATATACAGTTTTCAGAATACTGGGGGGTTGGGGGGTAACTGTCAGATCTATGTAAAGCTCACATCATTGTACACAGTCTCCAGATTAGGAGTTGAATACCAGAGAAGTTACTTGCCACACAGCTATTAAGTTGAGGGCCCAGGTCCTACCGAAACCCCTTAGCTCTTTTTCTCTAAAATATCTGGTAATGGCATTTCCAAATGGAGGACAAAGAAATATTCTGTCATAGGTGGTGGTACAACCAATACAACACTGTTTATGCCATGTCCAGAAGGTAAGAGAAGATGGTAGGTTTCTTAGGAGACTGTGATAGGCAGAATAACAGCCCCCAAAGACGTGCACATTCTAATCCCTAGAATCCATGAATACTGCATTTTCAAGTAAATAATGAGCACACCATATGTTTTTGCAAACTGCACAATCCCCTACGATTATTTTCAGAAGTGTGCTATATCAATATTTTTTTACATGTTGCTGACTTCAATTTCATTTTTTTTTTCTGTCCAAAGATTTAATGCTACCAGGATAAAACTGATCTCATGGAAACTTCATTTAAGGTAGGTTTTTTTTTATTTTCCTAAACCAAGAGCAACCAGCGGCAAACTGAACTGGCTCATGTTACAAATGGAATGCCGTATTGAAACCAAAGAGTATGAATGCACGAAGAGCTAGACATGAGTAAGTAAGAAATGATCCTAGGCCTAAAACTACAAAAAGATGTTGTTTATGTTTTATTGCTTTCATAAATCTTACACTGAAACATAATTTGTGATAATATCTTTGAAATTAACAAGTCATCAGAAGAAACTGTGTTTTCATCTTAAAATAGGTCATTTTAGTTTTTTCAATCATTATCATCATCAGTGGTTCTCATTCTCACGGAAAGGGCATCTCTTTTCATGAATTTAGAAATCCAGGGAAAATCTGCCTTGAAATTCGGGATTCCCCTCTCATTTGCCAGAAGCTTTGCTTTGATCTGAATTGCGACAGTAGAGATAGCTTGACTTTGTTCCCTTTCAGAAATAATCCACCTTTTCAAGTCATTCTCCAACTCAGGCCTTTTTGCTTTGGGCCCACAGTGGGTGCGTTTTCGCAAATTCATTTTCTCCAGCTCCTCTTTCTCCCTTCTTCATTCACGACTGGACAACTCTCCAACCTCGAACTCCCTCGTTTCCGCTCTTTTGCTTGTTTCGTCTGCCCTCTCAAGGTCTTTCAGTTTGAAGTCTGCGGTGTAGGACTTACGTTTAATTCCTGCCATGATCCTAAATGGTTCTAAGACTTAGATTTATAAACTGAAAAAATGTGCACAATATAATCAATAACTGGCTGGTTCTAGTAAAAAAAAAAAAAATCTAGTAAAGAGATTGCAAAATTCAAAGGTGAGGTGTACAAGAAGCAAGGGTCTTTTTATGTGCTCGTAAGCATATGACTAAGGTGACTGATGATCATTGATCAAAGACACTGGTGCTAATAAGACATAATTAGACTATGAAATACGCAGACCTAATATAGCTATGGAAACTCTGGTGGCATAGTGGTTAAGAGCTATGTCTGCTTACCAAAAGGTGGGCAGTTCCAATCCACCAGGAGCTCCTTGGAAACCCTACAGGGCAGTTCTACTCTGTCCTATAGGGCCACTATGAGTCGGAATTGACTGCATGGCAAGGGGTTCGTGTTTTCAGTTACCATAGCCTAATGGTTTCACTTAGGATGATCTGATAAGGTTTTCTCATTCAACTGTTGAGTCAAGAGCGATCGTGCACCAGTTTTGCTTTGTTTACTCCTCCAATTAAAAGCCAGAGTTGGAAGACGACCGTGATAATTATGTCAATGCAGACTGAATTGAGATTCCTACTGATAGCTACTAGATGCCATTTATGCCAGTGCAGGCTTAGTTTGCTTTCTTTATGCTTCCAATTGATAGCATGTGATTTAGGGACAGGCTTCAGTAGGTTCAAGGTTTCCACCGATAACACAAAAGTGATAGAGATCTAATTATCGACTTAAATTAACAGAAATAAATGCTGTTTCAACTGTTTATTTTCCAATTACTGGGATACTACCAAACTCAATCCATGACTTCTTGATCACGGCTTATACCTTTATTACACAAATATCATAAAAATAACATTTTGGACTTTTGAATCAGGGTGAGTGAGGCTGAAGTTCACTTCTGGAAATGTCATGAGACGTGTGGTACATGCATGGTGCGCTATGCCAGAAATTTTTAACATAACTTCATCATTTCTGTGCATTCTATGCACATGTGCATTATGTACATGGGCGTGCTATTTTTGAAAATACAGTATATGTTACGTTAAGTTGCAAAGGGGATTTTGTAGATGTGATTAAGGATAGGGAGATTATCCTGGATTATCTGGGGGGGGTGGCAAATGTAATCATAAAGGGTCCTTAAATGATGCAGAGGGAGGCAGAAGAGTCAGAAACAGAAAGAAAGACTCGGCCCAATGTTGCTGGCTTTGAAGAAGGAACGGACCACAAGATTCTAGAAGCCGGAAAAGGGAAGCATTTTTCAAGCTGAAAGAATTGAAGAAAAAATTCAAGTCTCAAGCTGCACTATTAAAGGATTCTATGGGTAAAATATTGAATGACACAGGAAGAATCAAAAGAAGCTGGAAGGGATACACAGAGTCATTGTACCAAGAAGAATTTGGTCAATGTTCAACTGTTTCAGGAGGTAACATAGGATCAAGAACTGAAGGAAGAAGTCTAAGCTGCACTGAAGGGAATGGTGAAAAACAAGGCTCCAGGAACTAACGGAATACCAATTGAGATGTTTCAACAAACAGATGCAGCACTGGAAGTTCTCGCTCATTTATGCCAAGACATTTGGAAGACAGGTACCTGGCTAACCAACTGGAAGAGATCCATATTTGTGCCCATTCCAAAGAAAAGTGATCCAAGACAACGCAGAAATTATCAAACAATATCATTAATATCATACACAAGTAAAAACAATTTTTTTTTTCTGTGCATCAGTGTCTTACTTTTTCTAAAATTGTGTTTTAGGTGAAAGTTTACAGGGAAAATTGGTTTTTCATTCAAAAATTTATACGCAAATTGTTCACATTGGTTGCAATCCCCGCAGTGTGTCAGCACTCCCCCTGTTTCTCTTTACATCCCAGTCCCCATGTCCATTTGTCCAGGTTTCCTATCTCTTCGTCCCTTCTGGTCGTTGCTTTTGAGCAGGTGTTGCCCATTATGCCTCCTATACTTGATTGAACTAAGAAGCATGTTCCTCAGGTGAGTTATTGTTTGTTTTATAGGCCTGTCTAATAATTGGCTGAAAGGTGGACTTCAGGAGTGCCTTCGGTTCTGAGTTAGCAGGGTGTTGGGGGGCATAGTCTTGGGGGTCCCTCCGGTTTCTGTCAGACCAGTAAGTATCGTCTTTTTTTGTGAATTTGAATTTTGTTCTACATTTTTCTCCCTCTCCGTATGGAACCCTTTATTGTGATCCGTGTCAGAGCAGTTGCACAAGCAAGTAAAATTTTGCTGAAGATAATGAAAAAATGGATGCAGCAGTACATTGACAGGGAACTAGTAGAAATTCAAGCCAGATTCAGAAGAGAATGTGGAATCAGGGATAACATTGCTGATGTCAGATGGATCTTGGCAGCAGAGAATACCAGAAAGACGTTTACCTGTGTTTTATTGACTATGCAAAGGCATTCGACTGTGTAGATCATAGCAAATTATGAATAACACTGCGAAGAATGGGAATTCCAGAACACTTACTCATGCTCATGAAGAACCTGTACATAGAACCAGAGGCAGTTGTTCAAACAGAACAAGGGGATACTGCGTGGTTTGATTTTTTTTTTTTTTAAATCAGGAAAGGTGTGTGTCAGGGTTGCATCCTTTCACCATACTTATTCAATCTCTACGCTGAGCAAATAATCCGAGAACTCTGACTGTATGAAAAAGACTATGGCACCAAGATTGGTGGTAAACTCATTAACAGCCTGTGATATGCAGATGACACAAACTTTCTTGCTGACAGTGAAGAGGGCTTGAAGCACTTACTGATGAAGATCAAAGACTACAGCCTTCAGTATGGATTACACCTCAACATAAAGAAAACAAAAATCCCACGGCTTCCACCAGAATGAGTCCAGTACAACTAGATGGTACCCGGCTACCACCACTGATTGCTCTGACAGGGATAACAGTAGAGGGTCCCGGACAGAGCTGGAGAAAAATGCAGAATAAAATTCTAGCGGAATGGACATGAAAAGAGAAAGTGGAGGGAGGGAGTGGGCTGTCTCATTAGGGGGAGAGCAACTGGGAGTATATAGCAAGGTGTATATAAGCTTTTGTGTAAAAGACTGACTTGATTTTGAAACTTTCACATAAAGCACAATAAAAAGTAAAAAAAAAAAATTATAACTCACAAAAAAAAAGACTAGACTAAGTGGCCTGACAGAGACTGGAGAAACCCCGAGGGTATGGCCCCCACACACCCTTTTAGCTCAGTAATGAAGTCACTCCTGAGGTTCAAGTTTTAGCCAAAGATTCGACAGGCCCATGAAACAAAACAAGACTAAAGGTGCACACCAGCCCAGGGGCAAGGACTAGAAGGCAGGAGGGGACAGGAAAGCTGGTAATAGGGAATCCAAATCAAGAAGGGAGAGTGATGGCATGCCGTGGGGTTGTTAACCAATGTCATAAAACAGTATGTGTACTAACTGTTTAATGAGAAGCTAGTTTGTTTTGCAAACCTTCATCTAAGGTACAACAACAACAAAAAAAATCCTCACAACTGGACTTATAAGCAACATCATGACAAACAGAGAAAATAATGGAGTTGTCAAGGATTTCATTTTACTTGGATCCACAATCAATGCCCATGCAAGCAGCAGTCAGGAAATCAAAGGACGTATTGCATTGGGCAAATTTGCTGCAAAAGACCGCTATAAAATCTTAAAAAGCAAAGATGTCACTTTGAGGACTAAGGTGCACCCGACCCAGCCTATAATATTTTCAGTCACCTCATATGCATGCAAAAGCTGGACAATGAATAAGGAAGACCGAAGAAGAACTGACGCCTCTGAATTATGGTGCTAGTGAAGAATACTGAATACATCATGGACTGCCAGAAGAACCAACAAGTCTGTCTTGGAAGAGGTACAGCCAGAATGCTCCTTGGAAGCAAGGATGGCAAGACTAGGTTTCACATATTTTGGACATGTTATCAGCAGAGACTAGGCCCTGGAGAAGGACATCATGCTTGGTAAGGTAGAGCGTCAGTGAAAAAGAGAAGTCCCTCAAGGAGATGGACTGACACAGAAGCTGCAACAATGGGCTCAAACATTGCAACAATTGTGAGGATTGCGCAGAACCAGGCAGTGTTTCGTTCTATCGTACACAGGGTCGCTATGAGTTGGAACCATCTTTACAGCACCTGACAACACGGAGAAAATAAAAATCAGTGTTAAAATGAAATATTTTATGTGCCTAAATACATACATACACATATAAACATACATATTTCTTTTTATCAGTGCAAAAACTTGAGTGGTTTGATGCTTTTCATATTATAACAGAATTCAGAAAAAGGATAAAAAGAATATTACATTTTAAAAAAAATCGTGAATAGGATACCGATTTATTTAGAATGGCTAAAATGTCACTGAACTTATTTAAACATTTTTATCACCTCGCTGGCACCAGGTAGAGTTTTTTCCCTCTTGAAATCACTAGAGCACAGCTGTCAAGTAATATTACAGTGTCTTAGCAGCATACCGTTTACAACCAGCTCAGAACAAGGAATGTAAATTGGGTCCAATTCAATAGCAGCCTTAGACAGAGACTGACTTCTCACTGAAATAGACCAGGCTCCCTGTGGGGGACCAGTTGATGGGAGAGAGAACAGGAGCTGTCTTGAGTACCTGCGCTTATACCACCTCCTCAGATAAGAAGGGAGAACTCTGTGATGCCAGATCACCTGGGAACATGTTCAAAAGGACCAGCCATTATGTGCCCCCAGGCCCTGGAAACATGCAGGTAAAGCACAGGGCTTATTTCCGATTATGAGTCCCCAGTAATCACATATCCCTCCTCCTCACGTTAGACAGGTTGGTTGATACGTCCATAACTGTGACTAGTTACATATCCAAATTGTAAAAGCCTTTGGTTATTCTCGAAAACAGTAGTAGAAAACCATTTCTTCTTCCTGTCTTGGAGGAAAGAGGTGCAAATCTCTGTGGTCTAAAGTAGATGGATATAGGATTGGCTTCTAAGGTAACCTTCTTTTCTACAAAACGCCAACTTCACTTGGCAGTGGTCTTTGACAGGCTGATTGAGCTGGAGGTGAAGAAGATGCCCATGTCTTCCAGAACTACTCGTGGATATTTATTCTTCGGTAGGCACAGTGAAATTTTATTTGAGGACATCACTTTTTGTTTCTGTAGGAATGGATATATTTTCTCACAATACTAACATGTGGTCCCTAGGTTAGTTTTTCTTTTGGGGCAGCTCTTTTTTTGGTTCATTGGAACCCTGAAAAGAAAGTATAACAAAAGCCTGAGGAGGCAACAAGTTTCAACCAGAATTTTTCCTTTGATTCACAGCTTCTAAAATGAAGAACAAGTATACAAGGTTGTCTTTTAGTTAGATAATCCTAGTGCCGATTCCAGAACGAAAAGGCTGTTTAATCTACTGAAAGGCAGCCTTCTCAGAACCTTCCCTGCCTCAAACATTTCAGTTTTAAGGGAAACACAATGACCGGATACTTTGAGAAGGGGATTGTTCCCTTATTTACGTAAAACCTCCAAGGAACAGAGAGAAAACAGGGAAAGTTTTATTTTGAAAGAATAGGAATTTGTCTTTGAAAGGGATACTATATTCAGTGAGGCAAGATTCCAATGTTCTAAGAAGTACATTGGTATCTGGAAGCCTTATGTTGTGAGGCAGAGACCACTGCAACAGGTAGATAGAGTTCCTGGGAAGGAAATTCACTGGCCAATGCCTACTTAAGGACCCTACATTATAAGCAAAGGAGCCCTGGTAGCACAGTGGTTAAACACTCAGCTGCTAACCTAAAGGTTGGTGGTTTGAACCCACCAGCCGTTACCTGGGAGAAAGATGTGGCAGTCTGCTTCCGTAAAGATTGTTGTTAGGTGTCGTCGAGTCGGTTCTGACTCATAGCGACCCTACGTACAACAGAAAGGCACACTGCCGTGTCCTGTGCCATCCTAATAATTGTTGCTATGTTTGAGCCCATTTTTGCAGCCACTGTGTCAATCCATCTCCTTGAGGGTCTTTCTCTTTTTTGCTGACCCTCTGCTTTACCAAGCATGATGTCCTTCTTCAGGGACTGGTCCCTCCTGATAACATGTTCAAAGTACATGAGATAAAGTTTCGTCATCCTTGCTTCTAAGAAGTCTTCTTCTTGTACTTCTTCCAAGACAGATTTGTTCCTTTTTTGGCAGTCCATGGCATATTCAGTATTCTTCACCAACAGCATAATTAAATGTATCAATTCTTCTTCAGTCTTCCTTATTCATTGTCCAGAATCCACATGCATATGAAGTGATTGAAAATACTACGGCTTGGATCAGGCGCACCTTAGTCCTCAAAGTGACATGTTTGCTTTTTAAGACTTTACAGAGGTCTTTTGCAGCAGATTTGCCCAGTGCAATATGTCCTTTGATTTCTTGACTGCTGCTTCCATGGGCATTGATTGTGGATCCAAGTAAAATGAAATCTTCAATAACTTCAATATTTTCTCCGTTTATCATGATGTTGTTTATTGACCCAGTTGCAAGGATTTCTGTTTTCTTATGTTGAGGTGTAATCCATACTGAAGGTTGTAGACTCTGATCTTCATCAGTAAGTGCTTCAAGTCCTCTTCATTTTCAGGGAGCAAGATTGTATCATCTGCATGTTGAAGGTTGTTAGTGAGTCTTCCTCTAATCCTGATGCAGTAAAGATTACAGCTTTGGCAACCCTATGGAGCAGTTCTATTCTGTTCTATAGGGTTGATATGAGCCAGAATAGAGTCAATGGCAACAGGTTTTTGGTTTTGACATTATGAGTGTTACTCTATGGCTTTTGTTTCTGCTTATTTATTTCCTTTTTTTATTTCCCTGTGGGTTCCTATGAGTTGGAATTGACTTGAAGGTAATGGGTTTGGTTTTCTTGGTTTTGGTTTTCATAAAGTTCCTTTTGAAAATTTCACCTTAGCAGTGCAATAGAGAAATAAGGAAAAGAATTTTGTAGTATAAATGATTGGATTAAAAAGATGAGGGAAAGAAGCAGCATGGTGAGATCTGAGAGAATCAAAGCAAGAAAACCAAGGCTTTTCTGTCAGGATCTTTAGACATGTTATCCATACCTGCTCCTTTATACTTGTTATCACATTATTTTATTATTACTCCCTTGTTTTACTGAGAAAACTAAGGCTGAAGGCATTTAAGGACTTGCCTTAGTTCCCACAGCTAGTAACTGAAGAGCTGGGAGTTAAATCCAGCCCTCTCTCACCCCAGCATCTATGCTGCAGGTACATCCCCAATCCACCTGTGCTTTTTCTTCTAGAGACATCTCTGCTCACCTTTGGAAGAGTGTTTTGTTTGATAAAATGTTATTGAGAAAAGTGTATGTAAACCCTTCTGGTATCAACCCCGATCTTAAGAATTTCCAGCAATAAATATTCATACTGATCTATCCTGAGCCTACATGTTAGTGGCATGCATCATGCTTAGTTTCAATTAATTTTAAAAGCAATACTGTAACAATAAAACATCTGGCACTGAGGAGCTGTCCTACCTACCAAGGCTAAGACAAACATACCAGGGGAAGGGGTATTAATGTCCAGCTGGGAAAATGGAAACTGCAGAGAAAATTTAATGCTGGGAAGTGATTTTACAGGTGGTACAACTGCTGAGAAGACAAACAGGTAACTGTGAGGCAACCTAGATGTTAGCAAAAGCAGGAAGTCTTCAGGTAGAGGGACAGAGGGAAAAGGAAGCGTTACGGGAGCCCAGGACAGGTCTCCTGGTGGAAGCTAGAATGCTGGCAGGCCTGCCCAGCTAGAGCTAGAACAGCAGCAGAGGTATGGGCACTGCTAGAGATGCTGTCTGCCCACTGCAGAGAGGGAGGTGAGACCCTCACACCTCCAATCTCCCTACAGCCAGAGCCAGTGGACAGGGGAGCCTGGGAAACAGCCTGCAGAGGTCAGCCCCCTTGCAATGTACTGCAGAAAGGCCAAGAATTGGTCTGAGGGCAAACAAGCGCAGGACCAGCACAGCTGGGTGGTTATAGTGGGCCAGGGCTGCCACATCTACCCGCCCCACCCTCTCATCCTCTTGCTTTCCATATCCTCCCAGGCACTCTACCTGTTGGGCTGTACACCAAAAACCAGGTATATCAAAAACCAATATCTGTTGCCATCAAGTTGACTCCAACTCATGGCAACCCCATGTCTGTCAGAGTAGAACTTAGTACCACAGAGTTTTCAATGGCTGATTTTTTAGAAGTAGATCACCTGGCCTTTCTCCCAAGGTGCCTCTGCATATACTCAAGCCTCCAACCTGTTGGTTAGTAGCCAAATGTGTTAACCACTTGCAACAGCCGAAGGCGGACAGTGGGATGGTATAGAGTGGGACCTTCATTCAATGCTTGCTTGGTTTGTTTCCTAGGCCTGCCCCATGTTTTGACCTATAGCCAGAAAACACATGTCACAAAATCAATCCTAAAAGGAATGAGCTCCTCTCCTATTAAATTTCATACATTTCAACACATCATAATATGTTGAGGATAAAAATTCTTCCTTCCAACCGAAGCATGAAAGAATCTAAGTTGGGCTGCAAAAATAATGTGATCCTAAAAAGCTAGGCAGAGAAGACAGATAAAGGCAGAGGTATTCAGCTTTCTCCCCGCTTTTTCTTGGCTTTCTCCCCTGAAGACTTCCCTCAGGATTGACCATAATTGGTTTTTGTTTGTTTCTGGAGAGGGGAAGCATTCTACTGCTTCTTATTATGTTTATATTACTACTGAAAAGGAGAAACAGTAAGAGAAAAATATTCCTTTTGGCACCAGAGCCAATTCAGAAATACTAATCAGGTGATGAAAAATATGAATTTAGCCTCCATTACAAGCTGCACAATAACTCCCCGGTAGATTATAATGAAACATAAGGCACTGTAATAGGCCTTGTGAAAAACCATATTCAGAC
The DNA here is from genome assembly GCF_030014295.1 of Loxodonta africana. Classification (NCBI taxonomy): domain Eukaryota; kingdom Metazoa; phylum Chordata; class Mammalia; order Proboscidea; family Elephantidae; genus Loxodonta; species Loxodonta africana. Next base: position 73,814,187 of record NC_087347.1, read on the forward strand.
CCTTTTGAAAGGGGGTAATTCTTTTTACTCAAGTATTTGCTCACAGAAGAAGCCTTTTGCAAGGAGCAACATTTTAAGCCAAGAGATAAGAATAACAAGCTAGATTGGGACACAAAGCTCATGGCAAAGCTCTGGGAATTCAGCACAATAAAAAGTCACCAAAGTCCACATCCAATTTGATTCAAGTATTTAATGAAGTCTTATTTGTACAGAGCAATGTGCTAGGCTAAAGTAGAAGACTCCGATAAAGTACCTGGTCTAAATGAGCTTTTGATGTTGTTGGGGAAACAAAACTTCTATGGGTTAAGCCATTAGTTATAAAAAATGAGTCAACAAATAAATGCTACAACGTACTGGGATTTTAAATTCCTCCTTTCTTATTTCAGATGAAGAAGTCTCTAGAAAGTGGGAAGGATCATATTCCTTCTTTGTGTGTATGTGTGAAAACGATACACTTTCAGCAGTGGTGTTCCCTGTTTTGGTATTTTGGAATACTACAACCAAGGCCTTGGAAATTTATGTCTCATTTTTATAATAATTATCAGTAGTGTCATCACCCTGGTGCGAAACAGATGAAATTAAAATAAGGACTAAAGCAGGCTCATAGACAAATTTCACCACTCCTAAATAACTGCGTAAGTTTTTCCACCACTTAAATAATGGAAAAATCATCTACAGAACTTTTCAGCTTCTGTCTGTAAGGTTTCTTTTCCTCTCTTACTTTTTTTCTTTTTGAGTCTTTCCTAGTTGGAAAGTAGCTCCCACACTTTCAGTTACAGCTTTGGCATGTAAAGAGCTTGGAAGTTGTCGTTATAACAAGAAAAGATCGATGGCGTTTATTGAACCTATCAGAGAACTGAGGTTACAGAGCAACTACTTCGGCATCTGGAGAGATGGGGGAATTCAGAAAGTCACAACCAAGATCTGCTTATCTGCAGCAGAAATCACTGGAGCCATAAACTGGTAGGAACATTTAAATAGAAAGTTTTTTTCTTTGGTGGGTTTTGGTGTCATTTTTTTTCTGGCTTGATAAAATATGTTGGGGAGTATTGGCTCCTTTTCTATTCTCATGACTAAGTGGTAATTTTGATGAATTGCTTGAGGCTAAGTATGGCTACCCTGAGAGTTAGAAACTCCTGGGGGGCAGTATTAGGTGAGCTCCCACACTTTTATGGGTTCTACCTTTAGGAGTCTCCCCACGTTCTCCTGGTAAGGAGCCAAAAATGATGTCTGGATGGCTCTGCCAGTGGGAGGGAAAGAGTTTAGGTGCAGTCAAGTGGGTTTTTGACTCATAGCCACCCTATAGGACAGAGTAGAACTACTTCATAGGGTTTCCTAGACTGTAACCTTTACAGGAGCAGATGGCCAAGTCTTTTCTCCCACAGAGCTGCTGGGTGGGTTCCAACCAGCAAGTGTTGGGTTAGCAGCCAACCACTTAACCATTGCGCCACCAGGCCTCCTTTAGGCGAAGCAAACCAACCCCCCCCCCCAAAAAAACCCAAAAAGCCCAAACTCATTGCTGTCAAGTCAATTCCGACTCATAGCAACCCTACAGGACAGAATAGAACGGCCCCATAGGGTTTCAGGAGTGGCTGGCTGGTGGATTCAAACTGCCAACCTTTTGGTTACCAGCTGAGCTCTTAACCACTGTGCCAATAGGGCTCCAGGGAAAGAGTGACCATTGTGAAATACACCCAGAGTGTTCTCTATAACAAAGGCCTGCTCTCCAGGCAAAAAGACTTTACCAGAGCTTCATCCCATCCAGAAGGAGAATGTCCTTGGATGGTGTAGAAGTTTAAGTGCTTGGCTACCAAAGTGTTGGTGGTTCAAACCCACCCAGAAATGCTGTGGAAGAAAGACCCGGGGATCTACTTCCAAAAGGTCACAGCCTTGAAAACCCTATGGAAGAGTTCTACTCTGCACACATGGGATTACCATGAGTCAGAATCATCTTTGACAGCTACTAATTTATTATTCTTTTTTAGCCCCATCTAGCCCTCCTGTCTCACCTAAGGTCGGGGGGGAGCTAAGAAAATTTGTGAAGTTCACATTACAGGAGCACAGGCTAACTAAAAGACTGAGATTTAATCATAAGATTATACAGCATGGCAGTTTGCACCCACCAGCTGCTCCAAAGGAAAAGGATGTGGTGGTTTGCTCCTGTACAGATTAAAAAAAACATTGCCATTGAGTCGATTCCGACTCATAGCAACCCTACAGGTCAGAGTAGAACTGCCCCATAGGGTTTCCAAGGAGTGGCTGGTGGATTTGAATTTCCGACCTTTTGGTTAGCAGCCGTAGCTCTTCACCACTGCGCCTCCAGGGCTCTATCCTTAGAACTATGAGCAGTTCTACCCTGTCCTATAGGGTTGTTACGAGTCAGAATTGACTTGATGGCAATGGGTTTGGTTCTGGGGGGTTTTCCTTCTCCCTCAAATCCTCCCAATACACCAATGGTGCTCCAGTACAAACACTGTAGATATTACAGCTGAAATAGCTGCAAGATGCAGACTCTGTCTGAGAAGCACTTCTGAGGAAATCCCAAAGACATTAGAGGAGACAAAAACAAGAATATTAGAGGAATTTTAAACCTTTGGCACCTACAGCCACAGCAAACTTTAAGTATAGCCCAACTTCTAACCAGAATAACATAAAACCTCACACTATCTGTTATACCTAAGGTAGCCATGAGTCAAAGCCAACTAGATGGCAACTAACGAGAACAACAAAATAGATTTACATCAGTCCCTATTGCCAGATACATCATGTCTGGTTTTCAGTTAAAAAAAAAAAAAAATTACAAGGCATGCTAAAAGGCAAAAAAAAAAAAAAAACCAAACCACCACAGTCTGAAGAGACAAAGTAAGCGTCAGAACCAGACTCAGCTATGACATAGATTTTGGAATTTTCAGACAGAAAATTTAAAATAACAACGATTAATATGCTAAGAGCACTAATGGAAAAAGTAGGCAATATGCAAGGACAGATGGGTAATGTAAGCAGAAAGATGGAAACTCTAATGAAGAATCAAAAGGAAACTACAAATCAAAAATATTATAATAAATGAAGAATGACGTCAGTGGTTCCATCAACAGACTAAACACAGTCAAGTAAAACTTAATAATCTTGAAGATAGGTCAATAGAAATGTCCTAAACTGAAATGTAAAGGTAAAATGATAATGAGAAACAAATAAACCAAAAAAACTAAACACATACATACACATATACACACACACAAAACAGAATATCCAAGAATAGTGTGACAATTTCAAAAGGTGTAACATTTACATAAAGGGAATACCAGAAGAAAAAAAGGGAATGGAGTAGAAGAAATAGCTGAGGTAATGAAGTAATAATGGCTGAAAAATTTCCCCAAATAAATGGCATCCACCAAACCACAAATCTAGGAAGCTCAGAGAACACCAACCAGGGGAAAAAAAAAACCTGTTATAAGGTATCTGCATTATGCATGAAGCACGATAGTGATATTTGAAAATAGATTAGTTAAAAATGTGTATTGCAAATTTTAGGGATACCATTAACAATTTCAAAAAAGAATATTGATATGGTAATAGAGAAAATAAAATGAAATAATACAAAATGCTCAATTGAAACCAGAGAAGGCCAAAAAAGAAACAAAGAATAAACGCAATGAATAGAAAACCGTTACCAACAAGGTAGATATTAATCCAGCTATATCAATAATCACTTTAAATGTGAATGGTCTGAATACACCAATTAAAAGACAAAGATTGTCACAGTAGATTAAAAAAATTGACAGGACCCAACTAGATGTTGTCTACTAGAAACCCACTTAAATATAAAGACTTGGACATGTTAGAAGTAAAGGGGTAGAGAAAGATACACCATGCTAACATTAATAAAGAAAGCAGGAGTAGCTATATGAATTTCAGACAAAGCAGACTTCAAACAAGGAATATTATCAGTTATAAAGAGGGATATTACATAAAGGTATGAATGACTTCCACCTCATAGAAATCATCCTTGGGCTGATCTTGATTTGCATTGTCCTGCCTGAAGTTAGACAGGTTCTGATGCTATTACTACTACTCCTACCTGCATTTTACAATACCTCTCTACTGTATCTACTAACATGCAAAGGCTTACAAGACTTAAAAATGGAAGTTATAGAAAAATACACATAGCATGATTCCATTTATATAAAACATCTATATATGTGCACATGTACCACTATATGTATGTAAATGTGTAGAGAAAACAAAAAACAAAACAAAACCCATTGCTGTTGAGTTGTTCCGACCCATAGAGATACTACAGGACAGAGAACTGCCCATAGGATTTCCAAGGAGTGGCTCGTGTTTTCAAACTGCCAAACTTTTGGTTAGCAGCCAAGCTCTTAACCACTGGGCCACCAGGGCTCCGATGCATAGAGAAAGAACTTTGAAAGGAAACAAAATAAATTATGAATAGGAACGGAAATGGGTGATGGGGGAGTTTGTGGTGATGGAGGAGGTGGCAGTAAAAGAGACATGAATGCTTTTCTCTGTAGACTTCTAAATTGTTTGAATTTTTTACAATGAGAATATTTTTTCTAGGATATTTTTATAAAGAGAAAAGCTATAGTTATGGCAAACACTGCACAGATAAACGTCAAAGAAAAGCAGTCCATTAGGACTCTGGAAATCAGAGAATATCCTTGTCATCCCTGTCTGATTTTATTTCTTACCTATACCCAGGGCTCAGTCAGCTTTCCCTTCTTCCTCCTGCCTGGACACACTCTCCCCAGACACCTCCATGGCTCACCCCTCACTTCTTTGTGCTCAAACACACCTTTTCAGAGAAGCCCACTCCACCCGTTGTATATACAATAGTACCACTGCCCCAAATCTGGCTCTTTTTATCTCTCTTGCAATAGCACTTATCAAACTTGCCATATTATGTATATGGTTTTTATCTGTCTTCACTAAAATGTTATCTCCATGAAGGAAGAACTTTGTTTTGCTCACTCCTCTGTCCTCTAGCTCTTGGCACACAGCGGGTGCTCACTAGGTACCTGAAAAGAAGACTATTTCACTGATTCATTCATTCTAACAGACTTCATTTTTCTGATGGCTAAAGAGAAAACTGGAGGTTAACTTATGTTCAGGTACATGGAGGGGTGTCACGAGGAAAATGACAGCTGTTTCCATTGCCTCTGTAGCATGCAGAAATGGGTTCAAATTGTGGCCTGGGGATTCAGCTTATATGTGAGTAGAAACTTCTTGATAGAGAGGAGTAGTAAGGAATGCCTCTCTTCCTTAGCCTTTTTTTTTTTTTGTAGTGGGTTGGGTTTTGTGTCTGATAAAAGAACGAGCAAAATCAGTGTTTCCCAAACTTTAGTAAAATCTGTATGCATCACAAGTGAATCTTATTAGAAATGCAGGTTTTGACTGGGTTGGTCTTGGCTATGACCTGAGATTCCCCATTTCTGTCCAACGATGTTGATGCCATTGGTTTGTGACCACACTTTGAGTGTCAAGGAATGAAATGACTATCAGTAGTACCCTTTGCATCCAGAATTTCATAATCCCTTAGTAACAGGTGAGTGATTCCTTAAGATTGAGTCTAACTGATGTATTAGCCATCACCCAAACAATATTTACATTACCTAAAAAACCCAAAATCTTTTCTAGTTAATGACTTCCCAACCATTTCTTTGACTACTCAAGTACTTCATAGGAAAATTAAATCCTTGAACACTATTACATTTATTAAAGAAAATGTATTTGGCCTCTAGGAGTATTTGAATAAATACTTGACATTCACAAATAACATTCTTCAAAATTGTAAAATTATGAATAATTCATCTCAACCAAATTCATTATATAAGCATTAGATAGAGTTTCCATGAATAGGTGTAGTACATAATCCTTACATTATCTTCCTAAGGGAATAGGTGAAAAATGATCACATTTAATATTTATAAAATTAGTAACTGAAAATGAAGGAAAGTGTCTACAACGTGAACCTAAAATTTCAATCACATAAAGTATTTTCTGAGTATATCAGTATTTTTACTCTTGCTACTTGAGGCAGAACAGGAATTTATTAATGGATAGTAAACAGCTCAGAGAATCTCTGCAAAAGCCACAGAGACAGGTGGAATGATGACACAGCCAAGAACAATGCCCAAACCACACCACCGGTCAACAGTGAGACTTACAGAGTGCTGCAGTAGACACGGGAAATTCTACTGCTTTTCGCCCTGAAACCCAGTCCCTTCACTGCTACCCTTGCCAAAATGGATTCTGCAAATATTGGCAGACTTGATTTACCTGTTTGAACTCTAACTTGTGTTTGAAGAGGTCAGCCTTCTACAGTGTGAAAAACCACAGACAAAGGTGGTACCATCGTCCCCCACCCCCCAAAATCAGCACAAATGTCTACAAACCTGGGTTGTTAAGATCTAACTACAGAGAACATGATACAGTTATATATGATCATGTGTGTAGCTATCTTGTTGTTGTTGTGTGCCTTCCAGTCGATTTCGACTCATAGCGACTCCACATGACAGAGTAGAACTGCCCCAAGCTATGAGTTTTCTTGGCTGTAATCTTTACAGAAGGAGGTCACCAGGTCTTTCTCCCGTGAAGCCACTGTGTGGGTTCAAACTGCCAACCTTTCAGTTAGCAGCCGAGTGCTTAACTGTTTGTACCACCAGGGTGCCTTACAGCTATCTTATACTCTAAAAAAAAAAAAAGAGAGGCAAAATTTCTATCTCTTCTTCAAAATTTGGAAGTACTTTCAAATAATGATTATTACAAACATATTAGGTATAGATTAATCCTTAAAATTATGTAGCATTATAACATGCATATAACAAATACATAATAACCTAATATAATGACTTATCATGTTATGTATTTCTAGCTTGAAAAAAAACATAAGTGTAAATACCAATTTATTCCATAGACTTTGAGACTATCCTGTGTGCTATGCTAAAAGCTGATTTAATGGGGACCATTCTGGTAAATGATGCTGAGTTTGGATTATAACACCAGGTTTCAGTTAGAGGGTATTTTAAAATGAGATTAGAGGTCCCTGGGTGAAGCAAATGCTTTGCATCTGACTACCAGCCTAAAGGTTGGTGGTTTAAACCCAGCCAGCAGTAAGTAGTACAGAAGAAAGGCCTGGCTATCTGCTGGTATAAATATTACAGCAAAGAAAATCCTATGGAGCAGTTCTACTCTGTAACAAATGGGATCATCATGAGTTGAAACTGACTGAGGGACAACGGGTTTGGTGTGGTTTAAAGTAAGGTTGGCCCAACTAGAGAAACACAACCGAAACCATCTGAAAATTTTTATTTTATTTTTTTAAAATAAGCTGACTATAGGTGACTTTCCTCATCACAGGCCCTTTAAGGATTCATAACTTATGCATTATGATGGAACAATTCAAAGGCCCATTAGCGAGATTAGTGATCAGCTAAGGGTATTCTTGAATTATTGATTTTGAGAAATCTCTGGGATATGTTTTCTACAGACATCAAATGTGTCCTCAATTTACCTTTGGGACTCTCCACATTTTCTGAATCTCCATATTTCACTGCTTGTACAAGTTATTTACATGTCGGTTTCGCCCAGTACAACATGAACTCCTTAAAATCAAAAATTGTGTCTTTGTTATCTCAGAATCCCTGTGGTGCTTTGTTTATAGAGGTTATTCACTAAATATCTATTTGGTTAATATGCGGAAAAATCTCTGAGGAGCTTTTATGTGGCAGTGGTATGAAAAAAATGGAAAGAATTTTTCCTCTTTTCATGTCTGAAATTCCAGTTTTGCTTTTTGTGCTTAGATATGGGAAGGATAAGTTTTTTAAAGACCTCTTTAAAGTATTAAAAAACAAAGGTGTCACTTGAGGACTACGGTGCACCTGACCCAAGCCATAGTATTTTCAATCCTCTTATATTCATTCAAAAACTGGGCAATGAATAAGGAAGACCGAAGGCCCCAAATCGGTTACATGGGGAAAAGACAGTCTTTTTAACAAATGGTGCTGGCATAACTGCATAACCATCTGCAAAAAAATGAAATAAGACCCATACCCCACAGCATGCACAAAAATGAACTCAAAATGGATCAAAGACCTAAATATAAAATCTAAAACAATAGAGATCATGGAAGAAAGAATAAGGACCACGTTAGGAGCCCTAATACATGGCATAAACAGAACACAAAATATTACTAACAATGCAGAAGAAAAACTAGGTAACTGGGAGCTCCTAAAAATCAAACACCTATGCTCATCCAAAGACTTCACCAAAAGACTAAAAAGATTACCTACACACTGGGAAAAAGTTTTTAGCTATGACATTTCTGATTAGCACCTGATCTCTAAAATCTACATGATACTGCAAAATCTCAACTACAAAAAGACAAATAACCCAATTAAAAAATGGGCAAAAGATATGAATAGACATTTCACTAAAGAAGACATTCAGGCAGCTAACAGATACATGAGGAAATGTTCACAATCATTAGCCATTAGAGAAAGGCAAATCAAAACTACAATGAGATTCCATCTCACCTTAACAAGGGTGGCATTAATCCAAAAAACACAAAAATAATAAATGTTGGAGAGGTTGTGGAGAGACTGGACCACTTATACACTGCTGGTGGGAATGTAAAATGGTACAACCACTTTGGAAATCGACTTGGCGCTTCCTTAAAAAGCTAGAAATAGAACTACCATACAATCCAGCAATCCCACTCCTTGGAATATATCCTAGACAAATAAGAGCCTTTACACGAACAGATATATGCACACCCATGTTCATTGCAGCACTGTTTACAACAGCAAAAGATGGAAGCAACCAAGGTGCCCATCAACACATGAATGGATACATAAATTATGGTATATTCACACAATGGAATACTACACATCGATAAAGAACAGTGATGAATCTGTGAAACGTTTCATAACATGGAGGAATCTGGAAGGCATTACGCTGAGTGAAATTACTCAGTTGCAAAAGGACAAACATTGTCTAAGACCACTATTATGAGAACTCAAGAAATAGTTTAAACAGAGAAGAAAATATTCTTCGATGGTTACGAGAGCGGGGAGGAAGATAGAGGGGTATCACTAATTAGATAGTAGATAAGAACTACTTTAGGTGAAGGGAAAGACAACATACAATACAGGTGAGGCCAGCACAACTGGACTAAACCAAAAGCAAAGAAGTTTCCTGAATAAACTCAATGCTTCGAAGGTCAGTGTAGCAGGGGCGGGGGTTTGGGGTCCATGGTTTCAGGGGACATCTAAGTCAATTGGCATAATAAGATGTATTAAGAAAACATTCTGCATCCCACTTTGGAGAGTGCTGTCTGGGGTCTTAAATGCTAGCAAGTGGCCATCTAAGATGCATTAATTGGTCTCAACCCACCTGGACCAAAGGAGAATGAAGAACATCAAGGACACAAGGTAATTACGAGCCCAAGAGACAGAAAGGACCACATAAACCCGAGACTTCATCAGCCTGAGCCCCAAGAGCTAGATGGTGCCCGGCTATAACCAATGACTGCCCTGACAGGGAACACAACAGAGAACCCCTTAGGGAGCAGGAGAGCAGTGAGATGCAGACCCCAAATTCTCGTAAGAAGACTGGACTTAATGGTCTGACTGAGACTAGAAGGACCCCAGTGGTCATGGCCCCCAAACCTTCTGTTAGCCCAGGACAGGAACCATTCCCAAAGCCAACTCTTCAGACAGGGATTGGACTGGACAATGGGATAGAAAAAGATGCTGGTGAAGAATGAGCTTCTTGGATCAAGTAGACACTTGGGACTATGTTGGCATCTCCTATCTGGAGGGGAGATGAGAGGGCAGAAAGGGTTAGAAGCTGGCAGAATGGGCACAAAAAGAGAGAGTGGAGGGAAGGAGCAGGCTGTCTCATTAGGGGGAGAGCAATTAGGAGTATATAGTAAGGTGTATACAAATTTTTGTATGAGAGACTGATTTGATTTGTAAACTTTCACTTAAAGCACGATAAAAATTTTAAAAAAGAAAGAAAGAAAGAAGACCAAAGAAGAATTGATGCCTTTAAATTATGGTGTCTATGAAGAATATTGAGTGTACCATTGTACCATGGACTGCTAGAAGAATAAACATATCTGTCTTGGAGGAAGTACAGCCAGAACGCTCCTTGGAAGCAAGGATGGCAAGACTTCATCTCACATACTTTGGACATGTTATCAGGAGGGACCAGTCCCTAGAGAAGGACATCATGCTTAGTAGAGGGCCAGCGAAAAGAGGATGACTCTCAAGGAGATGGACTCACACAATCGCTGCAACAACGGGCTCAAACACAGCAACAATTGTGAGGATGGCGTAGGTCCGGGCAGTGTTTGGTTCTATTGTACATGGGGTCACTATGAGTCAGAACTCACTCGATGGCACCTCACAACAACAACAAGTTTTTTGGATGATGGCTATTAATTTATGGACTGTTTTACTTTTGATTCTTCCTTCCCAGAAAACACATTTCTCTTCAGTTCAAATCTGTAATACGGTGTTTTAGGTTGGAAGGGAGAAACATTAATTTCATGTTGACACTTGTGTTTCCTTTAGATCAAGGAAGTTCTAGAAAACACACTGTCCTAGAGAGATGAAACCATCCTTCCCTATCTTGACTTCCTCTTATTTTCTCCTTGATAGACACAAGATCAGTCTTTCTTTGTCACTGTTCTGAAAAGTATTTTTGAATGTTTTAAGCACGTTTGAAAACATCATAAAAGTGATGGACCCTTAAGATAAACATACATACATTCAAAATTCTGGTTATAATTTCAGGAGTTAGCAGACTTTCTGAAGCCCATACGCAGATCCTACAGCTGAACGTATTTCCGAACGCTGCAGAAATCCACTACTATATCTAACTGAAATACATACATATATCCACCAAATGGCATATACTAGACCGTCAGATCAGCACTAGTCACAATAGCCCACCAACAATGAAATGGACAATAGCTTGTGGCATATTTCCATAGCGGAATGAGAAAAAACAATTTACAAATACACACAACATTCTGGAAACATAATGCTGAGTGAAAGAAGCTGGATACAGCAAGTATGTGCCATGTGATTTCATTTACATAAAGTATAAAAACAGGTTATTATTCTCTTAGGAGTCAAAGAAACAATTACCTTCTGTGGAGGAAATCTCTAGAAGCATGAGGTGGGCCTCTGAGTGATGATAATATTTTGTTTGTCGATGTAAATGCTGTTTACATAGGTGTGTTGGTGAAAATGTATTGACCTACATAACATGTCCACTTTTTTACATGTACACGTTAAGTTTCAATAAAAAAAAAAAAAAAAAACCTGTCTTAGAACAAGAAATCAACTTTACCTCTTTATCAGAAAAAATTAAGAAAATATTTACTAACCCTCTATTATACAGGTGAGGGATACAAAAAAGTAAAGGAAACCTTGGGATTTTGAAATTTAACATTTGAGTGGCATTTAGTTATATGTGTCCCTGAAACACAGCCTCCTGTTGCTAGTTGCTGTCAATATGGCTCTGACTCACAGCAACCTTATAAGCCCAGAGTGGAACGCTCATAGGGTTTTCCAGGCTGTGACCATTCGGAAGCCGATCACCAGGCCTGTCTTCCAAGGTGTCTCTGGATGGGTTTGAACCACCAACTTTTCTCCTAGTAGTTGAGCATGTAACCTTTTGCACCACCCAGAAAGCCCAAAGCAGTCTAATATGGAGCAATTCGTAACCTTCAGTTTTCCTGTGAAGTTGCCTCACAGGAAGAAAGAGAATGTATATATATTTGTATGCATGAAAAGCACCCAGCAAAAATGCTAAGACCACCTCCATAGAGGGTGATGTTCAGGAGTAGAACGATTGGCTAGAGCCTAGCTGACCACCTTACATTTTTAGAAATATTCATTAATTTAATGGTTCAGGAAAGGTTTGAGAATATTGACTGCAAATGTCAAGGATCTACTGTTTAAGACACTGGTCATGCCCTCAAGGGTCTAAGAGCTGAGAGAACGAGCACTGGCTTGCTCACTCACCCACTCAGCAAAGTTTATTGAGGGCTTATTCTCCTAGCTAGAGGGTACATTAGCAAAAAGAAATGTTTTGCAGCTATTTGATTTAAATATTAGTTACACCTAACAAATATACGTTTTCCTAGCAGATCATATTGTTGTTGTGTGCCATCAGTTCCGACTCATAGCAACCCTACAGGACAGAAGAGAACTGCACCATAGGGTTTCCTAGACTGTAATCTTTTCTTTTTTTCTAAACTGTAATCTTTATAGGAGTGTATCTCCAGGTCTCCGCCCCCCGCCACCTCCCAGGTAGAGGCTCTGCAAACCTTTCATTTAGTAGCCAAAAGCTTAACCATTGTACCACCAGGGCTCCTTAGCAGGTCATACTAAGTATTAATACAATATTAATGCATTTTGTTTATTTATGTCCCAATGTAAATAAATACGATCACGTTCTTCTCAGATACAGCACTTAAGAATCCCATGATTTGAGCAGCAAGTAGTTGTCTACAGCCATTGGTTTCTTAAGTTATAAGCTGAACCTGTCAAAAGTCTCAGAAATTCTTACAAATACTTTCATGTAATATATTAAATTTAAAATAAGTGACATATATCTAATGTTATATGTTGTAGAAACTCTGCAATTAATTTTTTTTAAGTGAAGGTAATAAGCAGTCATAAAATGCATATACTTCTATGGACATTTATTACCCATTTATCACCTTCCAGTGACAGCACAATTGGATGAGGATTGGAGGAAGACTTATTAATAACCTGCATTATGCAGATGACACAGCCTCGCTTGCTGAAAGTGAAGAGGACTTGAAGCACTTACTGATGAAGATCAAGGACCTCAACCTTCAGTATGGATTACATCTCAACATAAAGAAGACAAAAGTCCTCACAAGTGGACCAATAAGCAGCATCACAATATACAGAGAAAAAGATGGAAGTTGTCAGCATTTAATTTTACTTGAATACACACACATAACCAACGCCCATGGAAGGAGCAGTCAAGAAATCAGATGACACATTGCATTGGACAAATGTGCTGCAAAAGACCTCTTTAAAATGTTAAAGAGTAAGGACGTCACTTTGAAGACTAAGGTGTGCCTGACCCAAGCCATAGTATTTTCAATTGCCTCCTATGCATATGAAAGCTGGACAATGAATAACGAAGACAGAAGAAGAATTGACGCCTTCGAATTGTGCTGTTGGCGAAGAATATTGAATATACCACGGACTGCCAAAAGAATGAACAAATCTGTCTTGAAAGAAGTACAACCAGAATGCTCCTTAGATGCAAGGATGGCGAGACTACGTCTCACATACTTTAGACACGTTATCAGGAGGGATCGGTCCCTGGAGAAGGACATCATGCTCGGTAAAAGTAGACGGTCAGCAAAAAAGAGGAAGACCCTCAAGGAGATGGATTGACACAGTGGCTGCAACGTTGGGCTCAAGCATAACAAGGATGGCACGGGACCGGGCAGTGCTTCATTCTGTTGTACATAGGGGAACTGACTCGACAGCACCTAGCAACAACAACAGCGACGGCACTGATAAATCAGCAGATGAGGTTTCACAGGGTCAGAGAGATGTTCGGGCTTTCACTGGCTGGCAGGAACAGATGAAAATCATGTCTAGCTAAACCCTGAGGAAATACACGTAAATATTTTATAGAGACAGACGATTTGTGTTGGGAAGGGAGGGAAGGAGAGAATAACAGTTGTCCAGAGTGGCTCAAGGAAGGCTTCTCAGAGGTGGGATTTGAATAGGGTATTTGTGATGAAAGGGATTTGATAAGTGAAGAGGAAGGAGGATGGCATTCTAGGCAGAAGCCAAAGTCACAGAGGTGGGAGTTTAAGGCACTGTATTCCCCTCGTTTGGTTGTAACCTAGACCTGGGATTGGAAGATGGTAAAAGAAAGTTCAGGAAACACTACATGTGAAGCTGTTATAGACTCAGCACGATTCAGAAGAGGCATTGGCAAGTCAGGTTATCAATTCTAGCAAAGGCATATATTTAGTTATTGGCTTTACTTCTTAAATCTTTTTTCACTACAAAACAGCACATGCTCATTGGAAAGTATAAAGATTTAATAAAAAACTAACTACTCAAAGACAATTTTGATTAATATGTTGGATGTTAACGTTAATCCTTTTTTTCTAAGTATGAATTTTGCTTTATTTTTATAATGCTAATATTTTAATGTAAATATACTCTAGAGAAAATTTTGTATCCTCCCTTTTTACTTAATATCAAACCATAAGCAATTTCACATATTACTATACATTTTAACCATAAAATAAAAATTCCATTAAATGTATATAGCATAATTTAACAACTCTCCTATTATTGGATCTTTAAGTTGTTTTTAATCATTTGCTGGTATAAATATGCTATGAGTTTATGCAAAAAGTTTTCCTCATCCACCTATATTTGGAGTTATCTTTTCGGAGCCCTCCAGCATGTAGGTGTATTTAGCATTCAGCAGCTAACTAAAAGGTCAGCAGTTCAAATCCATTGGCTGCCCCTTGGAACCCTATGAGGCAGCTCTGCTCTGTCCTATAGGGTCGCTGTCAGTCAGAATTGACTCAATGGCAGTGGGTTGGTCTTAGAATCAATTCCCAGAAGTAGATTACCCCAGACATGGATTAAGGTTTTCAACTCATATTGACAAATTACAAAGTTTCATTGAAGGCAGTTTTGGAATGGGACATTCCTTCAGGATAAACTCTGTGGCAAATGGTCTATCTTTGGCCTCCTGAATATAGCCATTGTCTTCTGTATTAAGACTAATGAATATTAATGTGGAACAGATTAGTCAATTAAGACAAACATTTCTAACAGGAAAGGACAGATACATTTTCCTAGCCTTGAAATGCATGCTTTGTAAAATGCCCCAGGCTTTTTTTTTTTTTTAATAGCATAGTAACTCCCACTTGGGAAAGGTAAAATAATTACCAAGAAAAAAAGAGTTCTTTGTCCTACACTTTGAAATGAAAATAATGCACTCAATTGACCTTTGCACAACCCTCCGGCATGTAGGTGTATTTGTCTATATTGATTGGAAATCTAAAAAGATATTTTTTATGATTCAAACAGTCTAGTAGATAAAGCTGCAATAAACACAATTCTAGTACAAATACAGGACAATAACATACAAATAAACGGTTTTGATAATCTTTAAGGACCCAAGAACCTGAGAGCAGTAATATATTTGATCTGTGTTATGTAAAATTCCTGGAATAGCAAAACCTATTAATGTTTCCAAGATATTTATTAAGCCTTTTCAAAGCTCATCAAAACAAAAATGATCAAAGTCCTAAAAAACATGAAATATAAAATTTTAAAAATGCAGGTGGAAAAGTAGAATACTACATGAGACACCAAGTTCATTTTCTATCTAGCTCATAAACCAGGTTCCCCAAACACAGTTTGTTTTTTAAATGACCAAATTGTGTTAGTGCAAATGGTTTTAGTTAGATATGCAAACTATCTTAAAAAGGCTAAAGAAATAAGCAGTGTGATATGTTGAACTTTACCATTTGACTCTGCTTATACTTTCTTCCATCCCCTTTCTGTATTTTTCTAATTTTCTAGAGTGTGCATAAGGAGAAAAACGCACATGTTAAAGTTTAATGCTCCTGGAGAAATAGTAAGCGGGTGGAGGCTTAAGTATACTTTAGAAACCTGGCATTTCTACCTCAGGATCACAGGTTTTTTATTCAACGTAATTTCAAAGGCTTTAGAAATACTCAAAGCATCTGCACGTACAATGAGAAGGAATCAAATGTTATTGTGTTCTTTTGTGGACAAGAAACTTAAAGTGTCGGCATCTTTTTTTTGGAAGTAGGATGAGGATTATAACTCAGACAGATCTTCATAACATCTTGTTGAGAAAGAAGAAATATTTGGCTGCATGTAACAAAGCTATAACAGCCCCTTCTTTAAATTTTTCAGCCAGATTATGGAAGCCCTGGTGGCGTAGTGGTTGAGAGCTATGGCTGCTAACCAAAAGCCCGGCAGCTGGAATTCATCAGGCATTCCTTGGACACTCTACTCTGTCCTGTAGGGTTACGATGAGTCAGAATCAACTTGATGGCAACGGGTTTGGTTTGGGGTTAATCATTGTAAGATTTGGTGATTAACAAGCTGTTTTCAGAGAAAGCACCAAGTATCTCACTCCCATCTGCTTCACTTACACGAGGCTCCAGACTCTGGACAGGCTGGGTTTTGCAGCCCTGAAAAAGAAACAGCCTAAGGGTGGGAAGTAGTCACAACTTGCAGTAGCACTGACACAGGGCCCCTGGGCACCGTTCCAAGATATTAAGAGAGTCCACTGCTCACCTGTTTGCTAGTCTCTAGGTTTAACTGCCATTGGAGATATTACAAATCTCTGCTTTGCACAATTTAAGATTAAAGAAATGGTAGACTGCATTTCAAAGCAAATCTCTTTTCCAAATAAAGACAGAACTTTAAAAGTGTTTCTGTCTTAGGGAACACAACAGAGAACCCATGAGGGAGCAGAAGAGCAGTTGGATAAAAAAAAAAAAAGCTGGATACAGACCTCAAATTCTCATGAAAAGACCAGACTTAATGGTCTGACTGAGACCAGAAGGACCCCAGAGGTCATGGTCCCCAGACTATCTGTCAGCCTAAAACAGGAACCATTCCCAAAGCCAAGTCTTCAGACAGGGGTTGGACTGGACTATGGGATAGCAAATGATACTGGTGAGGAGTGAGCTTCTTGGATCAAGTAGACACACGAGACTATGTGGACAGGTCCTGTCTAGAGGGTAGATGAGAAGGCAGAGGGGGTCAGAAGCTGCCCAAATGGACATGAAAATAGAGAGTGGAGGGAAGGAGTGTGCTGTCTCACTAGGGGAAGAGCAATTAGGAGTATATAGCAAGGTGTGTATAAATTTTTAGGAGAGACTGACTTGATTTGTAAGCTTTCACTTAAAGCACAATAAAAATTTTTAAAAAATAGTGTTACTGTCTCACGTCTTAAATCAAAAAGAATTACGGAGAATGGAAAGTTTATTCTTTTCCACAATGGGGTTCCCTCAAGAATGCAGGGCAGCTTGAGAGTGCACTGCCAGGAATGAGAAGGAAGGAAAGGACAGGCTCAAATATACATACACTTTGGCCAGAAGTGAGGAAACACTCTCCATGTGACTAAATTTTTGTATTAAATTATTTATTTCAAGACCCACAAGTAAAATTCGCCATGTGACTCACTATACCTGAAAACACCATGAACGGTCTGTTATTAGTTGGTAATATCAATCCTTGTTCTTACTCGAGTAGCCATCTTGAGAACTATTTCTCTGTAATTAATATCAGGAGTTTAAACCTTGGTGATCTCATCATAGGAGCCCTGGCGACACAGCGGTTAAAGTGATCAATTGCTAACCAAAAGGTTGGTGGTTTGAAAACATCAGCAGCTTCTCAGGAGAAACATGTGACAGTCTGCCTCCGCAGAGATTTATAGCCTTGGAAACCCTGTGGGGTTGCTATGGGTCAGAATCGACTCGATGGCAGTGGGTTTGGTTTTTGTTTTTGAGTCTTACCACATTTTTTTAAAGAAGGCGCATGTGGGAACTATTATGAAGATATACAGCACAGAAAACCCTAAGACTATATACCAACCAACCACTACCAACTAGTTGCTGTCGATTAGACTCTGACTCATGGCGACCCCATGTTTGCAGAGTAGAATCGCAGTCTTGTAGAGCTTTCAAGGCTGTGACCTTTCTGAAGCAGATTGCCAAGCCTTTCTTCTGAGGTACCTCTGTGTGGGTTTGAACTGCCAACCTTTTGGTTAGTAGTTGAACGTTTAACCATTTGCACCACCCAGGGACTTACAACTATATAAAAAACCAAAAAATCAAGCCCATTACTGTCGCATCTATTCCGACTCACAGCAGCCCTACCAGACAGAGTAGAACTGCTCCACAGGGTTTCTAAGCCTGTAAATCTTTACGAGAACAGACTGTCACATCTTTCTCCCACAAAGTGGCAGGTGGGTTAGAAGTGCCAACCTTTTGGTTAGCAGCTGAGCACTTAGCCACTGTGCCACCAGGGCACCTTTAAGACTATATATGTATGTCAGAAACCCTGATGGCTTAGTGGTTAAGTGCTACGGCTGCTAACCTAAAGGTCAGTAGTTCAAATCCGCCAGAAGCTTCTTGGAAACTCTATGCGGCAGTTCTACTCTGTCCTATAGGGTTGCTCTGAGTCGGAATCGACTTGATGGCAATGGTTTTTTTTTTTTTTTTTATGCGTGTGTGTGTGTGTGTATATATGTATACCATATATATATAAACACACAACAGAGTTCACATAAAAACTGTTCTGAGGTTATAAAAGCAAACACATACGCAAACAAAAAGTGGATGAAGGTCAAGAGAATAAAAGCGGGTTTCTTGTCTGAATGTGGGTTGTGAGGGTGGGAGTAGTTCCATTTTCTTTCAGTTTATCTGATTAGGGTGCTTCAGAACAAGAATCCAAAATCAGGAAAACAGAGGAAGTGAAGTAAAGTACAGTCTGAAGAGAAAGAAAGAAGAAAGGTTTGTGGATTCATCCTACAAGAAACTGTTGCTGGCTCATGAGAAGAAAAGAAGAAACGTATTCAGTGTCACATGCTAAACACACGTCACATGAATTATCTTACTGAATATTCACAACTTTTCAATGAAGGTACTCTTTTTATTCCCATTACACAGATGAGGAAACTGAGGCTAAAGGTGATTAAGTACCTTGTCCAGGGTCACATGGCTGGCAGGTGTCAGCTAGTTAACCACTATCCTATACTCTAGATGATCACTAGTGTGCACTGCCTTCTTTGGGAAATGCCCTTGCCCTGCTTCTCTCTGAAGTAAGGGTGTATTTTTTAAAAAAGCCAATCTGATCATGTCACTTGTCTATTTAAAATCTTTCAATGGCTCTCCAATCTTCATGCAACAAATCCAAACTCCTTCCATTGCCATCGAGTCGCTTCTGACTCATAGCGACTCAACAGGACAGAGTGGAACTGCCCCATAGGGTTTCCAAGTCTGTAATCTTTATGCAAGCAGACTGCCACATCTTTCTCCCAAGGATTGGCTGGTGGGTTTGAACTGCCAACTTTTCAATTAGCAGCCAAGCGTTTAACCACTGCACACCAGGGCCACTCCAAACTCCTTAACACTGTTTAAAAGGCTCTTCATAATCTCTCCAGTCTCAGTTTCCACCATTCTCTACCTTGCTCCAGTCACTCAGAATGTATTTCAGTCTCTTAAATACGACAAAATCCTTTGCTTTGGGGAATTTTCCCAGGCTGATTCCTCTGCCTAAGACACACTTTCCCCTCCTTTCTCCTGGCTTCCTTATTGTTTAAGTCTCAGCAGAATGTGTCTTTCTCAGAGAGGCCTTCCCGGGCCCTTTATTATATGACTCTAGAACAGCGCTGTCTAATATAACAGCCACTAGGTGGATGTGCCCATGGAGCACTGAAATGTGGCTATTCTGAATTGAGATGTAAGTTGAGACACATCCTGGGGTATGAAGACTAAGTACAAGAAAAGGAATGTAAACTATCTTGGTAATGGTATTTTATATTGATTACATGGTAAACTCAGAATATTTTGGATATATCTGAATTTAGTGGGATAAATAAAATATATTATAAAGTTAATTTCACTTTTTTTTTTTTTAATCCTGGCTACTAGAACACTGTAAATTCCGTAAGTGGATTGCCTTACATTTCTACTGGACAGTGCTGCTCTAGAGCATTCCACATTTGCATTTGGTAACACACTTTATGGTTATAACTACTTGTTTACTATTTGATTTTTTTTTTCACCATATTTTAAGATCTAAGAGGGAAAGGGTCATATCTGTATTATTCCCCCTGGTATCCCAGTGCTAAAGACAGCACATGGTTGAATTAATTTTTTGAAATTTAGGCTAAGATAATTTTAAAAATAAATTACAAGAGACATAACTGAGGCAAATCAACTTTATCTTGTTTATAATAAAAAAAAAATGCATAGTGTTTGTTGAGTATACACTAGGTACCAAGTACTGAGCTATGTGAACTTCACATACACATTCTTGTTTAATCCTCACAACAAACTTAGGAGGTAGATACATTAACATCAACCCATTTTAGAGATGATGATGCACAGCAAATTTGGGGGGCAGTGAAGTATTCTGTATGATGCTGTAAAGGTGAATACTTGACACTATGCTTTTATCACAATCCGTAGAACTCTACAAGACAAGGAGTGAACCTTAATGTAAACAAATTAATAAAATCGAACACTTAGGACGTTAGGGGATTCCAGGAAGGAATGCAGACTATGACAAGAGAATCTAACTGTATTACAAAAGTATGAAACCAACTCAGTGAGGTGGGGGGTGGGAGGGAGGTGCTGAGTTAAATAACTTTGGAAATGAGTGGCTCTATAAGGCTAAAGGGAAAAGGGACTTTTGCATAAACACTCCACTCCAGCCGATAAAGTTTGTTTCCCACAGGGTACAGGTTAACAATTCCGAAACCACTATACATATATACTGGAATTGAACCATTAAGTAAATAGACAGCAGACAGTAGGAGCCAAGTTTCTCACTGTTGGAGTGGGAAGTTACAGACATGCAAGAAGAGAAGGCTAGAATGATCCATGTGGTAATAGATTAAAAAAATTAGTATGAACTCATGTTTAACTAAATATAGATACAGATGTAT
Source organism: Loxodonta africana (assembly GCF_030014295.1). Lineage (NCBI taxonomy): Eukaryota > Metazoa > Chordata > Mammalia > Proboscidea > Elephantidae > Loxodonta > Loxodonta africana. Next base: position 73,834,959 of record NC_087347.1, read on the forward strand.
ACATATAGAAATATTTGTACCTATGTGTATATGTATAAGTTCGTATATACTCATGTATTTCCTTGTTCTGTCAGCTGAGAGGGTCTAGAAGCAATGACAACCCAACAGCAGCAGGCACAAGTAATGCTCAGATTTTGGTATCTAATACTATTCTTCAGTAAAAGGAACCAGAGCTCTTTGGAGAAATGGTTGATTCTAGGACTAGGGCAGAAAATATATAAGATGAGCCTGAAGCATCTTGTAGCATCAGAAGTAAGGAAGTACTAAAAACAAAACAAAACTAAACAACAACACACACACAATGATGGGAGCATGTCAAAGGAAAAGAAGAGCCAAGTGAAAGAGCTCCCAACGGCCAAAGCTGATACAGTTTGAACAGCAAAATAAAGTAGTATTGGATTGCAGCTCAAAGCACAAAATAAATATCCATAAGTGATAAATAAATGAATAAGTACATAGATGTAGGAGAAGAGATGAATCTCCTATGCAGAAAAATTGCAAATAATTTATGTAAATACTCTGCCCTCAAAAAGGTGAAGCATGACTCTCTATTCTTTAAGTGTGGGCTGCACATACTGACTTCTTTCCAAGGAGTACAGTATGGAAAGGGAAAAAAGAGTAACTTTACAGTGCAGAAATCTGACAAACAGTCCCCTAGCCAAGTGATCAAGGTCAACGTCACAATGGAAGTTAGAGATAGCGATTCAAAGGACAGCAGATTTCTCATCAGAAATCATGGAGGCCATGAGGAAGTGGCACAACACTTTAAAAATGCTAAAAGAACTGTCAATCCATAATTTCATATCCAGTGAAAATATCCCGCAGGAATGAAGTTCAACTAAAGACATTCTCAGATGAAGGAAAACTAAGAATATCTGTAGTCAGCAGACCTACTCTAAAAGAATTTCTAAAGGAAGTTCTCCAGACAAAAGGGAAACAATGCCTGAGGCAAACTTAGTACAAGGATGAAGGAGGAACATAGCTGAAAATAATTCCAGAAATGGGAAGAAGGTGGTGTGAAAACTAACTTCAACAAAAGATAAACTTTTTTTTCCAAAAAATCATCACAGAGGAAATTCATTCTTCAATACGACTGAAACAGTGTTAATTCAAAAATAACAGTACTAAAAAAACTCGATTGAAAAAATAGGATATGAAACTACATAAACATTTTCATCTAAATTTTGTTTCTATATGTATATCTGTATACTGTATATTTGTTTACATAGATAAATACCCACAATTAAGGTGGTGGCACTTACAGGTGGTTTTTTAAAAATATTTTTATGTTTTCGAATATTCAACTTAAGTGCTATTACATTTACAGTTAGGAAAAGACAACAATTATTTAAAAATATCCATTGTCTTCCTAGATTTAATTTTAGCCTTTTGGCATGAACACCTCCTTTTAGGCATAGGATGTAAATAAAGTTCAATGACTTATCTGAACGTAAACTTGGCTGACAGGCTTTAAAGACCAAATCAAAAAGATAAAGAAGCATTTCTGTAATATTCTAGGAAAAATGCGATTGCTTATGTCATATTCTGGTTCAGCACCCACAACTAAGTAGCTCAAAAGGTTTAACAAGATCAGATCTTGTTTATCTCTACATCGTACTTGTTAAGAAGTGCGTGAGGAACTTTTAAATACTGAGGCGCTGGTTGATCTAATTGGGAGGATTTCAGAACTAAAATTAAGCACTCTATTCCGAAATTAAACTGAAGGTTTTACTTCTACACTACTGATAACCAATAAAACCACTGCCATTGAGTCGATTCCGATGCATAGTGACCCCACAGGACAGAGCAGAACTGCCTCATAGAGTTTCCAAGGAGCTGCTGGTAGATTCAAACTGCTGACCTTGGCAGCTTGCCATAGCTTTTAACCACTACGCACTGATAACCATTAGGTTTCTGTTAAAGTTGCCATTTGAAAAACAAAGTTCAGTCATGTTTGTTATGATAAGAGTGTTCTTACAACTGGCCTTAGAAAAAGCTTCATGGAGTTGTTAAAATATATTAGAGCCTATAGATACGTTGTTTTAACTTTCTTGAAGTTCCCCAGTAAGCCCTAGGTATTCTCTCTTTTCTCTTAACTAAATAAGTAGAGTTTATTTACACTCTCCTAACTAAAATGGCTGAAAACCCTGGTGGCATAGTGGTTAAATGCTACCACTGCTAACCAAGAGGTCAGCAGTTCAAATCCACCAGGTGCTCCTTGGAAACTCTATAGGGCAGTTCTACTCTATCCTATAGGGTCACTATGAGTTGGAATTGACTCGATGGCAATCTTTTTTTTTTTTTTTAACTAATGGTCAGTTCTGTATCCAAAGATTTCAAGTAAGTTGGCAGCTGCAATTATATCACTAACTTCCATATCACTGGAAACCCTGGTGGCGTAGTGGTTAAGTGCTACAGCTGCTAACCAAAGGGTTGGCAGTTTGAATCCACCAGGCGCTCCTTGGAAACTCTATGGGGCCATTCTACTCTGTCCTATAGGGTCGCTATGAGTCGGAATCGACTCAATGGCACTGGGTTTGGTTTGGTTTTTTTTCCATATCACTAAACTTTCATGTCAAAATTGTTTATACTTTTCATTTAAGAAATATTGCCTTAGTTAAAATGTATCAAGTATGAGAGATTTGTGTTAGTCTAGAAACCGATATAAAGAAAGTTTCACAGTTAATTGCCACCCTTGTAAATTTCACCTCCTTTCCTACCATTGCTTTGATATGGTTGCTATCTGTACTCATTGTACTTGTTAAATATCTCTTGTTTTGCCTGTAAGGCAGAGCATACCATTACAGCCAAGCTAAATGCATGCTCTCCTGAGGCTCATTCCTTCAATAAATTTAATTTGTTTAAAATATCAAATTAGAGCGTTGGTCCAGTGACTTCACAAGGACAGTAGACGGTGGGGGGGGGGAGTATGATTCTGATTGAACAGAATGCTTGGAATTTCTAAAGCACAAAGCTTATCTCAATCAAAGCTATTGCAAAATGCGATGTCGACATGATTCTCGTAAGTGCTCCTGTCCTATCTCTTCATAAACAAAGGATGGAGACTAACCCAAACGACATACTGATTGCATTATGATGCTATCTGAGCACCTCAGAGGAAGGGGTCTGATTTTTGAACAGTCAGCTGAGTGTGCATCTCTGGGGAGGAATAGAGGACAGTTACCCTCGCCAGTTCCCTCTTCTTCTGGATTCAGACTTTCTCCTCAGTTAGAGCTGAGCCTACAGTGGTATCTCACCCACCCTGGCTCAGCGTGCCTATGACCCACACGAAATTAATCAGTGTCACTCCCCTGAGTTTTCTAATTGTAGCTGCTACAGAAGAACCAGGAACTCATGGTTTCCTCATTTCCAACCTTGGGGAAAAGCAGAAAGAAGTAAACCTTTTGGCTCTTGTTCACCCAAGGCCAGCTCTACACACGCTCTTCCTGTGAACTGGTGTTGTGAGCTCCCAAACTCCTCTCTTGTTTGCTTTTGAGGTGGCTTTGAGGTGATTTCTGCCACTTGTAACCTAGATAGTCCCGAGTTACACAATAACTTAGTAACTGGATTTTTGTGAAGGAAAGGAAGGTTTGGGGGTGTTATGTTAATTGTGTCCCCCCGACCAAAAAAATTTGTTAGAACCCTAACCCCTATACCTGTGGCTGTAATCCCATTTAGAAATACAGTTTTCTTTTAATGTTAATAAGGCCATGTCCGTTTAGGGTGTGGCTTAAACCTAATGACTTTTGAAATATAAAAAAAGCAGATCAGGCACAAAGACAAGCAAGCACAAGCCACCGGGAGATGGCCAATGAACCAAGGAACAGAAGCTGAAAGAGACCAGGATTTTCTCCCAGAGAGGACAGGGACAGAGCCTTCCCCCAGAGCTGGTGCTCTGAATTTGGACTTCTAGCTTCCTAAACTGTAAGAAAATAAACTTCTGTTCTTTAAAACCACCTACTTGTGGTTTTTCTGGTACAGCAGCAAAAACAAACTAAGATCGGAGATAAATAATGAAATCATTTTTTTTTTCTAAAAAAGCCTTTGGGTTCAAGGCACATGGCTCCAATGTGTGAGGTACTCTTTCCTTTAACTCTGATCTCTCACAGTTCCACAGTCTGATATAATTACCTGTTTACCCATCTCTCTCCCCCTTACCCATCTCTCTCCCCCATTAGGCTGACTGTTCCTTAAAGTCAGAAGCTAAGTTTTATCAGACTTTGTATCTCCAGAGTCAAGTACAGATCCTGACTGGTACACTGTAGTGCTGTCGAGTCAGCTCTGACTCATGGCGACCCCACATAATTGGTTATAAAAGGATGAAATGAAATATGGTCATTTTTCTTACTATTACGGAATTACCTCATAGCTTCAAACTTCATTAATTAGAAATTTGTGGGTAGGCTGGGAAAATTAATTTACTTAAAGTAAAAAGAGGTTGTTAACCCATTTAGTCATGTAAGAAACTGTAAAGAGAATGATTAAACTAATTAAAAATACAAATTGTTTCAAGCAGGCCATAGCCATTTAAAATCACTCATTCATATAGAAATAATTCGTGAGCTAAGTTACAAATAATATCCATCTACCTATTAATTAAATTAGGTCTCTGAGGATGTCTATTAAGTAGTCCTTTGTTAGCTTGATTCGTTTACTGTTTGTATTTGAAATATTCCATAAATTAACCTTTTATTAATTCAAAAGGTAACGCCTACAGTTCTTTGAGTTTATTTACAAACATAAATTCTCTTAGTATCTACAAAGCATAATAGATGGGGGCAACAAACTCAATAAAATACTTGCAAATTTTTTACTCATTATTTGATTTTAGACACATTCAAATTTCATTCATGCCCCAGGCACATGCTGCTAAGTATAAATACCCAACACCCAATCTTATTATCACTATCTAATCTAAGGTTCATTATCTGTAGCCATTGATTGGACAGAGGTACAGTGTACGCAGATGACACATTCTTGCTCGCTGAAAGTAAAGAAGGCTTGAAGCACTTACTGATGAAGGTAAAACACTGTAGCCTTCAGAATGGACTACACCTGAACATAACGAAAATGAAAATCCTTACAACTGGGCCAATAAACAACATCATGATAAATGGAGAAGACAGTGGAGTTGTCAAGGATTTCATTCTACTTGGATCCACAATTAATGCCCACAGAAGCAGCAGTCAAAAAATCAAATAATGCATTGCACTGGGCAAATCTGCTGCAAAAGATCTCTTTAACACAAAGATGTCACTTCAATGACTAAGGTGCACCCGACCCAAGCCATGGTCTTTTCTATCACTTCATATGAATGTGAAAGCTGGATGACGAAAAAAGGAAAACTGAAGAAGAATTGATGCATTCAAACTGTGGTGTTGGCAAAGAACATTGAATATACTGTGACTTCCTGGAAGAAGGAACAAGTACGTCTTGAAAAAAGTACAGCCAGAGTACTCCTTGGAAGCAAGGATAGCGAGACTTTGTCTCACTTACTTTGAACATGTCATCAGGAAGGACCAATTGCTGGAGAAAGACATCATGCTTGGTAAAATAGAGGATCAGCGAAAAAGGGGAAGACCCTCAGTGAGTTGGACTGACACAGTGGCTGCAACAGTGGGCTCAAATACAACAACAATTATGAGGATGGCACAGGACTAGGCAATGTTTCGTTCCGGGATACATAAGGTTGCTCTAAATTGGAACTGACTAAATGGCACCTAACAACAATACAGACGTCTAATTACACCTCATTCCTGGATATTGTCTAGTGCAAAACTAAGGAAACCCATCGCCATCGAGTCCATCCTGATCCCTGGCCGCCCCATGTGTTACAGAGCAGAAATGCTCCATACAGTTTTCTTGGCTGTGATCTTTATGGGAGCAGGTAGCCAGAACTTTCTTCTGAACCCCCAAACCTTTAGGTTACTAGTGAAGCTCAAACTGTTTGTGCTACCCAGGGACCTACTCTCTAGTCCGGTAACCTGCGAGCTAAGTCTCCAAACCCCCTCTTCCTCAGCTTCCCTTTTCAATTGACGGCAGCTGCATCCTTCCACGTGTTGAGGCCAAAAACCTTGAAGTCCTCCTTGCCCTCTTTCTCTCACACTCCACATCTAATCCATCAGAGAGTCTTATGGACTGTGACCTCCAAATCTATTCAGAATGTGACACTTCCCACCATATAACCCTCAATGTGAAGATACCATCATGTCTCTCTCCATGGAGTACCCCACTAGCTACATAGGAGTCAAACAATTTAGTAAAATTGCTGTTTAAAATTATTTTAATTCCCATCTGCTTATTTATGTGAACAAGATTTTCCAGCACTTACATATATAAAAACCAAGGTTGTTATGTGTTACGTTAGCTGCAGTCAAGTCAGCCCCCGATTCATGGTAACCGCATGCACAGTGGAACAAAACATCGCCCAGACCTGTGCCATCTCGATGATTGGCTGAGGATTAGGCCATTGTGATCCACAGGGTTTTCATTAGCTGATTTTTAGAAGTAAGTTGCCAGGCCTTTCTTCCTAGTCTTGGTGTGGAAGCTCTGCTAAAACCTGTTCAGCATTACAGCAATACGCAAGCCTCCACTAACAGACAGGTGCTGGCTGCGCATGAGGTACGTCGGCTGGGAATAGAACTCGGGGCCCATGCACGGAAGGCAAGAATTCTACCACTGAACCATCACTGTCGCCAAAAGCTAAGGAGAGGAATAGATGGCTAGGAAACCCCTGGTTCACACAGATCCACTAACTCATTTTTGTAAAGCACCAGCCAAGTCATTCAGTGGTGTATTTCCAATAACAATTTAATGTTTAATACTTACTGATAAAATTTTATAAAATCTTTATTATATTTTCATAATTATATACTACTACTAGCTGTCATAACTCAATCCAGAATAAAACTTTTTAATAGAGACTTATGGTCACAAGAAATTTAAAAACATTAAAATTTGAATTTTTTATACACATAAGAAGGGGTTGACCAATAAGAGACTTTCAATCATAAAAATGCATTATTATATAAAATTCTACAGAGGAAATATAATACAAATATGATTTAAAGGAGTAAAATAATTAATATAATATTTCCAACTGTTGAAGAAGAACTTGTTCATATATTTTTAAAATAGTGAATAACAAACTGTTTCCCAAAATGCCTAACTCTGGTCTAAGACACATAAGCATCCTATAAAAACTTGATGATTAAGAGACTGAATTCTGGGAAAATTTGTTTTACCTACAGGATTGGAATGTTAACATCTTCCTATGGACTTGCAGACCAAATACTCGCTCATTTAGAAAAGTCCAATATTAACAACATGCTAGAATGTAAGCCTGTGTATACATGCACATGCATGGATGAATGAATGTACGAGTTGAATATTTTGGCTAATTTGGATGTTCTCAAGCCGTGCATTTTACAAAACAAACCAAGATTTAATACTAAAACTTCCATTTTCATTCAACGTTTTATGCCATCTAACTAAAGCTTCAGTTTTAAGGTTAGGCATGCAAATGCAGAGGAGTGGCCACCAGAGGGAGCCCAAGTGTTTTTCTGAACACCCCAGACGCCAACGAGAGAAAAAGGAAGAAAACTGAACAAAAAGCTCGGAGCGTGTGGGGAGATCATTACCTGTTTCAGTCATTAAAAAGCCCATCTTATTGAATGACAGAACTATTTCTGCATTCATGTTAAAAATTTCTGTACTATGCAGATGTAGACTGCAATGCTCTTACACAAAAGGAGAATCGGTTAAACATAATACAGAATCAAAAAAACTCACATACCCTACAACCAGAAGGTCCAGGGTGGAATGCCGTGATAGCCATATCCATGAGTCTCTGCTGTGCCCTAAACAAGCCGGGCGCCTCCTCCAGGATGTCTCTGTGTCCCTGCTCTCACTCTCTGCCCTGGTCCATCTTTGTGGTCAACTTTGGAGGAAGTTTTGGGTGTGGTTTCCTCACTTTGTTTGTGATTGGGCTATCAAATTACAGTGCCAACCGTGTGCACTTGGGAATTTTTCATTCTCCTGGCTGAGCTAAATCATACCGACATTAAGATGAACGGCTTTCTATTTGGCATCCTGAAGTCTTCCCAGAACTGAGAACTTGGCCAGGTCCCAACAGGATGCAAGGGGACCTCCATAAGGCTCCCCAAATCCAATGTCTCTGTAAACCAGAACCCACAGGCTAGAATAATATTCTGGGGCTGAGGCTGTAGAGACGGTTGTGACCTCGTTTAGAATTAAGCTCCAGGGGAACAATAATGTTTGATGTTTGAGAGCCGTGTCAAGTATTGAAAAACTTCCCCACACTTTATGTTATTGACCATCCTTTTATTGTGGTAGGTCAGGGATCACAGTTTTATCGATGAGGAAACCTAAGCTCATGAATGTGAGCAACTTGTTTAGCATCACTGGTTATTAAGTATCGGGGACAGAAACACTGATGGACATGTTCTTATGTGAACATGGATTGTAACAATGTCATTAGGGGACCAGATTGTAACAATGAATGCGTATTGGACTCATTCACACTAATGTCTTCTGAGAGAGAGAAATAATTATTTTCTTCCTTTTCCCTCAAGTTATGAGGGAGAAGCATGACACGTGAATTCAAAGACTCAGCACTTGTATTTACCTATTACTTTCATGGTACATTTTTCTAAGTTTCTTTTTCATGTCCAGATGGGGTCATTTTACCATATATGCAAATAACACAAACAAATTGAATTCCACAAGGTTAGGTCATGGGCTGAATGCTGCTAGAGTTAACCTGCTTATTAATGCCTTGGATATGGTATCAGAAATATTCTTACTAAATCTGACAATAACACCAAATTGCGTGGGGGTGGCTGGCATTTAGGAGAAGTAGATTGAATTTAAAATGACCTTGACAAACTGAAGAAGGAAAAAGAGGGCAAAATTCAATAGAAAGCTGTTCAGATAATTCATTCAAAAGGGAAAACAAAACAAAACAAAGGAGAACAACAGAAATGAGAGAGTACTGACTGGGCAATTGCAGCAGAAAAAGAGCTGGAGATCAGAGTGAACAATAGCCTTCAAAGGCATCAGTAAGCTAGTTCTGTCATTTTTTTTAAAAGGCATGATATTGGGAGGTATGAATAGGGGAAATTCAAGCTAATTCCCCCTCTGTATTCAAAATAGATGAAGCTTTAGGGGGGAAAATATGATGTTTTGTTGGGATCCTGAAATGCCTAAATCTTGAAAGCTAGGTTTTGGTAACTTTGAGATAGATCCTTAAAAAGGAGAACATCCAAAATACTGGAAGGTTTGATTTTAGATCTGATGAGCTCGGCCTCAGGAGAGAAAAGTTCTGGTGCTCTGTGCCTTCGTTCGTGCCATGCTCGCAGCCCAGGCTAGCCTTTACCTTCTCCCCTGGGTAATAAAAAATATCTACCCTTTATCAAGTGTCCACACAGGACTTAGCTCCTCTGTGAGGCCTGCTCTGAACTCCTCCCCTTGTCCCTGAGGAGAGCTGCACAAACGTACGTAGATATGTATTTACATGTGTATGTGTAAGTATGTGTGTGCATGTGTGTGCACATACATGTGTATGTAGCTAGCTAGCTAATCTGTTGCCCCTGTGGGTCTCCACGAAGCATACATGAGGTGTTTACACTGGCTAAGCACTTGACATGCATTACCCGATTAATACTTCTGGAGGCAATCTGGACTAAGACACTATTATTCTCATTATGTAGATAAGGAAACAAAGGCTTAAGGTTAAGTAACTTGTCCATGTTTACATGGTTAGTGAGTGGCAGAACTGGGACTTTAACTCAGGTCAGAAGAACTCCTAAGCCCCCATCCTAACGGCCACACTCTCCTGACTACATGTGCACCTCCAACACTTTATTTATTTGTTCACATGTTGCATTCACTGGACTACAACTCCCTGAAGGAAGGTACCAGGTTTCATTTACTTCCTTATCCCCATACAGGTTCTGACATTCCATAGATGATCAACAAATGTTCATTAAAGGCTTCAAGCAGTAGACAGCGTCTTCTATGGATGTTTATGAGTAATTCTTTGACTGAAGTGAAGTGGATTTAAACATTCATAAAAACTAGCAATAAGGATTCTGAACAATGCTGGATCATATTAATAAGGGTAGTTTTATAATTTCTTTTTCTTTAAAAAATTTAAGGCATGGAAATAGTTTTATATACATACATATGTACGTATACATGTACATTCGTGCATATGTCTATCTATCTGTCTCCGATGTAATTTTATCTAAAGGCAAAGAGAAGAACAACAGAGCATCTTGATATCTATGGACACAGGGGAGCCTGTCTGACACAGAATTGTTATTAGCAAAGAACCTGAATCCTAAATGACATGTAATCACTAGACTAATTTATCCAATCCGAGGACACTACAATTTTCTCTCCTAAACAGAAGACATATTTTACAAATAATTTGGTCTCAGTTTCTGAAAACAAGAACAATACAAATTTAAATACAACAAAAATAAATGATCCTACGTATCTTATTCTCACAGAAAACAGATAACATGCTAGCATTCCAAAGTAACTGGCAACATAATTGCCATCAGTATGGGATAAAATATTTCAAGACAGCAAGCCACTCTCCCATGACTTGGAATTAGCAGTTTATGTATTACTTTAACATGACATCATGGTCCCTGCCCTTGCCTGCAATGGAACCGACTCTCAGCAGCAGAGCTGATACCACCGACCAGCAGCTTCAGCTCAAGGCCACGCCGTTTTTTAAAGTGAGAACAGGAAGAAGCTGTTGGCTAGGGATCAGGGAATCTCTTTTACTGATTGATTTTTTTTTTTTTTAACCGTTAAACACTACCCAATATATCTCTAAGGTATAATCAGCTAAATTCTGATTACAGAAAAGATTAAGAGAACATATTCGAAGCAGGTCTATATGGTATAACTCAGCTACAACCCAAGAAAACAATCAGCATGACGACATTAAAAAGTTCCATTTCATGACAGAGAGAAATAATTGTGAAGAAACTAAAATCGGAAAGTAGAAACAATCACCAAACGTAATTTATAATATTACATAAATATTTCTAAAACATATCAACAAACCACCACCCACAAACACACCCTAACACGTGTCCTTTCACCAAGAGACCCCTACAGCAAACATGTCCTGTGAATGATGCAGAGAACATTCAGACACAACAAACACATGACATACTTAACAAGAGAAGAAGGATTAGGTTTTCACAGCATTACCTTAGGAGGCTACATTTACTATCTAGATGAACGACAACTCCACATCATTTTAAAATTTCAATCAGTATACCAATGCTGAAGTGAAAGAGAGAGGGACGGGATGGTCAGTTTTTAAGACAGAGTAGAAGAACTAGATGGAATAAAAAGGAGAAAGAAACTTAGCAAGCACATTCTGCCCCATAAAACACGTAACTCACAAATACAAAAACAAACATTTCTTCAGAGACTCCACAGCTGAATTTGTCCTTGTCCTTCGACATTAAGTCACTGGTGTTTCCCAGGAGGTGGAGCAAAGTCAGTGTTGACTCCTGTAGCCACACTTTCTAATGCGCCAACTAAAAAAAAAATGAGTATTTACACACTACACAACTCACAGGATTGGGCCAGCAACACTGCTAAATCTAATCTCCACTCGTGATAAGCAATTTGTCCTTCAGAGTCAGAACAAGCAGGCTCAGGACTTTCTAACAATCTCTAGCGTTCTGTTGGTTTGCTATCCCATGCAGAGCTTTGCACCATCAGTTAGTTCCATGTGCATTGTTTTAGACCTGTGACAGAGCTATTCTCACCTTAGAACAGGGAAAAGCCGCTGCCAAGGGTAAACCTGTGAACCCTAGCCAAAACATCTTGATAAAGTTTGAACGTGTATCAATCATGTTTTAAAGCAGGGTTTTAAAAACTGTTCCATAGAAAACTGTTCGTTTGAGTTCAGCAGGTGTTCTAAGCTGAAGTTGAAAGGCTTTACATGGTTTTATGGGATTATTTAATTCTTTTTTATGTTTTAAGTTTGTATGTGGATACACAGTTTTTTTTTTTCTTCAGCAAGCCAGGAAAATTACAGTCATAGCCAATCTGTAATGGTAAAATAAGAGGCTGCCATATACTAGGTGGAAAATGTTCTAATTTGTTTGCTCTAACTTTGAAAAAGAACAATAATAGAGATAAGTGTTATTATATTTCCTAAAAATTCCTAATATGCTTAACCTTTTGACTCTAACAATTACGTGCTTATTATTTCCCTATTGTCCTTGCCTTAATGAGAAGAATTTTCACAAACAGTATTAAATTATTTCCTTATCATTTACCATTTAAAACCTTTATGTCTAAAAAAATTATTCTTTACATAAGTGGCCATTGTTTTCCAAAGTTTCAGAGACTCCTGCTTTAAGCAATCTTCTTAAAATGAGTCCTCATAAGAACCCAAATCTTGCTCGTTACTAATTGCTAACATCAGTTCTTCTAGACCTTGGGAAACTCTCTGAGCTCAGAATGTGGTCATGGTTTATACTGGGAAAACACTCCTCAATATTTAGCAGAAGCTCACTAACTGTTATGGATTGAATTGTGTCCCCCAAAAATATGTGTCAACTTGGCTAGGCCATGGTTCCCAGTATGGTGTGGATCACCTACCATTTTGTCATCTGATGTGATTTTCCTGTGTGTTGTAAATCCTACCTCTATGAGGTTAATGAGGCAGGATTAGAGACAGTTAGGTTAATGAGGGAGGACTCAAGCTATAATAAGATTAGGTTGTATCTTAAGTCAATATCTTTTTTTTTTTTTAATTTTATTAATAATTTTTACTGAGCTTTAAGTGAACATTTACAAATCAAGTCAGTCTGTCACATATAAGCTTATATACACCTTATTCCATACTCCCACTTACTCTCCCCCTTAATGAGTCAGCCCTTCCAGTCTCTCCTTTCGTGACAATTTTGCCAGTTTCTAACCCTCTCTACCCTCCTATCTCCCCTCCAGATAGGAGATGCCAACACAATCTCAAGTGTCCACCTGATACAAGTAGCTCACTCTTCATCAGCATCTAGTCGATATCTTTTGAGATATAAAAGAGAGCAGTGTGCAGACAGACAGGAGGACCTTGTACCACCAAGAAAACAGTGTTAGGAGCAGAGTGTATCCTTTGGTAACTGCACTGAGAAGCTCCTAGACAAAAGAAAGATTGATAACAAGGACCTTCCTCCAGAGCCAACAGAGAAAGAAGGCTTTCCTCTGGAGCTGGCATCCTGAATTCAGACATCTAGCCTCCTAGACTGATTTCTCTTTGTTAAAGCCACCCACTTGTGGTATTTCTGTTATAGCAGCACTAGATGACTAAGACAGAATTTGGTACTGGGAGTGGGTTGCTGCTCTAACAGATACCTAAAATGTGGAAGCAGTTTTGTAACTGTGAATGGATAAAAGCTGGAAGAGTTTTAAAGTGCCTAATAGTAAAAGCCTAAATTGCCTTGAAGAGACTGTTGGTGAAATTATGGACATCAAAGACAATTCTGCTGAGGGCTCAGAAGGAAGTGAGGAGAGCTGTTACACCGGAGACAGCAGAGACGGCAAGAAGCAACACCAGAGAAATGGCAGCAGCAGAGAAACGCCAACAGCAGAACCAGGAGACCAGCACAAGACAGTGCTGGAGTGGACCCATGGAGCAAGAGAGCTGAGGGTCTGTGCACAGGAGGCTTCCTGGAGGAGTGGGGTGCCTCTGAGCACTTATTGGTGGAGCTAGGCTTGCTGACTCACGGGACAAGAGAGCTGAGTGGCTTCTAGCAGAAGTTTACTGGTAGAATTGGGTGCCTCCCAGCACTTAACAGTGGTGCTAAAGAGCTTTGGAACACTTACCTGAGCAGGGTAGATGCTGGTCAAGGGGCCAAGAAGCCAAGGAACACAGAAAGCAGAAGCTGAAGACATAAGAAGCACAGGAAGCAGAGCTGCCTCAGTCTCAAAGGGTGGAGTCACCACTCAGACAGACTAGGAGAATGGGCCTGCCCAAAGCCAAGAGTGTAGAGCTGCCATTCCAGGGGGCCTGGAAGGCGAAGCTGAAGCAGTTATGTTAATAAGGCAGGACTCAACCTACAATAGTAGGCTGTGTCTTAAGTCAACCTCTGTTGAGATATAAAACATAGAAGCGAGCAGAGATACAGGGGGACCTCATACCAACAAGAAAATAGTGCCAGGAGCAGAGCATATCCTTTGGACCTGGGGTCCCTGCACTAAGAAACTTCTAGACAAGGGAAAGATTGATGACAAGGACCTTCCTCCAGAGCTAACAGAGAAAGAAAACCTTCCCCTGGAGCTGGCACCCTGAATTTAGACTTCTAGCCTCCTAGACTGTGAGAGAATAAATTTCTCTTTGTTAAAGCCATCCACTTGTGGTATTTCTGTCATAACAGCAGTAGATAACTAAGCCACTAACTATACACTTAAATACTATAACAACCTAAAAACTGAGGACCTCAAGTGATCCTTTTGGAGAAAGATGTTTGTAAGTCGGAAAATAGGATTATTTTGTAATATTTCCTCACCTGAGTCTCTTTCATTGGCTCACTCCACACACTGAGGAAGAAAAGTTTAAACTTCTAAAACTATAATGCCCCACAGCAGAGGGGAGCAGTTCCCCTCTCTAAAGGATATAGCACAATACACAATTAAAACTACCTAAGTAGCAAACAATTATAAACAAGATTAATCCTTCAAAGAGTAACCAGAACATTCCCTGTATAAAAATTTCTTGTAACTGTGATTTTTAACCTCTGTTTAAACATGGTTGGTCAGGTATAGCATATACAGAAGAGGAAAAAAATCACAACTTAAGTCAAAGAGGAAAAGAAATTCTGTATAAAACAACACAAAACAGCCACAGCCCTACCAAAATCATCTACTTGCTTCATTGGCTCCATGGCTGTTTTTCTAATATTTCCCCAATTATTTTATAGATTCCAGTATCTCGTGTCACCTAAAGTTACACAGGTTGTCCCTATCAATTACAGTAAGTAGTAAACAAAAGAATCCAGTAAGTAAGCACCAGCCTATTTGTTCCTAACAAAATGCAATTTATGAAAAGAAAGTTATTTTTTTTTTCCTCTGCAAGGTAAAGATTGGTCTGGAAATGAAATCTAGCTGGCAAGACAGCTTAAAACACCACTTACTGATGTCTGCATATTTGATTAAAAGTTAAACATGGTGATTAACAAAATCAAGAGTAGTTGCTGGAAAGGAGAATATGTTTTTTCCACATAGAAGCTGTTTGTACTCTGAAACAATTGTCTAAGTGCTTTTATTTCAGTCCACAGGCAGGTTATTGCTGTTTAGAAACATAAAGGGAGTATAATATTGCCCAGTATGTAGTTAAAGAAGATAAAAGAAATCATAACACAACTTGTCTCTTACAAAGGAAAAATTTCAATTAGCACCACTTTAAGGCTCTTAGGTTCCTTTTTATCTTTCTGGAGCCTCAACTCTGCTCATGAATGTCTTTCATCTCATTGACTTTCCTTTGACTGATGCCATTGGTAGCTTCTCTAACAGCACATGGTGATGTTACATCCACTCTATTTGCTGGTAGAGAAAAAGTGTGCTTTTCTGTTTGCTGGAGAATTTGACTTAGAATAGCCCAAACAAATACGAATAAGTATATACAGTATTGCTAACACTGGGAGGAAGTTTGGCCAGCTGCCCAAATCTTTCAGAGGAACACGCTGTTAACAGTTCACTGTATCTAACTTTCTGAAAACCTCAAATTCCTGTTTTGTTGCACAGTAGATTCATGGTGACAGCTGTTAGGCCCTCTGCCTAATGGGTTGTGTCTGTCCTCCCACTGTGGGGGGGGTCCAACCTAAAGGTCACTGAGGGCCTACGAGAGACAGGGCTTCCTTTTGAAGCCTAGAACATTTTAGACCTCCTGGGTTTGGACATTATGTGTGTGCTCTCCACAGGACTGACAGCCCCTTGATGAGGAAGGCACAGGCCCTTTTATCATCTTTATTGGACGAATGATCTGCATATTTGTTGTACATGCCTTGGGACATCCATGCCCAAAATGGTGGCAGGATCAGTTTGTTACTTTCGACTCAATAGCATGTTGCTTTAGACTCTTCATCATGACTCGATCATGATAGAAGTAAATGAATCTGATTATCTATAAAGTTTCACTCCCTACACAAAGATATTCTTTTTAACAGCAAAGGATCATTGGAAAAGTTCAATGGAGATATATATTTTAAGAAGCTCCAAAAAGACAAAAGGACAGTAACTTTATAAAGACTGGGGCATTTTCAGAGGAGGAAACATAGCTAGAAAATGATACAAGATTTGAGAAAATAATAATTACAATAATCGTCTTAAGATTTATGGAGCTCTGTTGTACCAGTCTGTATGCTTTCTAAAGATTTTGTCATTCAGTATTCATACTGGCTTTTTAAGGTAGTTATCACCTACGTCCATATTATAAAGATGAGGCAAGGATTTTTAAAGAAATCAAGCTGCTTGTGCAAGGCCCCATGGCCCGTGAAGTGGCACTGTTAGGTCTTGAAGCCAAGTTTGCAGTGGTACAGCAAACAAACAACCAACCAACCAAACAAACAAAAAAACAAATCTGTCACTGTTGAGTCAATTCTGACTCACGGCGACCTTATAGGACAGAGTAGAACTGCCCCATAGAGTTTCCAATGAGCAGATGGTAGATTCCAACTGCCAACCTTTTGGTTAGTAGCTGAGCTCTTAACCACTGCGCCACCAGGGCCCCAAGAGTACAGCAGTGGGCCAGAATTCCCAGCTAGCCCTTAGAACCAACATTCAAAAACAAGGAAGACCTAAAAAATCCTAGAGCCTGATCTCATACAAGGGATGGAGAAATAACCTGAATTTAATAAAGACAGTATCTCTGCCCACAGACATAGGACCAAAAGAAAGAAAGAAGGGGTGACAACTCTGTAACACTGTCACTTGGCACAGCAATCAGGGAACAGAGTCACAAGGTGAGGAATCCGAGAGCCAGCCAAGCACCGCTTCGGGTGTATCATTACGTGCTTCCATCGTTGTTGTTAGTCACCTCGGAGTCGGCTCCAACTTGTAGGGACTTTATGTGTTCCATCATTAACCCTTCCATATTGTTGGGTAAAATCTAGATTTCAGTTACTATAATTAATATTATTTACCTACAAAGATGATGCCACTAAACCACTGTCATCCTTACAACGCATGCTGGGTACTGTTTCTGGGTGAAAGGTTTGTCCTAAAACTTCTACTTTCCTACCTGGTTTCCCTAAACAGTTATTGCAATTGATTTTTTTCAGTTTCCAAAGAGGAATATTGACTTTAATGTACTTGGACATAACTAAACAAATTCGTCAACCAACCCTACATCTAATATTTCCTGTCCCTACTAAAGAAAAACAACTCGTTTTCTATACACTGTTAAGCTAATGATTTGTTCTGCTGTCCTGTATGCGTCATGGGAAAAATACAACACTTTGCAATTGTACTGTTTACCCTACAAGTACCTTTCTTCAGACTAGTTAATATCATGGACAAGTGATGATCATGTCATAGCAATCAACTTTCTCCATTTTCTATTTCCAAGGGACTCACCAAAGATGCCAGAATAAGATTAGAAAGATTCTTATTTTTCTGTTGATGGGGATAGAGAGCTCTCTGTGAAGAATACCGTGATTATTTTTTACCTTATAACAGTTTTTAGAAGCTGGGCAGAGAGAGTAGTTACTCACATTCTCCTTGTCAGGAATCCCTAGAAGAAGAGAGAGAGAGACCATGAATTATAAGATCAACCAGTAGAATGGGACTCTGATTTCACTGAAATCCTTTGCTGGACCAAACCAAGTAAAATTTTGGTGTTTTCAATTTGTTTCAGCAAAATAACGCTGCTTAGAAAAATAGGAGCACTTACAAAACCTATAGCATCAATGAATCTGGAGGAGGGCTTGTGCCCAAACAAGAAAATGCCATGCTTGTTTTGCTTCTTGACCACGTGCTTTTGTTTTCTAGAAGTATAAATGCATCGTTGATTCATTCACACCCTGTTAGAAATGAATTCCTCTGCCTTGGGCACCAAAAACACTTCGGATTCTGGACAGGCATACCATAGCACCTACTGCATTATTATACTGCAAACCATCTCACACCAGGATTTGAACCTAGGGGCAGGCCTTGCAGAAAAACCACCAGAACACAACTTCTACTTTGGGCAAAGCAACCCCCTGCTGACACCAAGTCAGGTCTGAGCATTGTAGTGGCTGTTTCCAGGGGTATCTCAGTTTTCTTAGCTAAAAAGTTAATCATCCATCCACTCAGTTGCTATTCATTTACAAACTTAATAAGCATCTACTACAGGCAGGCCCTGCCTCCTTTATACTCCCTTTGGAGACGATTCCTCTGACTGACATGTAAGAGTGGCCACAATGGAAGTCCACACCCCAGGAGAGTGTAGTGCCCCCAGTACAGTGGGCACACGTGGACTTACACTGAGGAGACTGAATCACCGGTGGCTTTTATATTAAAGCTTTGAACACCAAACTGGGTTAGGGACAAGACATAAAAGCTCAGACAGGAAGGAGGGGTAGAGGATTGCCTTCCAAAAAGAACATAAATGGGTATGTTTGCCATCACTTCCCAGTTCTGTTGGAAAGACTAACCCTGGCCTCATGTCAGCACCCTGAAATTCATCTTGAATCCATCCATCCACCCACCCACCCAACCACCCATCCACCCATCCATCCAACCATCTACGCACCCACCCATCCATCCATCCATCCATCCATCCATCCATCCATCCATCCATCCATCCATCCATCCATCCATCCACCCAGCCATCCATCCACCCAATCAAGCCAACAACCATTTGAAGGGATTATTGTAGTTGATTATATGAGTAGATTAAAAAAAAAAAATAAGGTGTCCTCTGGTTGATTCTGCCTCATGGGGACCCACGTGTGTCAGAGTACAACTGTGCTCCATAGAGCTTTCAAGGGCTGATTTTTTGGAAGTAGATCACCAGGACTTTCTTTCAAGGTGCCTCTGGGTGGACTTGAACCCCCAACCTTTCAGTTAGCAGCCAATCGCGTTAACCTTTTGCACCACCCAGGGACTCCTGTATGAGGAGGTACAGGAGTGTAAAAGAAGCTTACTTTCTAGGAGGTTCAATAAGACAAATACACAGTTGTACAACATCGTATCTGAGTAGCTGGAAATTAGGGTATTTGAAAGTGGGTGAAGGTGCGAGCAGTTTTAGAATTTCACCTTATTTGGCAAGCAAAGGAAAATCATTCAAAGCTTTTGAGCAGCAGAGTGATATGATCAGGAAAAAAACAGGGTAAGAGGACTGTTCAATATTAAAAGACATTTAAGGCATAAAAGCCAAATATAATTGCATGGTCCTTGACAGAAGTCCAGTTTGAATAATCAGGTATAAAGACATTCAACTGTGGAAATCTGAATATGGACCAGGTAATGGATGCTATTTAGGAAATCATGCTAGTATTAGGTGCAATAATGGTGATGTGGCTATGTACAGAAAAGTATTTTAAAATACTTTATCCCCAGACCTTCTGTCAGCCAAAGACAGGAACCATTCCCAAAGCCAACTCTTCAGACAGTGATTGGACTGGACTATAGGATAGAAAATGATACTGGTGAAGAGTGAGCTTCCTGGATCAAGTAGACACACGAGACTATGTGGGCAACTCCTGTTTGGAGAGGAGATGAGAGGGCAGAGGGGGTCAGAAGCTGGCTGAATGGATATGGAAATAGAGAGTGGAGACAAGGGGTGTGCTGTCTCATTGGGGGAGAGCAACTAGAAGTATACAGCAAGGTGTATATAAATTTTTGTATGAGAGACTGACTTGATTTGTAAACTTTCACTTAAAGCACAATTAAAAAAAAAAAAACTTCAGAGCCTGGAGTATTTGGGGTAAAATGTGTACGTGTGAGTAGTAGAAGAAAATTTGGCAAAATGTTAATAATTTTTAAATCTAAGTGATGAAAGCACGGGTGTTAAGTGTACTATTCTTTCCACTTTCTGAATGTTTGAAAATTTCATAATAAAAAGCTAAAAAAAAAAAAATGGTTGTGCAGAAGTCAGTGACCGATGGTGAGATACTGAAAGGTTCTGATCCAATTAAGCCATTCCTGCCCTTAGGTCAAGAGTGATGAGGTCCTTAGCCAGGTGGCCACAGAGGAAGCAAAAATGAAGAAAAATGAGCATTGCAAAGGAAGAAGCAAGTGATGGACAAGTGATGGGTTTCAGTGTGTGCTGGTAAGAAGAAAGGAGGAATCCAAGATGGCTGGGGTTTAGAAATTAGTGTAGGGGGAGAAAGGGGCAGGTGGTGGTTCAGGGGTAGACTGCTCGTTTTCAAACAGGAGACCTGGGTTTGATCCCTGGTCAATGCGCTTCATGCGCAGCCACCATCTGTCTGTCAGCAGGGGCCTGCGTGTAGCTAGGAAGCTGAACAGGTTTCAGCAGAACTTCCAGACTAAGGCAGTCTAGGAAGAAAGGCATGGTGACCTACTTTTGGAAACCTGCCGGTGAAAACCCTAAGAATCACAAGGGTCCAATTCCAACTGATCATGGGGATGGTACAGGACTGGGCAGTGTTTCATTCCATTGCGCATGGGATTGCTGTAAGTCAGAGGCTGGCTCAATGGCAGCTAACAAAAACAACAACATAGGAGAACAGTGGAATTGAGAATGGAAATGAGGCTTTCAGGAGAAGGCAGGGTTTTGTGGGAATCAGGATGTGTTCGTTATTGACATTTTGAGTTTGAGGGGCCAGCAGGACACCAAAGTAGAAAGAGAGCCAGCAGTCGCTTGGAAAAGCTCGGTGGGCCTTTGGAGAACTCAAATAGAGATAATGGTTTGCATTTGTATCAGCTGCAGAAAAGATACAATGGTCAAGAGGAAAGTATAGACAAGAAACAGGAGAAAAACAGCCAAGAATAGACTCTCCGGTAATATCTAAACTTTTGTGTGAGAGGAAGAAGTACCTGCGAAAGAGACAAAAATGCAAGTAGCCAAAAAGATACAAGAAACCAGAATAATGCAGAGGTACCCTGAGAACCAAGACTGAATGGAGTCTGAACAGGGAAAGTCTTCTCTGAAGTCAAGGAGAATGGGGAATTGATAGGGACCCTGCTGGCGAAGTGGTTAAGAGCTCAGCTGCTAACCAAAAAGTCAGCAGTTCAAATCCACCAGCTGCTTCCTTGGAACCCCTACGGGAGAGTTCTGCTCTGTCCTGTAGGGTCGCTATGAGTTGGAATCGACTTGATAGCAACAGGTTTGGTTTGGTTTGGGTCTGGTTATTAGTTGCTCACTGGTAACTTTAGAGTGGTGTGAGTCAAGAAAGATGGGCAGAAGCCAGATTCTGAGAGATGAAAGGTTGACTAGGTGGTGAGGAAATACTAGGTAACATCATTTGGGTGTTTATTATATGTCTGCAACATTCTAAATACTTGACGTGTTTAATCCTCACAACCCTATGAGGAAACTAAGGTTCAGAGAGACTAGGTACCTTGCCTGAGTTCACACAGCTAGGAGACAGTACAGCTGGGATTGCAAACCAGGCACTTCTATTTAGCCAACCCACCCTAGATTAGCCAGGAGGGGAAAAAAAGCAAGAATGAGGAGAAAAGGAAAGAAAGATCCTCACCCCTTCCTTTCTGTAGGGCAGAAGAGCAGCAGAGAGGAGAGAGGGACAGAAGCTGCACAGAAATTGTGACACAGAGGACAAGGAAATTGAGGATGCTCACTTAAGATGCTGGTCAAGTGGGAAGAAGGGTCATCGGTAGAGAACGACAGGTCTGGGAGAGAGGATGAGAATTCAAGAAACTCTGAAAAGGATCTGAAGTGTGACCCCCTGGCTCTGAGGTTGCTTGGAGTGGAGGCAGCGTCTGAGACATCATTGCATCTGGCTGTTGAAGTGCTATAGTTTCAAGTGCTCCAGTACTTGTGCTTTGTCACACGTATATGTGCAAGAGTTTAGTAAGGAGACTCACAAATGCAACAAGAAACTCCAGTGACAGTACTGAGTGTTCAACAGATGCTTCCAATACGCATGTACAGACAGACAGACTCAAAGCACACCAGGGTTTCTTTAAGTCTAGCGGCACCCACTAGAAGAGAGTGTCACACAGGAGAACTGCCTTTCTTTTATGATCAGCCAGAGGCTGGTCTCCTATAAAAGGCCTGGAATTTGAAGCGGCCATGATTTAACAAGAATAAATAACAACTCAGGCTGCTTCTCCTTCATCAACTGAGTCAAAATAAGCAAGGGTTGGCTCTCAGGTACCTCGGTATGACTGGAAAAAATAGTCATGAATCCTATTTTTTAAAAGAACACAGAAAACAACACGGAATTTCACTATGAGAAGAAGACATTCTGAGAAAGTATCCTAAGTACGCTCAAGCTCTCACCAGCCCCAGGACATACCTCCCTCTACCAGCTGAGGCCACAAACTAATACTAGTATAGTAATGATTTAAAAAAAAAAAAATCGAGTGGGGGCTGGCAGGTCTGTTTATCTACAAGAGTCTGAAAACATACACTGTCAAGCTGGCCTAGGACATATTTTTTGTCACATGAACACACAGACCACACGACAAATTTTCAGATACAGAAGGTTCACAGTTTCCACTTACTGTCATTGTTGGAGCCTGTTTCCATAACACCATAAGGAGGAGCCAGAAGTCCTGCCATATACTGTCGATATTTCTGAAAGACAAGATTGTAAATACACAGATATTTACTCACTTTGAGCATTCATTTATTGACACGATAAAAAGCAGAAATGCTGGGTGTCAGGAAGCATCTGAGCCTTGCATTTATAGAGCCATGGAATGTGCTCTCTGGGATCTCTGGTTAAAATAAAGAGCTGTGTTCTAAATAGGTTTTCCTGGATAAGACTGAATGTGTTCCCCCTACTCCTGGGTGGGTGGGTGGGTGGGTGAGGGGAGGGGGGGGTTCTATCTCAGCCAGTTCATTTATGTATTTCAGACTGATTAACTGAATTGTGTGGGCTTTTTACCCTCCCTCCACCTCCTGCACCCCTCTTCCCCAGCAAACACATGCTCGGCTCTTTGTGGAGGGAAAGGCACTTGGTTTTTATAGATGCAGATACAAATAAATGTGCTGCTTTCTTAATAGGTGAATGGCACTGAATCAGCTTCTTTCAAGGCAAAAAGAAACACATCTCTGGAAAAATATCTGCTTGAAAGAAGATGATTCTATTCCATTTACCTATTTCCTTTTACACGGTACACCTGCCTGCTGTGTGACCACCAAAGAACTTTTTTGGTATGTTGTCAAAATAGTTTGGCTTAATTTAGTACTCTTCGGCCTCCCCTGAATTGTATCCACTGGCTTCTGGTCCAGCCATGCTCTAAAACCTGGGGCTCGGCAATGTATACTAGCCCCAGGAGTCTGTGCTGTTTGGGAGGGATAAGGCTTGGTGAACGTAAAACAATTTAGAGTGTCCAACTCAAGGTGTGACGTTTCAGAAGAATGGCAAATGAATATTCAACATTGTCTCTTCTCAAGTAATAAATACAGCCTCCTCCCCTTTCAGAATGAAAGCTGGGCAATTTTATTTATTGCGCAGGACCGTGTATATTTATGGTTTGTAGCAATGATGACACATCAATGTTAAAGAGCATCAAAAGAACCAACACTCCAGAATGTGCTTGTGGGTTCCGGGAACGTCAGTGAGCGTCAGCAGAAAGGCGTCATCTGTAGCAATGGGCAGCTGGCAGCACGCAGTATTCTGGCAACCATCTGGCCCATTCGCTAGATTTGAATGGCGTTTGTAATGTAACATTGATGTTTTCTCAAAAGAGCCTTCTTCTAGTCAAGATGTGACTGTTTTTTTTTTTTTTTAATCCTTTTTTCTTCTCATTCTGAGGCAACTACGCTAACACCTGCATGCAAACATTAAAAATCATGATTTTCTTTGCCTCTGAGCTAACTTCACTCAAATATACCCACAGGACCCATCTATCACCCCGCATTCTTGACATTTCCTTTGATAATTTCCCAGTTCTGATTCTCTTCTTTCGTATGACACCATCCACTCTTCTTCCTCATGACAGAAGCACTGATTAAGCCATTTCGGGGCATCATTATTCTGGATTCTGAACCAAACAGGCTCAGAGAGAGCAGAGGGGGCTGGTTATGTTCTAAGAAAATTCTATGACCCTTACAGCCTTTTAAGTAATTGGGTATTCCTCTTACCGTTGATAACTCCCTAACAAAATCCTAAAAGAAATAATTCATTCGAGTTTAAATTGACCATTCCACTTTGCTTAGAAACGTTGTTTCGGATGCAGCGGATGTTCTTTGTCTCAAGCAACCCCATCTTTGGCAATTCCCATGAACTCCCTGAAGCATCTTCTTGATATCCCGGCTGAATCAGACTTCACTTTTCTTCACTTCTCCCAGCACTGGTCTGTTGCTTTCTCATGGGGCGCATCATTAGGGCTGCTGCTGGAGGAGAAAATAGCACTTTCCTCTAGGCAGATGCAGCCCTGTGGGGAGCAGAGTGCAGGCTGGATTTCAGTACAGGTAAGTATTGAGCGGAGTTCCTGGGTAGTGCAAATGTTTAATGCACTTGGCTGCTAACCCAAGGTTGGAGGTTCAAATCCACCCAGAGGTGCCCTGGTGATCTACTTATAAAAAACCAACCCTTGAAAACCCTATGGAGCACAGTTCTACTCTGACACATTAAAAAAAAAAAAAAATTTTTTTTTCTGACACATTACCATGGTCAAAATCGACTTGACGGCAACTGGTTTATGTGTTGAGCACCTACTATGTGCCAGACCCTGTCCCAGGTGCTGGGTTCACTGTGAGGAACAAGCAGAAAAGGTCCCCTGTGATTCCAAAGCTTCTGCCTCCTGCAACACAGGGCCCTATGTCTTGCACTTGATAGAAACTTAATACAGAACTGCTGAGCTTAAAATTCAACTTTTTAAATGAAAAATGTCAAACATATATAAAGATAGACAGAATAGTGTAATGAACAGCCACATAACAAACACCCAGCTTCAAAATTATTAATTCTTGACCATCTACACTTCCATCCACTTGCCCTCTCCAGAATTATTTTGAAGCAAATCCCAGACATCATATTATTTAATTCATAAATATTTCTATAGGAATATCTAAAAGAGAAAGACTCTTATTTTTTTTAATGAAACCACAATAACATTATTGCAACTAAAAAACTTAACAACATTTCCATAATATCCAGTCAGTGCTCAAATTTCTAATTGCCTTATAATGTTGTTGCCGAATTGAATTTAAAGTGTAGTTCATAGACTATGGCCCTGAGATACTCTTTAAACCTTGGACAGAAACCATTCCCTGAAAGAACTTTTGAACAAAATAGCACGTTAGCTCAAAAAGTAAAGAATTCCAACCTGGAGAACTTCACTCTTTTAAAACTTATCCATATGAGACCAAATGGACAACAGTTACTCTAAAGCATAAATGAGAAGTTTACGGGCAGTGAGACAAAATTAATGGGAGTGGAACAACTAGGACGGAAGTAAGGAGACTGCGGACAGAAACTGAGGAATGTAACCAATGACAGTGAATGGTATGTGCAGAAATTGTTGAATGGGAACCTGTTTTGCTGTGTATACTATCACCAAAAATACAATAACATATTATTTTAAAATGTAGTTTATTTAGTAAGCCAACATTAATCCCAGTATAGTAATGAGCTTTTGGTGTAGTGGAGATTACAAAAACAGGACTGAAATACTTATATCTGGAAATAAAAAGTCACCTTTTTAACTTGATGGGGTACTTTTTAATATACATTTGCTAGAGCTGGGGAATTGCATTCTGATGTAGCACCCTGCAGAGTACCTAAGTAAATTTGGATTAAAAACAAAGAACTAGAACAAAACCTACATAAAAAATTGGAATACCTAAATTATTTGCATATTACTTGATCTTTGGGCAGCATTTCATCTTCCAAGCACAAGATAAAAAGCAATCTATGAAAGAAAATACTATACAAAAAGATGTCGAGCCTCATTCACAACAGAAAGGCAAATTGAAATTACAGTGCAGTATCATTTTTTGCTTGTCAGATTTGGCAAGGTTTCAAAAAGTTTGCTAGCATACTGTTGGTGAGAGTGGGGAAAACAGGTTCTCTCATGTATTGCTTATGGGAATATAAAATGATACAGCCTCAGTGAAAGGCAATTTGGAAGTATCTGTCAAGTTTTAGGAAGAAAGGCCTGGCAATCTACTTCCAAAAATCAGTCAAGGAAAATCTTATGGATCACAACAGTCTGATCTGCACCCCATCATGGGGATGGCACAGGGCCAGGTAGCATTTTGTTCCGTTGTGCGTATGGGGGGCTCACCATGAGTTGAGCACAGACTCGACGGCGGCTAACAACAATGATCAATCAAATTTTAAAATGCATGTTTCCTTTGAGTAAGGAGACTTCCTTAGAGAGCAGTTGGAGAACATCCTGAAATTCCTGAATGCATATGCAAAGACATAGGTACAAGAATATTCACTGAAGCAGTGTTTGTAATAGCAAAGAAGACAACAAAAACAAACAGGAAACAACTCAAATGTTCACCAACAGAGGACATCTGGGTTACTTCTTGATAAACAGACATTAATGGGTTATTTCCTGAAAAACAAATCATGTTATATTAATCCAGTGGAATAGTATGCAGCCATTAAAAAGAATGAAGCAGTACTACCTATAATGATATTGAGAAATTCTCCACAATGCACTGTTAAATGAAAAAAAGAAAACTGTACAGTGGTTATACAATATGCACAGGGCATAATGCACATAGTATACTACCATTTCATGGGGGTAAAAGAATAGAAGTGTGTGCATGTGTGAATATACATGAGGATTTATAAATTCATGGGCTATCTCTGGAAGGATACACAAGAGCATAGTAATAAGGATTGCCTCTGGGAAAGGAATCTGGGTGGCTGAGGGACAAGTGGGAGGGAGGCTAAGTTTTCACTGTAACCAAAAAACCAAACCAAACCCATTGCAGTCATGTCAATTCCTACTCATAGTGACCCTATAGGACGGAGTAGAACTGCCCCATAGAGTTTCCAAGGAGTACTTGGTGGAGTCGAACATGCTGACCTTTTGGTTAGCAGCCATAGCACTTACCCGCTACACCACCAGGGTTTCCAGTTTTCACTATACATCCTTTAAAACCTTTGACTTTTGTACCATGTACAACTATTACCTCTGGGGCTCCAGAGCAGTTAATGCTATTCTCTATTTTACATTTATTATGTAACTTCTGTATCACACTTCATTCGAAGAAAGTTTCGCTACTAAAACAAGCAAGCAAAACACAAAAAACATTCCCAAAACAAAGAAAAATTTTAGGACAGAAGGAAGGAAGGAATTAAGAAAAATAAAAAGGCCACACGTAGGTGCTCTGGTCAACATGCCCAGCTGATCCCAGTGTTAGAGTCATCCCAGGAGCCAACATGAAAGTGAGGAAGACAGGTCACCCCCGTACTCCCTGTTCACCTTTCTGACCCATATAATCTGTAGATATAACAAAATGGTTGTCATTAAACGCCATTAAGTTTGGCATAGTTTTTCTATACAGCAAAAGACAACTAGAACTGAATTTGTTATCTGAAAGTGGGGTGATGTTGTAACAAAATCTAATGCCTAAAAGGTGTGGCATTAGATATGGAATTGGAAGGTGGGTAGAAGCCTAATGGGGCCAGAGGAGACTGTCAATGAGAACTTGAACAGAAGTAAGAGACATATTGATATATTAATGGAAGATGGAGGGCACCGACCCTTGTTACGTAGTGGCGGAAAGTTTAGCAAAACTGATGCTTGCAGTAATGTGGGAAATGGAAGCTGCACCTAACGAACTGATGGGTTTGGCTAAGAAGATTTCCAGGCGGAATGTGAAATGTCCACTATTTTCTGTTACCTGTGTATCATAAGATGCAAACAGAGATGGGCAAACAAAAGAACCACTTAGTTTGCAATCAGAATTCAGAGGAAAGATAAAGCATCCAGAACTTGTAGAGTTCAAAAATAAAACTATCTCCCATTTCTAGTCTCTCTCAGCAAAAGATTATCAAAATAAAAAAAGGCCACATGGCAAAGGTTAAACGCAGAGCACTGGCAGGAAACAGCTTCAGGCTAAGGATGAGGCCAAGGGTGTGACTGTAAAACTTTCCTTAAGACGTCAGAAAGACTAAAGGTGCTCCACAGATTGTTGTGGACAGACAAAAGAATTTTTAAGAATCTTAAGGGTGTTGTATCACAACAGCCGTATAAAGAGTCCAAAGTAGAGAAAGGCTTATGAAAATATACATATGTGAGTATGGCTTTTGTCTACTAGAATGGGTTATAAATTGATACCTAAGAAACCGACCCAGCCCCTCATCCACTGCTGGTGGGAATGTAAAATGGTGCAGCCACCGTGGAAGGCAGTTTCTCAAAAAGCTGAACACAGAACTACCATATGACCCAGCAATCCCAATTCTAGGTATATACCCAGAAGAAGTTAAGGCAGAAACACAAAAAGAAACATGTACATCAATGTTCACCGCAGCATTTTTTTTACGGTAGCCAAAATGTGGAAATACTGAAATATCGATCAACATACGAATGGAAAACTAAAACGTGATATATACACACAATGCAATAGTACTCAGCCATAGAGAGAAATGGAGACCTGCTGCACGCCTTGAAATCATAGTGCTGAGCGAAACAAGTCAGTCGCAAAAGCACAAACATCATATGATCTCACTTATAGGAAATAAGCAAAGATTATTAGTGGTTACCAGGGCTGGGAGGGAGGAGGGGTTTTCCTAGGGGGCGTTGAGTTTATGTTAATGGAATGGTTTGTTAAAGAATAGTAAGAATAGCTGCACAACTTGCAGAATGTAATCAATGTCACTGGATTGTACACGTGGAGGTTGTTGAACTGGCACGTGTTTTGCTGTGTGTTTTAATTTTTACCACAATTGAAAAGTAAATAAAACCCATAAAGGCTTTAAACAGAAAGAGATAAAGACAGTACATAACAAAAAGAATCCCTTAGACCCCTGAACTTCTATGAGCAGGAAGCAGGCTGAGAAAACTACTCAGCTAAAACACAGGCTGCTTTTTATGAAAAGGGAAGATGGCTCAGAGAGTAGAACGAAAACCCTAGAAGGCAGAACCAGGAGCCACAGAAAACAACTCCCAAGGAGAAGAACTGGAGCTGAATCAAGGAACTGGTGCCATTTTCCCAGCTGGACTTCAGGACTCCTGTGGGCTAACTGCTGACTAATATATGCCTGTCATTCCACCTCCCCGCTTTTGCAATAGGTTATCTGTGGCAGTGTTCCCATCCCCTGCAACCATTGTATGCTGGGTGTGGTGGCCGGTGGCGGGGGGGGGGGGTGGGGGGGGTGGGGGTGGAAGGGTAGATAACTTGTCTCTTCTATTCACAGGTCACAGATTGAAAGGACTCATACTCAAGGAACTGTACTTGAGAGACCACATCTGAGGTGCCTCATGCATGCCTAGATCTGATTTAGATGACGGGATCCTGTACTTGGAGTTGATGCCATAACAGGAAAACACTTTGAAGATCTTGGGAAAGGAGAAAGTGTGTTTTGCATGTGGAAGGGATGTGAACTGTTGTAGCCAGAGGTGGACTGGGACAGATTGTATTTTCAAAGATGGCCATAACACTCTCTCATCCCATATACTCTTCTGAAATGTGACCCTGCCTTTCCTTCATTAAGAGATAGAGTCTAATTCTCCTCCCCTTGATGTTGGGCTGTCCTTGGTGATTCTCTTGTAAACCAAAGAATATGGCAGATATGATGCCGCATGACTTCGGAGGCCAGGTCAGACAATGCCTTGCAGCTTCTACCTTGGTCTCTGGGAACACTTGTTCTCCAAGTGCTCTCTCGGGATGCTTCCTCTCAGAACCGAGTTGCCATGCTGTGAGAAGCCCAAGCCATGTGGAAAGGCCACATATAGGTGCTCCAATCAACAGTTGACTAAGCTCAGCCAAATAATTTCAGCTCCCAGTTGTTCGAATCAACTTCTGCCATCTGGGTCTTCCCAGCTAAGGACCAGACGGCACAGAGCGGAGAAAAATCATGCCTACTGTACCCTTTTAGAATTCCTGACCCACAGAATCCATAAGCATAATAAAATGGTGGTAGTTTTATGACACTAAGTTTGCAGCAGTACGTCGAAAGGGGACTGCCAGAAATTCAAGCCAGATTCAGAAGAGGATGCGGAATGAGGGATATCATTGTTCATGTCAGATAGATCTTGGCTGGAAGCAGAGAATACTAGAAAGATGTTTACCTGTGTTTTATTGACTATGCAAAGGCATTCGACTGTGTGGATGATAACAAATTATGGATAACATTGCGAAGAATGGGAATTCCAGAACACTTAATCATGCTCATGAGGAACCTGTACATAGACCAAGAGACAGTCTTTTCAACAGAACAAGGGGATACTGAGTGGTTTAAAATCAGAAAAGCTGTGCATCAGGGTTGTATCCTTTCACCATACCTATTCAATCTGTATGCTGAGCAAATAATCCGAGAACTCAGGCTGTGTGAAGAAGAACAGCATCAAGATTGGAGGAAGACACATTAACAACCTGTGATATGCAGAGGACACAACCTTGCTTGCTGAAAATGAAGAGGACTTTAAGCACTTAATGATGAAGATCAAAGACCACAGCTTTCTGTGTGAATTACACCTCAACATAAAGAAAACAAAAATCCTCACAACCGGACCAATAAGCAACGTCATGATAAATGGAGAAAATATTGAAGTGTCAAGGATTTCATTTTAACTTGGATCCACAATTAACACCCATGGAAGCAGCAGTCAAGAAATAAAACAACATATTGCACTGGGGAAATCTGCTGCAAAAGATCTCTCTAAAGTGTTAAAAAAAAAAAAAAAAAAAGATGTTACTTTGAGGACTAAGGCAAGCCTCACCCAAGCCATGGTGTTTTCAATTGCTTCATATGCATGCGAAAGCTGGACAATGAATAAGGAAGATCAAAGAAGAATTGATACCTTCGAATTGTGGTTTTGGCCAAGAATATTAAATGTACCGTGAACTGCCAGAAAAATGAACACATCTGTCTTGGAAGAAGTACAGCCACAATGATCCTTGTGAGGATGCGAAACTTGGTCTCATGTATTTTGGACACGTTATCAGGGGGGACCAGTCCCTGGAGAGAAGATCATGCTTGGTAAAGTAGATGGTCAGCAAAAAAGAGGAAGCCTCTGAAGGAGATGGATTGACATGGTGGCTGCAGCAAGGGGCTCAAACATAGCATCGACAGTGAGGATGGCACAAGATCGGGCAGTGCTTTGTTCTGTTGTACACAGGGTTGCTATGAGCTGGAATCGACTCAATAGCACCTAACAATAACAATCTAACAAGTTTGGTGTGGTTTGCTAGACACCAATAGATAAGTGGAACGGTGCACTACCAGAGATTAAATTGTGCCATTTGAAGTGAATAGGCTTCTACATTGAATGTGCAGGGCTGGGTGATTACCTTGGAATATTAAGGAGCCACCCCCGACAGAGTAGTGTAGAAAGTGGTTCTCAAAGTGGCATGTAAGCACTGTTTGTGTTTATAGGGTTTATAAAGAAATTGCCTAGAGGTCATTGAGGAGGATAGAGGTATAGGGGTTCTATGCAGTGATAAGTACACCTTATTTTCACTTATTGAATATCTTGTTATCCAACATTTCACATTTATGACAATAATAAAAAAATCTACTATCTGAATATTTTGTGCATTAACGACATACATCTGGCAGTAAAGAACGCCGAGGAGTGAGGCAAGAGTAATGCTGGCTGTAATGGTTGAGGTTATGTGTCAACTTGGCTGGGCCATGATTCTCAGTGGTTTGGCAGCTATGTAATGATGTAGTCATCCCCCATTTTGTGATATGAGGTGGTCATCTTCCATTTTCACATAATGTTGATTGCACATAACAACCTGGTCTTTGGAATCTAACCATGGCAGTAAGTTAGGAGAGGGTGTAAATACTAAACCAGTCCTGGTGGAGTTGTGTCTATTTGGCCTGGAATAAATGAGGAGCCTAAGCCTGAAGCACTCTTGGCTGAGTGCTGAGTGATCACACACCGTGTCTGGCTGGGCAGGGGCTGGCCTGGCAGAGTCTGCCTCCACCAAGTTCAGCATCACTCATCTGAGTGTGAGTGGTACCTGGCAGCAGCAAATAAGGACAGCAGTAGAATGTGCACGTAGCCCCTTCTCTCTTGGTTTACACATGGAGGTTGAAGCAATTCCCTTTCAACTATAAAATTCTCCAGAGGCAGGGGTTATTGGAGAGTCGGATACTGGACTACCTTCTTATAGGGTTTCTTGGTGTTCCAGTGATGAATGAACAAATAAGAGAGTCGGCTGCATTAGTAAACCTAGATTGTGGATCAGAAATTTGAAAGCCACTTCAGGTTTTCTGAGAAATAGAATGAAACTAAAAGGAATTAACGAAGGCCACACTTAACAAGGGCCACACATGTAAGCCAGGAGAAGCCAGCTTAAACCCGAGGCCCGAGGTTTCTTAGGGGTGACAAAGCAGGTCTTTATGGTGGTTCCTCAGTATCACCCCCAAACACTTCCCACATCCTAGTGGCTAAGAGTACGTAGTGGCCTGGCTGAATCCCTTGGCCATGCCATCCTTGGGGCCCTGATTAACTCCCCCTACAAACCCTTCCCCAGACCCCAACACACTCTAATACCTCAGTAGCTAGGCAGCCATACTCAGTCAATTTTTAAATCACCACACGCACATGGGAAAGAGCAATGCTCTTTCCAAAGTACCAAAACAATAACAAGTTGGCAGAGGTAAGTCAACAGCTGGCTGAGGAAAAGAATACTGAATCATGTGTTGAAGGGAGAAGGAAATTGAGAGTGCCAACGTTAACACCCAAATATCCTCCACTGTGGCCTTTGGGATGAGTGCCACATGTGCAGACACTTAGGACAGCTGGGGCTTTCTGTCAACATCCAGAGAAGCTTCTATGATGCCCTTTCAGGTTGTGTTTGTGTGTGTATGTGTGTGGAGGGTGAAGAGGAAGGCAATGGCACAGCATCAGCCTGGATTTAGTTGTCTCTGAGGCCCACCATCTCACCTTTGTTAGAGAGGCCACCCTACCTCAGATGCTGATCCAGACCATGAGGAAGTCCCTGGTTGGTGGACTCCTGCAGATGCTGCTCTTCCTAACCACGCCAGATCTCTGTAGGCAGTTAGGAAATTGGTTACCCAGATGACAAGAAAATCACAAGGCTGTTTAAGGGTCTTAGGAGAAGGCAACCTGGTAGACTTGGTCCCCGCATCTATTCCTGGTGTTGTCACTAGTCAGGTGGGTCACCTCAGACAAGTCCTTCCCGCTCTCTGGCTTCATTCTCCTCATCACTAAATTGGGTGCTCTGAATTAAATCAAGAGTTTTTCAACTTTGTTCTGCAGAACCCTGGGGTTCCTCGGAAAACCCTCAGGCAAGGGATCACTAAGTGAGAAGAGCCCCAGACCTTTAGCTCCTATGTCATCTGGAGTGGCTTTATTTTCATCAGATTTATCTGAGAGTTCCAAGAGCAATTTCGACCACCAGATTAAATAAACTCTAATTTCAGCTGAAGAGCTGTCACTCAAAGGTCTGCATGAGAAATCAACAAAGACCAATTTAGGATTTGTCTAGGAGGTGTCAGGAACTCTACTTTCTATGAGGAAGACTTTCATGGTTGTGGGTTGGCCAAGTGACAGAGTGCTCCACAATGAAAGATTTATCAACAATATTGGTACTTAAGAATTTAACTGAGGTTCACCACAATACAACGATGAGCTTTCTAAACTGCGGCATGCAGACCCCTGATGTGGCAGCCAACAGGGCACAGGGAATGTCAGAAGGACAAACAGGAGCTCTTCCTGGAGCTTCGATTTTATTCTGTCAAACAGTTCCAAGAATTTTGTTTATACTTTTATATTATGGAGTAGAAAGCTAAATTTGCATACATTTTAAAGATTAAAGCATGAGACTTCAAAGAAATTTCAAGCTTGCTGCTGGCTACTTCTAGCTACAAAGAGTCTAGACCCCAGGCATTGTGTATTGATTTCCTCTGCATTAGGGGAACTTCAGTGGAAAAAAACCAAGAACCTCTGACGTTATGCAAAGAGTGCAGGCATTGGAATTACACAAGACTGGGGTCCTAATTCTGATTCTGCTGCATGCTATGTCTCCAAACTTGGGTAAATTTCTTACCTCAGTTTCCTGGGTAAGGAAACTGGGATAATAACCCCCATCTTTCAGGGCCATTGTGCAGATTAGAAATAAAATCTATAAAAGCACCCAGCACACATTAGGCACTTAATAAATGGTAGTCCCTAATAATATTACTGATAACAGTAATAATAAACTATGGATTAATCAAGCTAACTACAATATGCTTGACAATATTTCCAAATCAGATAGTGTTTTGCTTTGTAAAAAGACATTTTCTGTATTACAACTTAACATTACTAAGCCTGGAATATATATATATATATGGAACCGTGGTGGCTTAGTGGTTAAGATCTATAGCTGTTAACCAAAAGGTTGGCAGTTGGAATCTACTAGGTGCTCCTTGGAAACCATATGGGGTAGTTCTACTCTGTCCTATAGGGTCACTATGAGATGGAATCGACTCAATGGCAAGGGGTTTTGTTTGGTTTATATATATATATATATATATATAACCAAAAAAAAAAAAAAACTTTGCTACCGAGTCTATTCCAACTCAGTGACCCCATAGGACAGAGTAGAACTGCCCCTTAGGGTTTTCAAAGATCGGCTAGTGGATTCGAGCTGCTGACCTCTTGGTTAGCAGCTTGAGCTCTTAACCACTGCGCCACCAAGGCCCAATACACACACAGACACAAACACATGCACACGCGCACACACGCACACACACACACAATATAAAGACCCACAATATACCTACTGATCAGTGTGTTAAATAGGTCTGTGGAGAAAAAGAATAAAAATAATAGACTTTCTTAAGTAAGTTTGTAAGACACTATTTTTATATTCTGATGGTAAAATAGCCCAAGGAGAAAGTAACAAGTTCCAAAATGATGCAGCAAGTGAAGAGCAAAAGAAAGCCATATATATATATATATATATATATATATAGCGTAACAAGAATAAGTAAAGCATTTCAGCTAGCAGAATGTTTTCTTATTAATAAAATTCTTTAAAATAAATTCATCTCTAAATTAAAATTGGCCAGTTTTTAAAAGTAAAGCAAAGTTAGTGCGTGTGGCCCAGAATAAAAGGAAGAAGGAAAGAAAGAAGAGAGGGAAGGAGCTCTCAGGCTGGGGAGAGCAGATGCCTTGTGCTGTAATCAAGTCGCAGATGCTGTAATCAAGTCGCAGATGAGCTACCAGTTATACTGATATCTTCTAGGAAGAGACAAAAGGTGACAGCCTAGAAAGGTTAAAACCCAGCCCATCTCTCAGCCAGTTGGTGGCCTCTGCCCAGGCTACTTAGGATTTCTGACTGGAAGGCTGGCGGACAACCACAGGCTGAGGGGAGGTAGGGGGTAAATCCAGCTCTGCTCCACGGGCCCTGAGCCCTTACCTGGGGCTGCTCCTGCCCAGGGAAAGAGTGCACCTTTTTCTAAATTTACAACAAAAACCACCAGTTTTGGGTCAGGTTGATTCTGACTCCTGGTGACCGCAGGTATGTCAGAGTAGAACCATGCTCCATAGGATTTTCAATGGCTGATTTTTTGGAAGTAGACAGCCAGGCCTTTCTTCTGAGGTGCCTCTGGGTGGGCTTGAGCTTCCACCCTTTCGGTTAGCAGCTGAGCACATTAAGTGAAAGACTCCATATGGCCTAGATGCAGCCCAGGAGCCTGAATACAAGAGTTGAGGTGCGGGCCACTGAGGGAGGAGGTATAATAGAAATCTGTCACGTTCTGAAAGGTGAGTCACAGTTGGCAAAGCAGGACTTATGGAGAATAAAGGTACAATGGCAGCTTGGCAACTCGAGTTTAGCCTCTATAACAACAGGAGATGGGGTCCTGGCTGGGCAGTTTTCCCCACCCTGATGGTCAAGATGCTCCTAGCACACCATGAGGTCTTTTCTGCTGGCTCTCTAAGCTGCTGCCCACTGCCAAGTTCATCCAGGCTACAGGGCGGTCAGTGCAGCACACAGCTGCCACCACATTTGTGCCTGGCCAGCAGCAGCCAGGTGACCACCTGTGCTTCAGGCACACTCCTGAGCAACTGCCCCCTTGCAATCTCCCTCCCCTTGGACGATCATGGGGCTGCCAGGAAATCATAAGTGGTATATATGTGAAACCCCTCGGCCAGGATAATCAGCTTTAGAAATGCATTCAAAACAAGAAGCGATAAGGGTGATTAAAAACAGACACTGTGGTGAACACTTGGAAAGTGGCATGGGCTGGGAATAAGGGCAGACTAATGAGAGAGCTTGGTGGGCAGCGTCCAGCATTGGCAGGGTGGGGCAGATAGCAGAGGACTGTCCTGGGCATGCGAGGATACGTCTCATCATAACGTCCCACTTATTACATCTTTACTTAGCAGTTGCCATCAAGTTGACTCCAACTCATGGAGACCCCATGTGTGTCAGACTAGAACCGTGAACATACCGTTTTCAGTAGCTGACTTTTCAAAAGTAGATCACCCAGCCTTTCTTTTGAGGCATCACTGAATGGACTCGAACCTCCAATCTTTCATTTAGGACCCGAGCTTTTTAACAGTTTGCACCACCCAGGGATTCCTACATCTTCACAAGATTCTTTTAAGTGTCCTACCATATTAAAGCTAAGAGTGCATAAAACATAATGGCAAGAGAGGTCTTCCGTACTTTCTCTGAAAAATCAAGATTACACAGTTGAATAGCTTACAATAGTGATATAAAGTTTAAGCTTTTTTTTTCCTACTTCTTGGCAATAGTTCTCTCACAAGCTCTGTATGATAGGAAAATGGACACAACACACTGCTCTAAAATCTCAGAGAGCTGGAGAATTACTAAGCACATGACAATAGGAAAGAAGGGGAAAAGCAAGGCAGTTATAAATGGAAATCTTCAAGCAGAATTTTTGTTTACCCTTTTGAAGCCACACATACTGCTTTTCCCACAACAGATCATTGGCTCCACTGAGTTTACCTCTAATGCCAAGCTATTCTGTTTCCTTGTTATCTGATTTCTATAGCATTGGCATAATAAGGCACAAAGAACTTCCATCGCCACTTCTTCAATGATGTTTAATTACATCCTTTGGCTCTATTATAGATATTTCTAAATGGAGGCAAATTCTGCTCGCCAACTCACAGCCATTTTTAATTCATGACTAACCTGCCAAAAGCAATAGTTTAGAGTGTGATAATCACAACTATAGCTCTCATGGAAGAAGTTATCCAAACCTGATACACTTAAGAATCCTAGATTAAAGCCCAAGTGGGATGACCCTGTTGTTGTTGTTTTGTTGTTGTTGTTGTTGTTAGGTGCCATTAAGTCCACTCCAATTCATAGCAACCCTATGTACAACAGAACAAAACACCACTGGGTCCTGGCCATTCTCACAATCGATGCCATGTTTGAGCCCACTGTTGTAGCCACTGCGTCAATCCATCTCATCGAGGGTCTTCCTCTTTTTCATTGACCCTCTACCTTACCAAGCCTGATGTCCTTCTCCAGGGACTAGTTCCTCCTGATAATGTGTCCAAAGTAAGTGAGATGAAGCCTCAACATCCTTGCTTCTAAGAAGCATTCTGGCCATACTTCTTGTAAGACAGACGTGTTTATTCTTCTGGCAGTTCATGGTATACTCAATATTCTTCACCAACACCATAATTCCTCCTTATTCATTGTCCAGCTTTTGCATGCATATGAGGCGATTGAAAACACCATGGCTTGGGTCAGGCTCACCTTAGTCCTCAAATTGACATCTTCAGTTTTTAAGACATTAAAGAGATCTTTTGAAGCAGATTTGCCCAAACCTTTGATGTCTTGACTGCTGCTTCTATAGGCGTCGACTGTGGATCCAAGTAAAATGAAACCCTTGACTTCAATATTTTCTCTGTTTATCATGACATTGCTTATTGGTCCAGTTGTGAGGAGTTTTGTTTTCTTTATGTTAAGGTGTAATCCATACTGAAGGCTTCATCAGTAAGTGCTTCAAGTCTTCTTTGCTTTCAGCAAGCAAGGTTGTGTCATCTGCATATTGCATGTTGTTAATGGGTCTTCCTCTAATCCTGATGCCCCGTTCTTCTTCATACAGTCTGGGTTCTCAGATTATTTGCTCAGCATACAGATCGAATAAGTATGGTGAAAGGATACAAACCTGACGCACACCTTTTCTGATTTTAAACCACTCAGTATCCCCTTGTTCTGTTCGAACGACTGCCTCTTGCTCTATGTAAAGGTTCCACATGAGTATAATTAAGGGTTCTGGAATTCCCATTCTTAGTAATGTTATCCATAATTTGTTATGATCCACACAGTTGAATGCCTTTGCATAGTCAATGAAACACAGGTAAACAGCTTTCTGGTGTTCTCTGCTTTCAGTCAGGATCCATCTGACATCAGCAATGATATCCCTTGTTCCACGTCCTCTTCTGAATCCAGCTTCAATTTCTGGCAATTCTCTGTCAACGTATTGCTGCAACCGTTTTTGACTTATCTTCAGCAAAATTTTACTTGCATGTGATATTACTGATAATGTTCAATAATTTCCACATTCTGTTGAATCACCTTTCTTTGGAATGGGCACAAATGTGGATCTCTTCATCAATTGACCAGGTAGCTATCTTCCAAATTTCTCAAGCACCTCCAGCGCTGCATACCGCCTCAGATGGTATTCTGTCAATTCCTGGAGACTTGTTTTTTGCCAATGACTTCAGTGCAACTTGGACTTCTTCCTTCAATACCATCAGTTCTCGACTATATGCTACCTTCTGAAATGGTTGAATGCTGACTAATTCTTTTTGGTACAGTGTCTGTGTTTTCCTTCCATTTTCTTTTGATGCTTCCTGTGTCATTCAATATTTTGCCCATAGAATCCTTCCATATTGCAACTCGAGGTTTGAATTTTTTCTTCAGTTCTTTTAGCTTGAGAAATGCTGAGCGTGTTCTTCCCTCTTGGTTTTCTAACTCCAGATCTTTGCACATTTCATTATAATACTTTATTTTGTCTTCTTGAGCCACTCTTTGAAACCTTCTGTTCACCTCTTTTACTTTTTCATTTCTTCCATTCACTTTAGCTACTCTGTGTTCAAGAGCAAGTTTCAGAGTCTCTTCTAACATCCATTTTGACCTTTTCTTTCTTTCCTGTCTTCTTAATGATCTTTTGCTTTCTTCATGTATGATGTCCTGGATGTCAATCCACAACTGATCTGGTCTTTGGTCATTAGTGTCCAATGCCTCAAACCTATTCTTGAGATGGTCTCCAAATTCTGGTGGGATATACTCAAGGCTGTATTTTGGCTGTAGTGGACTTGTTTTAATTTTCTTCCGTTTCAATTTGAATTTGCATATGAGCAATTGATGATCTGTTCCTCTGTCAGCCCCTAGTCTTGTTCTGACTAATGGTATTGAGCTTTTCCATTGCTTCTTTCCACTGATGTAGTCAGTTTTGTTCCTGTGTTTTCCATCCAGGGTGGTCCACATGTATAGTCTCTGTTTTTGTTGTTGAAAAAAGGTATTTGCAACACATAAGTCGTTGGTCTTACAAAATTCTATCATGTGATCTCTGGAGTTGTTTCTATCACCAAAGCCATATTTTCCAACTACCAGTCCTTCTTCTTTACTTCCAACTTTTGTATTCCAATCACCAGTAATTATCAATGTATCTTTATTTCATTTTTGATCAATTTCAGACAACAGAAGTTGGTAAAAATCTTCAATTTCTTCATCTT
The DNA here is from genome assembly GCF_030014295.1 of Loxodonta africana. Classification (NCBI taxonomy): domain Eukaryota; kingdom Metazoa; phylum Chordata; class Mammalia; order Proboscidea; family Elephantidae; genus Loxodonta; species Loxodonta africana. Next base: position 73,874,970 of record NC_087347.1, read on the forward strand.
TGGTCTTAGTGGTTGGTGTGTAAGTTCAAATAACAGTTGTATTAACTGGTCTTCCTTGTAGGAGTATGTATATTACCCTATCACTGACAGTGTCGTACTTCAGGATAGATTTTGAAATGTTCTTTTTGATGATGGATGCAATGCCATTCCTCTTTGTCGTTTCCGACATAGTAGATCATGTGATTGTCTGACTCAAAATGTCCAATACTGGTCCATGTCAGCTCACTAATGCCTAGGATATTGAGCTTTATGAGTTCCATGTCATTTTTGACGGCTTCCAATTTTCCTAGATTCGTATTTTGTACACTCCACGTTCTGATTATTAACAGATGTTTGCAGCTGTTTCTTCTCATTTTGAGTTGTGCCACATCAGTAAACAAAGGTCCCAAAAGCTTGACTCCATCCATGTCATTAAGGTCGATGCTACTTTGAGGAGGTAACTCTTCCCCGGTTGTACTTTGAGTGTCTCCCAACCCGAGGGGCTCATCTTCCAGGATTATATCAGACAATGTTCTGCTGCTCTTCACAAGGTCTTCACTGGCCAGCTTTTTCAGGAGTAGACCATCAGGTCTTTTTTCCTATTCTGTCTTAATCTGGAAGTGCTGCTGAAACCTGTCCCTGGTGGGTGACCCTAATGGTATTTGAAATACTGGTGGCACAGCTTCCAGCATCACAGCAACATGAAAGCCACCACAGTATGACAACCTGACAGATGGTTGGGGGCATGACCCTACAGGTAAGCAAATAAAGAGAGAAAATGTATTTGAAATTCTCTTTCCTACTGTCCTGTGAAAGCACCTAAAATTCCAGCCACTAGGTGTAGGAGCCTTAAGGTACTCTCGAGTGGAAGCAGAATTATTAGTTGAGAGGGATAATAGCCAGTTGCCATTGAGTCTAACTCATGGCAGCCCCATGTATTTCAGAGTAGAACTGTACTCCATAGGGTTTTCAATGGCTGATTTTTTTGAAGTAGATCACCAGGCCTTTCTTCTGAGGTGCCTTTCGGTGGACTAGAACCTGTCCAGCTTTTTGGTTAGATAGATGCCATGCCACATGAAGACTGCCAAGGAAATTAGGAATAGAAGCTGAAAGAGACAAAGACCTTCTGCCATAGCAGACAGAGAGAGAGAGAGAAAGAAAGAGGCTTCCCCTTGAGCCAGCGTCCTGAATTCGGACTTCTAGCCTCCTAAACTCTGAGAAAATAAATTTTTACTCATTATAACTCTTGTGGTATTTGTTATAGCAGTACTAGAGATACATAGTAAATCCTTAATGGGGGGGTGTGTGGGGCAATGAATTACTTAATTTGGGCTTTTCAGCAGTGGTCTTTGTGACTCACACACAATGACTGAGTGGGACTCAGAAAATAAGGTATATGGAACCTGTGGTGGTTGGGGTTATGTGTCAACTTGGCTAGGCCATGATTCCCAATATTGGAGGGTTATCCTCCATTTTATGCATTGCAAATCCTAACTTCTACATGTCAATGAGGCAGAATTGGTGTGAGGTGTATCTTAGTCACAGCCTTGCAGGACGGCGAGACTCAAGTCCCATCCTTACTCAAGTTACGCCCTTCCCTGGGGTGTGGCCTGCATCCAAGGTATATATGTAGGTGCCCTGGCTCTCTCTCTCTGCATCTGGACCCTGAGTCCAGTTCATTACTTTCTGACCTCTGGTTCTTGGGACTTGAGACAGAGGCCTGCTGTCTGACCTACCAATTCTGGGATTCACAGACTTCCACAGCCCCATGGGCTGGCGGCCTATTGTCTAACCTGATTCGCCAGCTTCCAAGCCTTATGAGCCAGCAGCCTGTGGTCTGAACTGCCGGTTTGGGTTGTTGGCCCCTGTAGCCATGTGAGTCAGGAGACCTGACCCATAGACCGGGGACTTGCCTGCCTCCACAACTACGTGTGCCTTTTCCTTGATATAGTTCATTAGTTCTGTGAGACATTGCAGCGAATTACAGAACCCAAAGATGGGAGGGAGGGTACTGAGGGGAAAAGGAGGAGTTGATGTTAGAGATGATGGAGTGGTATGGCAGTTTGGAAAAGTTAAAACACTTTGGACATCTTTAACCTCTGCCTTATAGGAATGAGCTTGTGCTCACCCTTAAAAAAGAAATTATTCATTTAGGGTGACTTTTATAACACTAAGTCCGAACCTACTACAGTCTATTGACTTATAAATGCAAATACAAACGTTGAAAAAAAAATAGCCACTGCCTCCTTATTTATAGAAAAAAACAGTTGATTGATATTTTATTTTACCATATCAGTCTTCAAAGGGTAATGGTCATTTTTCTGAATTAAAACGAACATATGGAGCCCAGCTCTTATAAAACTAACAGTAATAACAGTAATTCAAATCATGGAAACATGGAAATTTCAAGAGTGCTTAAATATTGATAATACAAAATTAGAATGTATTGATCATTTAAAAACCTAAAGTAAAAGATCATTTCACAGAAAGTAATAGCCCATGACTGTCTTCCCATCAGAGCAGATGACAATTTGTTTTTGCTTTCTTGCCAGACAGTGTTCTGCACAAAGGTGTGGTCCCTCAAATGTTGAAACCACTGGGGCACAGGCACTATGCATTTCTCAAGTTATTCTCTGACCAAGTTTCTCTAGATTCATCCATCTGCCCTACCTCCTTACTTCCAGTTCTACCCCATGACCCCCAGTGGGCTACAGTATCCCAGTTTTCGCCGTGTTCATGTATATTGGTTGCTAGATGTAACTCAACAGCCTAGAGTAGGATACTTCTCAGCTTCAATCATTTTAAGCCTTTGGAGATTTTTCACTTTGATTCATTCCAAATTCTCAAAGCCTTTCTGCTCATACATTTGCATCTACTTTCTTCATCCCCTTCATCATCATCAGTTCTACTATTTCTGTTCCCAGTTAACATAAATAACCTTGAAACTTCCATGTCAATTCAATCCAATACATAATCGTTGCATATTTCTGGGGAATTACAGGCAATAGAGCTCTGTGTAGGTTTGGGGAGCTTCTGTTTATCTTGGAATACTGTACCCTTAGAATCCTTTAGATGATTCCTGGTTTCTATCATCTCTCCACTGCTAGATAACCTGAACTCTGTTTTCTCTGCAGGAAATGTTCCATATGGCCCTCACTCAGGTCCCCATACCTTCTAATTCCTCTCTATGTCACCAAATCACAGAATTTGCCCCACTTCTCCCAGCATGAACACTAGGAGGTTTCAATAATGACAGTGGTGACTTAGCCATTCTAGAAAATAATGTAGAAGAGAGCATCAGGGTGCCACGTGTCCAAGGAGTGGAGCACGAGACTGGGCAAGACTGAGAGAGTTAGGAGGATGCAAACTTTAAGACCCAGGCAAATATAAGCTCCTTTATCCCACCTCAGCCAACATCATCAGCTGGAGCTAACAAGACCTGTGAGCTTTCCTCACAAAATAAAGAATATCACCCATATTTCACTCCTTTAAAAAATCACCTATATGAAACCAAAAGTTCAACAGCTGCTTAAAAAGAAAAAAAGATATCAAGATAAAGGGACACAGAAACTAGATTACTGGAAATGGAACATCCAGAACGGAAATAAGGAGAATGTTCACATATTGTGAAGAACGTAACCATGCTACTGAACAATTTGTGTAGAAATTGTTAAATGGAAAACTAATCTGCTGTGTAAACTTTCACTGAAAATACAATAAAATACTATTTAAAAAAAACAAACAAAAAAAGACTTGTGAGCGTTCACACGACCTGGCCCCTGCCTGACCCTCCGGCTTCAGTTCCCACCACTCTTACCTTGTTCATTCTCCTCCAACCATACTGGCCCTCTTTCAGGTCCTGGAGCACACTGATCTTTTCCTCTTCAAGGCCTCCTGTTGCCTGGAATGGCCTTCCCCCACTTGGCCTTGGCCTTGCTTGCATATCGCCTCTCTGAGTGACCTTCCTGAGCCTCCAGTCTACATGAGTTGTGTTGTTATCCCTCTCCCAGCATCACGTTTTTGCCATCAGCGTGGTCAGACAACATGTGGTCATATACTGTATCTGTATGCGTGTTGATTCAATGTCTTTCTCCTCTGTCCTAAGGGCTAATAGAGGGCAGGGACCACATCAATATTCTCTCTCACTATATACATAGAACCTACTACCCAAAACTAAACCAAACTCATTGCTGTCAAGTCAATTCTGACTCATAGCGACCCTATAGTACAGAGGAGAACTGCCCCATAGGGTTTCCAAGGAGCGGCTGGTGGATTTGAACTGCCGCCCTTTTGGTTAGCAGCTGTAGCTCTTAACCACCGTGTGCCACCAGGGGTCCCAGAACCAAGCACAGTGCTTATAAAATAGCAGGCTTTCAATGAGTATTTGTTGAATGAATGAATGAATTACTGACTGAATTTTTAAACCCTGGTGGTGTAGTGGCTAAGTGCTACGGCTGCTAACAAAAAGGTTGGCAGTTTGAATCTACCAGGTACTCCTTGGAAACCCTACAGGGCTGTTCTACTCTGTCCTATAGGGTCACTATGAGTTGGAATCAATTTGATGGCAACAGATTTTTTGTATTTTTTATGAAGTTCAGGCTCCTCAATAGTAAAGCAGAAATATTACTGTGAGATAACCCATGTAAAGCTCCTCACAACCCAGGCATGCAATAAATATTAGCTCCCATTCTCTCTGCATTATGATTTTTTCTCATGCTGATTCTGTCAAGGGGCACATTTTCATTTTAAAAACTAATGCTTTGAAGAAAAATAAGCCTAATGCACAAAGGTCTATAAACATAAATCTAATGATTTGGAGATGTTATGAAAGAAGCCATTTAAAATCATATGATGTACATGGCTAAGTATCTCTGTGATGTTTGTTTCCTTTTTATGAATAAGCTTCTTGCTTTCAGAGAAGGGACAGAGTAAGTGTGCAGATCAGTTGATGCTGATAAAAGCAAAATCTAGATTTAACTCATCAAAATCAGTGAACACTAATCAATTTTGTAATTTAAATGGAAGTGCAGAGAGTTAGCGCAGCCAACATTCTGCTCTACCAGAATTAGTGTAAAAATACACTCTTTAGGGAAAATTTTATTTTAAGAGATCCATGTATAAACTCTGCTGAAAAAAAAAATTGGCAGCCATATATATAAATAGCCGGAGGTAGAAAATGATTCATCTTATATATCCAATTTATTCTTTTCAGGATTCCATCTAGTACTGGTGCTTTCTAAGCCACATCATTCCTAATAAGTTTAGCTTTTGGTTTTATTCTAGCTACTGTTTTCTCTCTGTGTCTCTTTTTAGTCTAATATTTATTACTATGAAAGAAATAAAAGCACATGATAAAAAATTTAAACTGTAAGTGTATACAAAATGGAAAATAATATCTCCCCTTGCTACCTTCCCCAATCCCACTGCCAACCTGACCATGGCTAACACTCACCCTTTTCTTGTGTGACTTCCGGAATGCTTCCACGCCTATACAAACATACACATATCTCAGTCGGCTTTACAGAAAAGGGACCATATGGTACATGTTGTGTGTCCTTCTTTTTTTCTCCCTAATAATACATCTTGGATAGCTTTTGCTATCAGAGCACATTTTGCTGTTCTTTTCTTGTTATACACCTTATTTTTGCTATATTCCTATTTAATCCAGCTAGGGGAATCTGGAAAATATGCTGAATTCACATCATCAACATATCTTCCCCGAGTTTAAGCAAAAAGATTAAAGATAATATACATGGTCTTATCAAGTGGTGATTTCAATTCTATCCTTGAAAATGAGATAGCACTGTGAAATTTAATTTCAAGGCAAACAAACGTGTAAGCGTATCACTCAGAAAATTCTTTTGATCTATCTGATGGCTTTATCTCACTGATGTCGTTAGGTCAAGCCGTAACTTGACATAATTCCATTGACTACCAACAGTATTTTCATATACTTGGCAAAGGATTCTCAAATCATGTATTTAAAGAGAAAATATGGTGTGTGCCCCTCTCCCCAAACACTGTTATGGGGAAAAAATTAATTAAGTTTTGTTTAAATGAAAATTTCAATCTCTGGCAGCTTAAAAATATGGGAAGAGAAATGATAAAACATTATGGGTGGTGTTAAAAAGGAACCAGATTTACTGATTTGATGACTGTTTCTGGTTATTTAAGAAAATGTTTTTGTTCTAAGGAAACACACCCTGAAGTATTTAGGGGTGAAGGAACAAAGGAATATAGTGTCTCGAACTTTCTCTGAAATGACTCAGAAAAATATGTGTATGTGTATGTCAGAGAGAGAGAGAGAGCAAAAGCAAATGGAGCAAAATGGAAATAATTGGCTGAATCTGGAGAAGGGATCTAGGAGAATTCCTTTTATTATTCCTGTAAATTTTCTGGGTGCATAAAGTTATGTCAAAATGAAACGGAACCAGAGTTGATATTTTAAATGCTTACTCTCAGTGTCTTTCTTACATTAGCATCTGTTTGTCCCACCTCTGCTCAGTTGCAGGCTCTGACGTCTTTGCTTTGTCGCAGCGTGTTCTTGTTGGAGTGGCGAGCTCTGCCCATCAGCAGGGAAGGCCTAGAGTTGCCATGGGCACTCTTGTGTCCACTTGTCTGGCAGGCAGGGAGGAGGGGTGGAGGGAGTGGAGAAGCAGCATCTCGGTGCTACCAAGCCACAACCTTCCCCTTATCCTACTTAATCCCACCCATGTGCTCGTCCACGTACAGGGGCCTCTGCTCTTTGATGAGAGGGTCTGTTTCCTTGCTGGGGGTGGAGTCCTGCCTTAAGTGCAGTTCGCTGGGTTGGAACCCTGACAGCCCACTTGACACTTGTCATGCCCCTAGAGGATATCCCTTGTGCCTCGTACCTAGTCTGAAATACTGCCCACCCTTTGCAGGTGTACAAAACCATGATGCCATAACCTGTCTGATTTTTAATACTTTCCCCGTTGGCAAATCTCTTCTCCAGGACCTTGCCCACCAGGCCTGAGGATCCCCTTGGCCTCAATGCCATTCTGGATCAAGGCTGTATTTTCTAGGCTCTTCTGCACTGTTATTTTGATGGTTGGCACTGCCCTCAGGGTCCAGCCTTTGTAGCTAGGTTTTCTGGAAAGTGCATTCTGGTGTCCTTGCAGTCTCCATTCGGGACTGCTTCATGCCGGAGGACACCATGTGTCCATCTCCGGTGCTAACACACCTGAGGAGCTCACCGCTCCTATGTAGGTTAACCTTGATCACACACATGAAAAGATTACTGCTGCAATCTAGAAACTCATCTTCAAATGTCATTTCTCCGGTCACAAAATAGCTATATTGGGGTTTCCTATAAATACCTCTATGGTGCTAGAAGAAGAAAAATGACCTTTCTACCAACCAGGAAAAAGTGTAAATAATATGATATAGGTGTGCCATGCTTATGAAAACCCAAATATAAAACATGAATTTAAACTAATAAATATTCATAATATACAAATATTCTTGATTTTATTATAGATTTAAATAAAATTCCTGATGTTTTCCAAACAGTACAGCAAAACCTGTGAAAGCTGAAACCTGGGTAAGGCAGAAACCTGTCAGAGAAGGAAAATGCAAATATTTTCTACTAAAATGAGCAATAGAAAAGTGGTAAGACTGCACCCTGTTAAAAGCAGAAAACTTCTGAGACCTTGAAAGGCAAGGCAGTCCCATCGAGTTCCAGTTCTCACAGGTTTCACTGTGCTACATTTTTCCAAAATCAATATACACATAGCTTTTTAAAAACAGCTATTGAGTACAGACACATATAGCTAAATTTGGGGAAAAAAATCAAAGCACTTTGAATCAAAGAGTTAGCATAATCTAGAGGGAAGAAAACTTTAGGGGGTGGGGGACCTAGAATTGAGGCTTTGTCTTATTAAAAAATTCTTAGGAGCCTCAATGGGACAGAAAACAACTTGCCAACCACTTTCCCACACACAGGAAATGACACCTCATTGAAAGTGTCAGAAATGGAAAATGGCACCTTTATCAGGACAAACGTGGGGACAATGCATGAGGAGGGCAGTCAAGTGAACCCCAGGACACAGAGGACTCTATTCTAAACCTTTTCTCTGCTCCCTTGCCCCCATGATGACATTCTGATCCATCCCTTCTCTGAGCCCAGGTGGGCTGATCCAAACTGTCTGCATCCCAAGGAGCTGAGATGGCTGCCTAAGAGCTCCTTTACCTCACAGACACAAATCTCCAGCCAGTGGGAGATTTGTGCCTGAGAGAGAATACTGACCGGGGCGGGGGGTTGTCCCAATGGGTCTGCAAAGTGAGGTGGGCCTGAGCAGGGGTCAGAAACCATAGTGCAAGGGGCAGTAGAGTAGGAGATAAAAGTGAGGACCATAGCTAACTCAGAGAAAAGAGGAGGTGGTCCAGGCAGCACTGTGAGGTGGTATGCCATGCAAGCAGGTGGGATTCATTTATAGGGTCCCAGATTCAGCAGCCACACCAGAGTTCTTCCAGGCTCTCTGGTCCTCACTCTGGCTCCTCCATTCTTAGGCTTAGACCTCATTCTCGTCTGGATGTTTACCATGATTTCCACCTGCCTTTTGGATCTTTGGCTCCTCCTTCGAGAATCTTTCATCTTGATGTTGACCCCTAAGGCCCACCCTCCTGTATTGAAATTTTCCTGGTACCCACATTCATCTTCTCAGCTCAGATTCATGTCTGGCCACTGGCTCTCTTGCTGTTCACATGCCAGACTAGACCCCACAGTTCTGCTCAGGTTGTTCAAATCCCTGGGTGCCGGCCTGCCAGTCCACCCCTCTGATGCTGCCAAATAACAAGGTTCCTCTCTCTTTACACCAATCCCCTGGGAATCTCTCACCCCAATCCTGGGATGCTGCCATCCAGTCCTCTGACCTAAAGCTTCACGGAAGTGCTTTACAAATTGTAAAGTACTTGTACACACAGTATTTATATTTACTGAACGTAGCTGCAGTGCCATGCAACTAAGACATGGAGTGAAAAAGGCAATTCCTTGTGTGGCTAACTGTCTCCATGAACAACTACCTCCATGAACAACTACACTAAAAGCTGTCGAGTTGTACACTTTGGGTGAGTTGTATGGTACATGAATTACATACCAATAAAGCTGATTTCCCCCACGTGTCTGTCAGTTTGTCGTACTGTGGGGGCTTGTGTGTTGCTGTGATGCTGGAAGCTATGCCACCAGTATTCAGATACCAGCAGGGTCACCCATGGAGGACAGGTTTCAGCTGAGCTTCCAAACTAAGACAGACTAGGAAGAAGGACCCAGCAGTCTACTTCTGAGAATTAGCCAGTGAAAATTTTGCTAAAGCAAAAGGAAGAATTGATGAAGTAAAAGAACTGAACAGAAGATTTCAAAGGGCCTCTCGAGAAGACAAAGTAAAGTATTATAATGACATGTGTAAAGAGCTGGAGATGGAAAACCAAAAGGGAAGAATACGCACGGCGTTTCTTAAGCTGAAAGAACTGAAGAAAAAAATTCAAGCCTCGAGTTGCAATAGTGAAGAATTCCATGGGGAAAATATTAAACGACGCAGGAAGCATCAAAAGAAGATGGAAGAAATACACAGAGTCATTACACCAAAAAGAATTAGTCGATATTCAACCATTTCAAGAGGTGGCATATAATCAGGAACTGATGGTACTGAAGGAAGAAGTCCAAGCTGATCTGGAGGCACGGGCGAAAAACAAGGCTCCAGGAATTGATGGAATATCAATTGAGATGTTTCAACAAACAGATGCAGCGCTGGAGGTGCTCACCCATCTATGCCAAGAAATATGCAAGACAGCTTCCTGGCCAACTGACTGGAAGAGATTCATATTTATGCCTATTCCCAAGAAAGGTGATCCAACCGAATGTGGAACTTATAGAACAGTATCATTAATATCACACACAAGCAAAATTTTGCTGAAGACCATTCAAAAATGGCTGCAGCAGTATATCGACAGGGAACTGCCAGAAATTCAGGCCGGTTTCAGAAGAGGACGTGGAACCAGGGATATCATTGCTGATGTCAGATGGATCCTGGTTGAAAGCAGAGAATACCAGAAGGATGTTTACCTGTGTTTTATTGACTATGCAAAGGCATTCGACTGTGTGGATCATAACAAACTATGGATAACATTGCGAAGAATGGGAATTCCAGAACACTTAATTGTGCTCGTGAGGAACCTTTACATAGATCAAGAGGCAGTTGTTCGGACAAAACAAGGAGATACTGATTGGTTTAAAGTCAGGAAACTTGTGCGGCAGGGTTGTGTTCTTTCACCATACCTATTTAATCTGTATACCGAACAAATAATCCGAAAAGCTGTACTATATGAAGAAGAACGAGGCATCAGGATTGGAGGAAGACTCATTAACAACCTGCATTATGCAGATGACACAACCTTGCTTGCTGAAAGTGAAGAGGACTTGAAGCACTTACCAATGAAGATCAAAGACCACAGCCTTCAGTATGGATTACACCTCAACATAAGGAAAACAAAAATCCTCACAACTGTACCAATGAGCAACATCATGATAAACAGAGAGAAGACTGAAGTTGTCAAGGATTTCATTTTACTTGGATCCACGATCAACAGTCGCGGAAGCAGCAGTCAAGAAATCAAAAGACACATTGCATTGGGCAAATCTGCTGCAAAGGACCTCTTCAAAGTGTTGAAGAGCAAAGATGTCACCCTGAAGACTAAGATATGCCTGACCCAAGCCATGGTATTTTCAATTACATCATACGCATGTGAAAGCTGGACAATGAATAAGGAAGACCGAAGAAGAGTTGACGTCTTTGAATCGTGGTGTTGGCAAAGAATATTGAATATACCATGGACGGCCAAAACAATGAACAAATCTGTCTTGGAAGAAGTACAGCCAGAATGCTCCTCAGAGGCAAGGATGGTGAGACTGCATCTTACATACTTTGGACATGTTGTCAGGAGGAATCAGTCCCTGGAGAAGGACATCATGCTTGGCAGAGTACAGGGTCAGCGGAAAAGAGGAAGACCCTCAATGAGGTGGATGGACACAGTGGTTCCAACAATGAGCTCAAGCATAACAACAACTGTAAGGATGGCGCAGGACTAGTGTTTCATTCTGTTGTGCATAGGGTCGCTATGAGTCGGAACCGACTCAACGGCACCTAACAACAACAACAACAAAGCTGATTAAAAAAAAAAGGACAGAAAACACTGACCATCAGAGCGGACTTCAGGATGTGAACCTATATATGTTCCTGGCTGTCAGAATGAGAGATCATAAACAGATGCAGGAAAGCCATTTTCTGGAAAATCTGGGTGGGCTCTGACGAAGCACAGACCCCGATTTTACCCACATGAAGCCCAGGTCTGACCCTCCCTCCTGCAGGCAGCTTGCCGCACAGGAACGCCGCACACGGAGGGAAATGGCATGTGTAGGGTTTCTCGGTGCCTATAGCATTTTTTTTTTTTTTTATAGCATGCAGAGCTACGCCTACTTTTTTCAGCATTTGATTTTTCCCAACAAAAGAAGAAACCAAGCACACAAAACCCAGCAGTGAATTGATGAGCAACTTTGCATATATATAGAATTTCCAGGCAATAAGGCATGCTCTCCAACAAGCTTGTCTTTGTTTGGAGGAAAATTATGCTTTGCTTTCTCACAATGCCCTCTGCCAAGCCCAGTGTGCCCTCCTAATTTAAATTAGTCTTTCAATTGTACGATCATCCAAAAGAAACTAATTTTCACTATGCTCATTCAGGGGGCTTAACCAAAACTTGAATATTTTTGTGGGGGGTGAGGTGGGGTAGGCGAACTCACACAGGTTTTCTGCTTTGCTGCAGTTCTAAAATTAATCACTTTCTAAGCATCTATAAATATTATTTTGATGATGTCAATGGTTTTAAATAGCTGTTTATGAAAAACTCACAATACTGTATGTCTGCAAAGAAATAAGCATAATATAAAATGTGAGCAAGCGAATTAAACACAAGTTGCATGATGATATTCTAATTTGTAGATTATAATTTAGTGTGCTGTAATGATTTATCCTGAAAATTATGTTGTCTCAAAAAAAAAAAAAGTTAAAAAATTGATTGAGATAACTTTTCTTGCAAGTCCTAAAATGCTTCATTCACTGGGTAATTTCATTCTGTTCTATCTCAGTAAGGACTTTACAAATCAAAGACGCCAAAAGGAAAGTTAATAAATCTTGGCAGCTTCAATGGAGGGAGGTTCTATTTTCTTATTCTATGTTAAATTCTTCCAATCTGTGTGAAATTCAGCAGTTTATAAAATCTGGCATAAAATGGAGGGTTACAAAAAATGTTTAAAACTTTGATTTTTCAGAAAATGTTATAATGGCGTCCTTCTCACTGCTGGTTTATTTCCCAGAAAAGCCTTCAGCTATATTTTCCTAAAGGAATCTGTGTTTGAAGAAGACATCATAGAAATGGGTAGTGTGAGAAATCTGACCAAAAGGGGGTTTATTTTTTAAACTGTCATAATAATATTGCTGGTCCTATAAATTCATAATCTGGACAAGCCAAACATTCTGAATGGCTCCGGTGAAAATTCTTTTTTTACTGAGAAAGGTATTATTTTTATCCCTGTTCTCCCCAACTCTCTCCTTCCTATCTACAAAAATGATATTCATCTCTGAATGCCCTTGGTGACCAGAACATACACTCTGGGGACAAAGTGTGTCAAAATAAAATTCAGTATTGGTGGTCTCAGAGAACCAAGCTGGAAGTAGGAGATGCTGTATTTAAAATGAAACCATTTAAGTTATACCTAAATTTACAGAGAATTGTGAACAAGGACTCAGGAAATGCATCTTTCTTGGCATGTGCATGTAAGTTACAAATCAATACATGCTGTTTATTCCAGGTGATACTCCACTGTGATTTTTCACCAATAGCAAGAAGTTGGTGGAAAGCATTTGACCGTTGGATGGGGGAGGCTGGAAGGGTGGAAAAAGATCTCAGACTCTTTGGAGATATCTGCTGGCTCCATTTTCTTGCAGATCCAATGACAAGTTCTAAGAAGTTAAATTTTTAATTAAATACTATGAAAAAGTAGGATGCCACATGCCTTAAAAAAAAAACAAAACTCACTAGAATGTCTCACAACAGGACAGGGAATCAAGAGTCAGTTCTAAAAGCAGAATCCAGCTGTTGTCTCGAGAAGATTAAAAACAAAGAAGAACAGAAAACATTAAAGCGAACTGGTTACAGGAAGGCTGCCAAGAGAGCATTTAAAACAGACCCAGGAAGTAACAACTAACCTCTTCAACACACCACTACCTTCCCTCACACACCAAAAGCTATAGGGAGCCTTCTACAGAAAATTCAAAACACAGTGCTGTCTGAAATTCTTTGAAGATGCTCAACACACAAAGCATCCATCAGCCAACGAACATACAGAAAGTTCAAGGCTGTTCAAGTCCAGTTTTGTGATAATTATTATACAATGTTCATTGCCCATTTCAAAGGCCAAAATAGCATATGCATGTGTATGGGCAGGCATGAGTGTTTTTAAAAAGCTAGAATAAACTGGAATAAGAAAACAGATGGCAAGGCATGCATGATACCACTATGCTGATCTTCTCTGCAATGCTCCCATCAGGACAAAGACATAGATTTCAGCACCTACTTACCACTACATCACAGATTAGCTTTCTCTTCTCATTAAATCCTCATTCTTGCAGTCAGTCTAAGAGTTCATGGCAGTCTTAATTCCTATTCAGCCTGAAATGAATGTATTATTTTTTTCCTACTTTTCTGTACAGAGTCAGTTATGCTGGCTTCCAAAATAAATCTCCATATTTTGTAAAATAGCTCTTTTATCTCTCTCCCAATAAATCCTTTCCCCTATAATTTAAAAAAAAAAAAAAAAGGAGAGAAATGTATAAGTACTAGAATTAGAACTTTTTTTATAAAGCTTCAAAAAACCAAACCAGTTGCCACTGACTCAATTCTGACTCATAGCGACCCTATAGGACAGAGGAGAATTGTCCCATAGGGTTTCCAAGAAGCTACTGGTGGATTCAAACTGCCGACCTTTTGGTTAGCAGCGAAGCTCTTAACCACTGCGCCATCTGATTTTTCTCCCATAAGCCTTGCAGTAAAAGGGAAGCTTAAAATTTGGAAGTCATTCCAGAAAAGCAATATTGCATCGTGCTGACAGTCTAGCATTCCAAGTCAAAAGCCTTGTGCTCCAAAGTGACAAATACTGTATGCTGTCACTTACATGAAATATCTAGGATAGGCAAGTTCATAGAGACAGAAAGTGGATTAGAAGTTACCAGGGGCTGAGGGAGGAGGAGAATGGGGAGTTATTGCTTAACGACTACAGAGTTTCTGCCTGGGGTGACGAGAAAGTTTTGGGACTAAAGAGTGGTGAAGGTTGCACAATATTTTGAATATAATCAATGTCACTGAATTATACCCTTAAAAATAGTTAAAAGGCCATGTGAAGATGTTGAAGTGGGAAATGTTTTGATACGTATATATTTACCACAATTAAAAAAAAAAGTTAAAGTGGCAAATTTTATGTTATATATACTTCATCACAATTAAAAAAAATTTTTTTTTTAAAGCCTTGCGCTCAACTCCCATGATTGGAGGCAACAATCTATGGATCTGTTTTACAAAGTGCCAACTGTTAAAGGAACACAGTTGATATTCTGTCCATGATGTTTCAGGAATGCTCCTTCTCCCTTCACCAGCTTTTACTGTCTTTCATACAGGGCATCAGGGAGGTGCTTTCATCACTTGTTCCAAGTTAACCTGGAACTGTGCCCCAACTGCTTGCTTTTCTCCACCAGGACTTAGCTGTTCCATGCCTCCCTGCTTTTACTCAGGTGTCCTCCTGTCCTATAATGTCCTCCTTTGTCTGTTCGCTGGCACTCACCTTCTCATCTTTTACAGCCACTAACCACAGACGTACGGCTGACCATTTCCATTGTGTCTTCATTATACTCTGGGCAGGTTCCTTGTATTGTCCCTCTCTAATAGACTACCTGCCCCTATTAGGCAGGAACCATGCCTGATTTATCTTTCTCAAGCCAGCCTGTAACATAGGGCCTTGCAAGGAGAGGGACCTCAGCAACCACTATCACACAGATGACGATAAAATGAGATTCCATAAATGCATGGCCAAATTTTCAACATAAGGAATGTTTTCAATTTCCTGATTTTTCACCTTTTAGTTATAAATCTTTCAAAACAAATCTTCATATTTTACAAAACAAGTCTGAACCCAAGCTAAAATGTAAATATTCAAAATAGCTGAACCCAAGACCTACAGAAGGCTGGCTTATATGTTATGCTAGCCTTACCAACACTTCCTTCCTTTCATTTTACTGGTATTTTTCATTTGTATTCCTCTGAAAGCAGAGCTTGAAACTAGAACTTGGGCATGGAGAATTCATTTGGGAGGTGATCCCAGGAAGCAGGAGTGAAGGAGCAGGAAAAGTGAGAGGCAAAGAGAAGACAATAAAGACTATGTTACTGAGCTGGTGACCCTACTAGGGGCCCTTGGTTAATGTGTAGGATGCATTTCAGGACTGTGCCACTGACTCCCACCCTCTCCAGTTGGTTGAGAGGTGCTCCTGGATATCACCTAAACATCCCAGCTGTTCTGAGTTTAGGCTGCACAAGCTTCTGTGGTTTAGGAAAAAGTCCTGAGGCAGAAAACCTGAGAGACTGGGAATCATTGAGGTAGGGCATTAATGTGTGCAGAAACCACAGCTAAGCTGAAAGGGCAGGTGGGCCACAGAACATACTTAACTATTGATAAGAAAAGGGCACCAGAAGTCAATAGTTAAGGCCTTATATCATATTTGCTAGGATTATACAGTTAAATCAAGAAATGTGATTCTAAAACACAATCCATTCATCAATGTACAGAAAGTGCTTGATGGGGCCATGAAGACATTCTAGCTGAGCCTTAGGAAAAGAGTACCCAGGGGAACAGGCAACTTTGCCAGCCGGTGCTCAGTAATATTCAAGACCTAGACATCCCCCCCAAAACGAGTGAAAAACCAGTTGACTCGTGGTAACCCCGTGTGTGTCAAAGTAGAACTCTGCTCCACAGGGTTTTCACTGGCTGATTTTTCAGAAGTACGTTATCAGGGCTTTTTCTTCTGAGATGCCTATACAAAAAAGTGGACTCAAACCTCCCACCTCTGGTTAGCAACTGAGTGCTTTAACCCTTTGTACCACCCAGGGACTCCAAAAATGGGTGAAAGGAGCAGCAAAGAGGAAAGGAGGAGGGACTTGCTGATTTCAGTAAATTCAGTCATTGAAGATAGTTCTCCCTCCCCTCTCTTGGGCTCTGATAGCTGGTTAGAAAAAATTCCCAACTACTTTGTACGTTGGGAAGCCCTCCTACAAATGATAGCAAAGGTATATTACTTAGCTTCTCCAAGTATATTGATAAAGCTCCCACATTAACAGTCACCAGAATATCCCATACCAATTGGAAAAAGGATGGACCAACTTCCATTCCTTTGTTATTTTTATACCTGAACCCTCTGTACTGCAGGGTTTCTGTATTGGGTAAGGACGATGTCAGGCCCCGTCTCTAGCTGCACACCCACCCTCCATTGACTGCATCCCATCCGCTCTGCTCCCGCCACACAGAAGAGCCATCAATGAATTTGGCCCTTTGTTTCTTGCAGTCTTGCGTTTCCAACATGGACTTTTCAAATTAATACCGGCCCAGAATTTTGAGGTAAGCAGATGTCACAGCAACGAGATATGGAAAAGGGACATAAAATCAAAAGCCAAAGCTGGCCTTTAAAGAATAGTAAAAAAAAAAAATTTTTTTTTTTTTTAAAGGAGGAAGAGGAGGTGAGAAAGACAAAATACACATCACAAAATCAGATCAGAGAAATCAGAAGACACCAGGGGCACATACCTGAGAATTTCAATCTAACAGATGTTACAGGGCATTGTGTTAAGATCAAGTAAATACCACCATTACATTCATCAAAGGAAGTAAAGAAAGATCAGGGCTGACTTCACGGGTATGTGACCTGTGAAGTCACACTGGGCCCCATGCTCAGAAGGGTCCCAACCTCAGTTGAATACTCTGTTGTTGCCATTTTGAAATACTAAACAATTGTTTAACAAAGGGCCCCATATTTTCATTTTGCAGTGGACCCCTGAAAATTATGCACTCGGTCCTGAGTAAAAGAATAAGAACGGTGAGACATGATCTTTCCTTTGTAGGCTGAAGTATAAACCAAAAAACCAAACCTACTGCCATGAGTCGATTCTAACTCATAGAGACCCTATAGGACAGAGTAGAACTGCCGCCATAAAGTTTCCAGGGAGCACCTGGTGGATTTGAACTGCTGATCTTCTGGTTAGCAGCCATATCTCTTAACCCACTACACCACCAGGATTTCTGGCTGAAGCACTGTGAGGAAGTATTTGCAGGCGTATTCCCAAAGCACTTCCTCTCTGCTTCTCACGGATTCATCTTAAGGGGTCTCCCTTGGTTTAAAGACTTCTAGGAATTTCAGACATCCACGTACCTTCTCACATACATCCAATGACCAGACATGAGGGAGAAGGGAGATGGAGGAGAAAATTGGGACTCTGGTTGATTAGCTCTGAGAGCAAAAAGCCTTAATGGATGAAGTTCTAAATGGATGAGATTCTAAGCCCCTTTCACTGCTTTCTTTATTTACAGAAGTGGGGTAATAATACTTCAAAAAACAACCAAAGCTTATTTTTCAAAATAAGGGTTACTTAGATAAAGCCTGACTTCACTGAGAAGAAAAAGCCTTCAGAGTCTCCTGTGGTACAGCCAAAGTACAAATCCATTTTCCTAAAAAAGAGGCAGAAGAGGCAACAAAAGGTCACACAGTATTCCCCAAGGACAACTGTGGAAATGGCTGCCGCCAGTCATCAAACTGCTGACCCTGAGTCTTGGCTCTTATCAGTCATCAAACTTCCTCTCCTTAAATAGAGCCACTACAAATGTCACCACCAGCTTTCCGGGGACAAACTCAAGGATCTGGCGCCAGAACCCCAGCTGCCAAAATAAAAACTCTCTAAATTACTTAAGGTTCACGTTGGACCTTCCTTTCTGACAAGTTCTTAAATCACTGATTACCATTATGACGCTTGGTCAAGTCTTGCTTTCAGTCCTATAAGAGTTGGCCTTAGTGGCTTTTGAGTGTGACAGCTATAAAATATTGAGGCAGACATCTTTGGTTTCTTTATGGCTACAGAAAAATACCCAGTGTGCCATGAGGCATTCTCAAAAACTGGTGGATATAATCCCAAATGTATACAGCACCTCATTTAGTCCTGCATGTTACAGTAAGTTGTTCTTCGCAAAACTGCCTCGGAGAAACCACTTACTATCTAGAAGTTTAAATAATGGTCTTAAACTCAATCTTAAAAAACGTCTATCCATATTTTTGGAGTTTTTCTTGCTGACCTACATTAAAAAGTAACACACTTGACACAATCAGATATACACTGGGATCATCTGAAAATAAATAAATGAATATTTTTTAATTTTTATTTTATTTATATATATTCAATTAAAGCTCAACCTTACATATAGACTTGTTCCTTGTAAAAGCTATCAATGGGAATTGCAAGCTGAAATGACCTCCATGGAAGAAAATGCACTTGTTATTTGGACCCAATCCTAATTACAAAGCAGCTTGATGAACAAAGACCAAATACTGCCCATGTTTCTAGCAGCAGGACATAATTTGGTCTCTCAACAACTGAAATCTGTTTGTAAGCAAACAAGGCCTCTTTACTGACATTATTACTACGCATAAGTATTATTCCCAAGCGTTAACAATGAAAATCAGCAAAAATGGATTTCTTTCTATATGAAACAGGCCAGAAGATGGTAAAAGCCCATTACCTTGACAGTGGACAGTGTCGTGTGATCTCAGCTAAGTAGTGAGGAAAAAAAGAGTGCTACTACTCTTAAAATGTAACTTTATAAATATTAAAAGAGAGGTTCTAGTTCGTGAGCTCTCTTTCAAATATGACCTTTGAGATGTCAAATATCATTTACCTTGTCTTTAAAATTAGGTCCAAACTGTCTATCAGTCTCAGAAATTGCTCTTCAGCGCTTGCTCTTTCCTTTCCTCTTCTCTTCTTTCCCTCAGTAAAGAGGTGTCTCAGAAGTCTATTAAAGCTCGTCCTTATTACCCCATAAGTGGTTACCAGGCCCAGGAAGATGGACAATTGGGCTCTTTGCCAGATCAAATTTCCCATTAGGCGGTTGAAGAATATGAAGCATCCAGCAGTTAACCGGCTGTAGCAATATGAAATCATGCAGATAAATATGAGAAACTCCTGAAAATTCTGCCTTCCTTTTTGAATCAGATCTTTGATGAGAAAAGAGAAAAATACTGTTGATCGTAACAAGCCAGATCACCAAGATGCTATTCCAAAGGCCATTATGGATTCAAAGCAGCTTTAAAGCATTCAAAATTCATAGGTAAGATCAGAGACAATATCAGGTGCTGGGAATTATCCTTTTTTTTTTTAAAGGAAAAATTAAGAGGGATAGAAAATCAACTTATTTGTCTGTGAAGGAAAGACAGAGCAGATACTAAAATTTTCCAGACTGCTTCCTACAGGTTGGTGGTCAGTCCACCAATAAATACTCTTTTAACAGAAATGTTCACAGTTATGCTGAGCAGTTAACTCTCCAGCTAACACACTGTGTACAGTAACTCTCCACTGAAGAGTCGCTGGGAGATGGCACTACATACTTGAAAGAGGGATGGATTGAGATTTGGGAGAGGTGGGTATTGTTCTCTCAGTCATCCTGGGTAAGCCTCCTCTTTGAGCCTCAGCTTTTTTTTTTTTTTCATCTGTAAGATAGCAAGGCAGGAAAAAAGTAGGACAAGAATAATTCCTAAATACTTTACAGTTGAAAATTCTATGATTCTTCCAGTTGTTGTATGTATCTTTGATTATCCCCACACTCCTTCCTGTATGCTGGTTAATAACATTCAACACTCCAGTATTAATCAATCACTTATTGACCTTCTACTTGGTGCCAAGTAAACTCTGCCCTAGAGCATAACAGGAGATAGGATTAAAAAGGCAAGTTGGAAACCAGACTGAAAAAGTTCCTATGGGCATTGCAGAGATGCTTTGGGGAATTTTAAATTTTTTTAAAGTAAGAGAGTGAGATATTGAAATTTGTATTCTAAAAATACACCAGTATCAGCATGGAGTATGCACATTTCTACCCTGTATCGTTAAAATAAAGGCTATTATCATCTATTCTTCGCTCTGATTTCTGCAAATTAGATCTGACTAGGGCATGCTTTCCTAAGCAGATGCAAAAGTGGGATTCTTTTTGACCAAATAAGCATCTGGAAAACATTTTGCATAGTGCATCATGTCCTACTTGGTCTGAAACACCTGGTCAAAAAAAAAGGAGTAAAAGCTGTCCTCCTTTGCCTATAAAACCAATAGACATGACAATGAAAATGGCAATCTGACTTCTGTCTGATGAAAAGCTACAATAAGGGTGTACTACATATTCAAAGGAGCCCTGGTGGTATAGTGGTTAAGTGCTCAGCTGCTAATCCAAAGGTCAGCAGTTCGAACCCATCAGCCATTCCACATACAGGAAAAGGATGTGGCGGTTTGCTTTCATGAAGATTACAGCCTTGGAAACCCTATGGGGCAGTTCCACTCTGTCCTATAGGGTCGCTGTGAGTCAGAATCGACTCAACGGCAATGGGTTTACATACTCATGCATGAATCTAGAAATGTTTTACTTGCCATGAATAGCACTGACACACACATACAAACATGCACAAGTCACAAGGCAAGGGGTAAATAATAAAGAGGAAAGAAAGGCAAAAATCATGGCAATAGTTTCAAGTCAGTCAGTAAAAAAATATTTATATTATGTCTACTTTGCATTAGAGACTGCGCTGGGTGCTAGGTCACAATGGCCTCAGAGAGTTCGTAGGCTAGAGAAAGGGCTGGCAAACATTTTTTTTGTAGAGGGCCAAATGATAAATATTTTAGGCTTTGCAGGTCAGACAATCTCTGTTGCAACTACTCAACTCTGCCCTTGTAGCACAAAAGCAGCCATGTTGTTGTTAGGTGTTGTCGAGTTGATCTCTGCTCACAGCAACCCCATGTGACAGAATAGAACTGCCTCATAGGGTTTTCCAGGCTATATCTTTACGGGGGCAGTCCGCCAGGACTTTCTAGACAACGCACAAATGAATGAGCATGGCAGTGTTCCAATGAAACTGTATTCATTTGCAGAACCCTGGTCTAGAGAAACAGAGACATTAAATACCTAATTGAAAAGATAAATTACATCATCGCAAGTATGCCATGTTCCCTGAAGGAAAAACATAAGGTTCTTGGGAAATACAGTTTAGAGAGAATGGACTGAACCCGAAGGGGCCAAGAAGGCTCTCTCAAGGTTGAGGGTGAGAAGGAGTTGGTAAACACGAGGGTGAGAAAGAGCAGCCCAGACAGACGGGTAGCAGTGCAGAGGCACAGAGGTGAGCGGGGACTGAGGGACAGAGAGACCCCAGGGTGGCTGCCGCAGGGTCTCCAATGATGCTGAAGTACTACAGCAGCCAGGGCATCAAGAGCGCGTAAGCTGCATCAGGAATCTTGGGTTCTATCCTAAGGGCAAGAGGCAGCCATTAAATGGTTTGGAGCTGGGACAGGGCTTGATCGATTTGAATTTGTATCAGATTCAGAGGGGCTGGTGGCAAGAGGCCAGGTAGGAAGACCAGTTGGGAACCTAAACCAGTAGTTCAGGAAAAAACTGTGTTAGTTTGGGTGCGTCCAACAGGAGACCCTAGGACAAGGTCTTGGGTGAATGGAGTGCATTTGAGAGGGGATCAGAAAACACATGAAAGGAAGTGGGGAAAGTGAGGCAGGGAAGAGAGAAAAGTCAATCACAGGTGTATTAATGAGCAGATTACCGCTGTGGGCAACTGATACTCTATTCCCCTGGGGACCCACCCCACTGAGGAACCATGTAGAAGAGCTCTGCGTTGTCCCATGGAAGAATGCAGGAGCTGGGGTATTTATCCACCAAATTCCCACCCCTCAATTGTTCAGTGTTACCCTTGGAAGCATCAAGTCCCTAATGCTTCTGGGCTGGCACGTTAGCTGTGAAGATCCCTCAGCACCAAAGACAACTCTCAGGCAGAAGCGGAGAGACGCAGGTGCTTGAGGTGGAAAGCTGTCCAGGTACAGGGACCATTTGGATGCAGCTGCAGGTGAACTTAGAAGTGAGCCAAGGGTATACGGAGTAGGGGCATCATGTGTTGCTATGATGCTGAACAGGTTTCAGTGGAGCTTCCAGACTAAAGACAGAGTAGGAAGAAAGACCTGGCAATCTACTTCTGACAAGCAGCCAATGAAAATCCTATGGATCACAATGGTCTGGCCGGTAACCAATCATGGGGATGACCAGGCCCAGGCATCATTTCATTCCATTGTGCCTGGGGTCACCATGAGTCGGGGGCCGACATGACAGTATTCAATGAGAACAAGTAACCTTTCAGTTTCACCGTAAAGAAAATATATCAGGAAAAGAACAAATGATTTTAAAATATTGTCAAAATTTCCCAAATAAAGTTCTTCCTCTTTATCAAATACCAAAGTCTGCTAAGCTGAGGTATGTTTCATATGTGTTTTATCTGACAAAATTAAAATTCTACCACAGGGGCCATGTTCAAAATATTTAACAACCAAAACAACATAGGCACTGACGAGCCCGAACAGACCTTGACCTTAAAAACTCTGTCAGATCACACCAGTGTGAACCAGCTAAACACTGCCCTGCCCAGTCTTCTAAAATCCTGCTGGAGGATAGGAGGGATGGGACAGGCAAGGGCACAAATATAAGCAGAGAATTTCCATTCTGGTCTTGAATAAGAAAGTGCAGCCTGACTCAGTGACATGGGAAAGCCAGAGGCAATCTCAGATGAGTTTCTTCAAGAAAAGCAGTATCTTCCCAGCAAACTCAGTGCTGACATAACAAACATTAATCCAGGACAGGTATGTAGGCTCCAAGGCATGAACACTATCTACTGACTGCAAACACAGGTTTTCTAGCCAATCTACCTCCCTGAAGTAGATGGGGCATCAAAGTGCTGGTTATCCAAATTACAGTCCAAGGTCAACGTGAGATTAAGGTCTTATATCCAAAGGTAAAATATTTCAAACCATTTTCATGGTTTCCAGCCGTAGGAACTGTCTCCCAGCAAGGAACTGCTTCATACATTTTAATGGCTTGCTGTTGGCGCCCTGGTCCTGGGGTGGAGGTACCTGGGTGTAGTGGAATTTAAACACTGTGATCACAGGTCACCGGTGTAGCAAAATTGCTGTGGCGGCAGTTCAGTTACTAGAAGAAGCCTAATTGATGAGGACAAAAATTGGCCTGGTACCACAGCTGCTGTGAGTCCAATTATTTCCCTGACCATGTATATCATTTCTCCCCTTCTCTCTCGAGAAATGACTCATACATGGCTTGTTCTTTCACTAACCTAAATACAAGTTAAGGACTTGATGCTCTCGCCTTCTTCGAAACCATATTTTGCATCTTATTTTCACACTGCCTTAAGTTAGACTTGGATTTAGGCTCTCAGTGGTCCTGAGGACCAAGCTGGAGTCGATTCTGCAGCTTATGCTCTCTCTCAAACACGGCTAACTGGAGTGGGCTTCCAACCAAACCCAGTTAGGGGTTGAACTGTTTCTTCCAAAAAGATATGTTGAAGTCCTAACCTCCAGTTCCAGTGAACATGACCTTGTTTGAAAATAGGGTCTTTGAAGATGTTATCAGTTAGGTTAACATGAGGTCATGCTGGAGTAAACCAAAAACCCGTTGCTATTGAGTCGATTCTGACTTATAGTGACCCTGTAGGACAGAGTAGAGCTGCCCCATAGAGTTTTCAAGGAGCACATGGTGCATTCGAACTGCCAACCTCTTGGTTAGCAGCCGAACTCTCAACCACTACACCACCAGGGCTAGGGTGGGTCCTAATCCAACATGTCTAGTGTTTTTATGAAAAAGGAGGAGACACAGAAACACACAAAGAGGGAAGACAGTCACATGAACACAGAGGCAAAGACAGAGTTATACTGCAGCTGCAAGCAAGGAATGCCTGGGGCTACCAGAAGCTGAGAGGGATAAGAAAGGATACATCCCTTGAGCTGAAAGAGGGTATAATGATCTTCCCCTAGAGCGGACACAGAGTATAGCCCTGCCAGTGTCTTGAATCTTGACTTCTAGCCTCCAGGTCTGTGACGCAATAAGCTTACGCTGTTTTAAGTCATCCACTTTGCCATAATTTGTTAAGGCAACCCTAGGAAGCTAATATATCCACCTTTTCTGAACACAACCTCTAGGAGAGTAAAAACATCTTCTGGGTAAAAAGGTATTTTCACCAGGTATTCACCCAGCAGATTTTTTCATAATATCCAGCCCTATTTCGCTTCCTCTATCATATATTTAATCAATGATTTGGTCTTCTCTTCAAGAGTCTTTGTGCATCACTGACCTCTTGACAGAGAAGCTCTCTTCCCAAAGGTGGGCCAGCTTCTTTCTCATACATATTAAACACGTTATTTTTAAACTAGCCTAGTCCTGTCTTCTGACCATGTGCTTGGTAATCATCTCCCCTGCCCTACTCCATCCTTTCAAATAAGTGGATGATCAGAAGTTAAGGAATGGAGGTGAGCAGTGGAGCAGACAACAAGAGCAATTTTGTGCCAAAGTATACTTAAGGCAAATGGTGACTTGAAGCCATGGTTAAATCACTCAGTCTTATGGATTTACATTTAAGTGAGAAATCAGCTTTTTACCTTGAGACAAGTGACAAACCTAAAGAATAATCAAAACAAAACAGGACCCATACCTCACACTATACACAAAAACTAACTCCAAATGGATCAAAGAACCTAAACCTAAAACTATAAAGATCATGGAAGAAAAAATAGGGGCAACACTAGGGGCCCTAATACATGGCAGGAATAGAATATCAAACATAACTAAAAATGCACAAGCAGTGTAAGATGAACTAGGTAAATGAGACCTTCTGAAAATTAAACATTTATGCTTATCAAAAGACTTCTTCTAAAGAGTAAGAAGTGAACCTATAGACTGGAAAAAAAAAATTTGGCTGTGACATATCTCTAAATCTAATCTAATCTCTAAAATTTACAGAAAACTTCAACACATCAACAACAAAGACAAACAGTTCAATTTAAAAATGGGCAAAGGATATGAACAGACACTTCACCAAAGAGGAAATTTGGAGAGCTAACAAACACATGAGAAAATGCTCACAATCATTAGCCATTAGCCATTAGAGAGATGCAAATCAAAACTACAATGAGATACCATTTCATCCTAACATTACTGGCACAGATCAAAAAAACAGAAAATAAATGTTGGAGAGGTTGTAGGGAGAAGAACTCTTGTACACTGCTGGTGCAAATGTAAAATGGTATAACCACTATGGAAAACAGTATGGTGCTTCCTTAAAAAGCTAGAAATAGAAATACCAGATGACCCAGCAATCCCACTTCTAGGTATACACCCTAAAGAAGTAAGAGCCATGGCAAGAATAGACATATGCACACCCATGTTCATTGTAGCATTATTCACAATAGCAAAAAGATGGAAACAACCCATTACCATCAATAGATGAATGGATTAACAAACTATGGTACATACACACAATGGAATACTAAGCAATGTTAAAGAATAAAGATGAATCTTGAAACATCTCACAACATGGATGAATTTGGAGGATATTATGCTGAGTGAAATAAGTCAATCACGAAAGGACAGATATTGTATGAGACCATTATTATGAAGAAATAAGAAAAGGTTTATGCGAGAAAAAAAACATTCTTTGATGGTTACCAGGGATGGGAGAGGGAGGGAGGGAAAATTACCAAATAGATGGAAGACATGTGTTAATACTGGTAAAGGGAAAGGCAATATACAATATGGGGGAAGTCAGCAAAACATGACCATGGCATGGGAGGACACTAAGAGGAACACAAGAACAAAGGGCAACAACGGTAATTGCTATAGCATAGACAATCTTGCAACAATAGTATTAACAAACAGTAATTTACAAATGGATACATAGGTAGATAGGTATACCAAGAGGTGCAGGGAGGTGTAAGGGAACACACTCACCTGCAGATATAGATTTGATGGTGGATTTTTCTACATACCTAACTGTAGGTGCTGCTTATATATTAATACAGGCAGTAGAGCACACAAGGGACATAGTCAGGGCAACTTTTTAGACATGACAAAACACCTCCCAGGACAAAGTTTCTAGGCTTGAAGGTGAAGGACCATAGACTTGGGGGCCATCTATGTCAAGTGGCACAACATAGTCCACAAAGTTCTGCATCCTACTTTGGTAAGTAGCACCTGGGGTCTTAAAAGCTTGAGAGCAGTCATCTAAAATACATCTATTGGTCTCTTCCTATCCAGAGCAAAAGAGAATGAAGAAAACCAAAGACCCCAGGGAGCAATTAGTCCAAAGGACTAATGGACCACATGAACCACAGCCAACATGGCCTTGAGACCAGAAGAACTAGATGGTACCTGGCTACCACTACCAACTGTTCTGACTGGAATCACAATACAGGGTCCAGGACAGAGTGGGAGAAAAACTGTAGAACAAAAAATCGAATTCATAAAAAAGATCAGACCTACTGGTCTGATAGAGACTGTTGGAACCCCCGAGACTATGGCCCTAAGACACCTTTCTGAACTGGAACTGAAGCCATTCCCAGGGAACACCTTTCAGCCAAACTATAGACAAGCACATAAAATAAGCAATGACACTCATGAGGAGCATGCTCCTTAGAACAATCAATTATACAAAATCTAAAGGGCAATATTTGCCTAAAAGCAAAGATGAGAAGGCAGAAAAGTATAGAAAATCAGACAAAAGGGAATGAGGAACCTAGGAGGGAAATGGGAAGAGTGCTGACACACTGTAGGGAATGAAATCAACGTCAGAGATCACTTCATGTATAAACTATCAAATAGGAAACTAATTTGTTCTGTAAACTTTCACCTAATGCATAATAAAAAATTAAAAAATAAAGAATAATCAGTTTTGATTAGATCTAATATTAAATTAAATTCACAGACACACACATATTTACTAAGAACCAGTTACATGTGGGCACTGGAAAGAGCACTTTAATTCAATCCCCATTACAGTTTCAGAGATTTTAAAAAAACCAAACACGTTGCTGTCCAGTCAACTTCAACTCAACCCTATAAGACAGAGTAGAACTGCCCTCTAGGGTTTCCAAGAAGTGGCTGGTGTCTTTGACCCTTTGGTTAGCAGACAAGCTCTTAACCACTGTGCCACCAGGGCTCCAGTTTTAGAGATAGGTATTATTAAGTCCTAAGGAACCCTGGTGGCACAGTGGGTAAGTGCTTGGCTGCTAATGGAAAGGTTGGCAGTTCAAATCCACCAGACACTCCTTGGGAGAAAGATGTGGCAGTCTGCTTCCATATAGATTTACAGCCTTGGTAACCCCATTGGCCAGTTCTACCCTGTCGTCTAGGGTTGCTATGAGTTGGAATCAACTTGATGACAATGGTTATTATTATTAATACCACTTTGCAAATAAGAAGACTCAAGCTGAGAGAACTTAACTTGCATCAGTTCACATGGCTGGAAGGTGCCAGAGCTAAAATGTGAAACTGCCCTGTTCATCTTCTGTCCTTTGCTCTATTAGAGCAGGAAGGTTTCTCATGGCTGTACCCACCTTTTCCTTTAGTCAAACCAAGAACTCTGAATAAGCAGTAATATTTAAAATATTGCTAGCATTATTTAATAAGCTCTCATTTTAAGATCTCTCTGGGAGCTCTAACAGGAAAGAAAGATTCCAAAAGTTAAAACACAATTACTTGAATGAAATGCCATGTTTTAGCCATCAAAATGAAAGGACAATGTTTTAGATGGTAAAGTCACTCACCCTATTGAACCAACAACCACGATTTATGGTAAAGATAGTGCAAATTATTTGAATGACAAGACATGCATAAAGCCAGTGATTCTTACGCTTGGAGTTGGAGGATATGTTAGCATCATCTGGGGAAGTTTTTTCAAATCTACCCTCCCCTATCAAGAGGCAGTTGTTTGGACAGAACAAGGGGAAACTCATTGGTTTAAAGTCAGGAAAGATGTGTGTCAGGGTTGTATCCTTTCACCATACCTATTCAATCTGTATGCTGAGCAAATAATACGAGAAGCTGTAGTATATGAAGAACGGGGCATCAAGAT
Organism: Loxodonta africana; assembly: GCF_030014295.1. Lineage (NCBI taxonomy): Eukaryota > Metazoa > Chordata > Mammalia > Proboscidea > Elephantidae > Loxodonta > Loxodonta africana. The sequence continues at coordinate 73,903,271 of NC_087347.1, forward strand.
TGGAGGAAGACTTATTAACAACCTACATTATGCAGACGACACAACCTTGCTTGCTGAAAGTGAAGAGGACTTGAAGCACTTACTAATAAAGATCAGAGACCACAACCTTCAGTATGGATTGCACCTCAACATAAAGAAAATAAAAATCCTCACAACTGGACCAATAAGCAACAACATGACAAATGGAGAAGAGATGGAAGTTATCAAGGATTTCATTTTGCTTGGATCCACAATCAACACCCACAGAAGGAGCAGTCAAGAAATCAAATGACTCACTGCATTGGGCAAATCTGCTGCAAAAAAAAAAATTTTTTTTTTTTTTAGGCCTCTTTAAAGTGTTAAAAAGCAAAGATGTCACTTGAAGACAAAGGTGCGCCTGACTCAAGCCATGATATTTTCGATCGCATCATATGCATGTGAAAGCTGGACAATGAATATGGAAGATCGAAGAATTGATGCCTTTGAATTGTGGTGCTGAAGAAGAATATTGAATATACCATGAACTGCCAAAAGAACAAATAAATCTGTCTTGGAAGAAGTACAACCAGAATGCTCCTTAGAAGCAAGGATGGCGAGACTGTGTCTTACATACTTTGGACATGTTGACAGGAGGGATCTGTCCCTGGAGAGGGACATCATGCTTGGCAAAGTACAGGGTCATCGGAAAAGAGGAAGACCCTCAATGAGGTGGATTGACACAGTTGCTACAACAATGAGCTCAAGCACAGCAACGATTGTGGGGAACAGTGTTTTGTTCTGTTGTACATAGGGTCACTATGAGTCGGAACCAACTCGATGGCACCTATCAACAACAACAACATCCTCCTCTGTGATCCCCCTACAGCAGTGCTTCTCAACAAGAAGGCCTGAAAACATGTCAGGCTGACACAACTTGGGGGACGGTTGTTATTGTCACAACTGGGGAGGGCAGTATGCTATTGGCATCTAATGAGTAAAGGCCAGCGATACTGCTAAACATCTACAATGCACAGGACAGCCCTCACAACAAAGAATTATTGGCTTCAAATATCAATAGCGCTGAGTTTGTGAAGCCTTGTCCTTCAGAACTTGGCTCTTCAGAGCAAATGGTGGGGTATGGGTATGGGAGGAGGTGGACAGGGAGACAGAGAGGGTAGATTGATCATGCATAATTTGAAAGGAAGTTGCCAGTTGGTTCAAATGTTGCATCATCCCCTCCCCCCCCATTTTGAAAACTTCAGAATTAAAGTCTTAAAGCCATGCCCTCAATAGAAAGAAGGCCAAATTGTACTCTGATCAGCACAGAGCCACCCACTATGCAGAACAGGTGACCAGGGCAGTGGTTCACAGCCCTGGCTGCACTCTGCAACTCCCTGGGCAGCCTTTAACAATCCTAATGCCTAGGTGCCCCCATCCTGAGATTCTGATTTAAGTGATCTGGGGTGAGGCCTGAGTGTCAGGATTTTTAAAAGTTGCCCAAGTAATTTCAATGCACGGCCAAGCTAAGAAGCTCTGAACCAGGATGATAAATGCTCAACGTTTTTCTTCTCTGGAAGTCCTATGAGAAATCGATTCCCAGTTTTAGGAACTGGGGGGAAAAAGGCAGATATTAGAAAAGAAAATGTTTAAATATATAACAGTATGTGTCTGTGTATGTCCATGGCCTCTTCTGTTAACATGTTCGGGGGGTGGGGGGGTAAAGCCATAAATTTAAAATTAAGTGATATAACATGAGTCAGTGCAACAATCTGTCTTGAAGCAGGAAAATGTACCACAACCTGGGTGGCGTAAAACAACAGAAATTTATCGTTCCACAGTTCTGGAGGCTCGAAATCCAAAATCAAGGTGGTAGCAGGGCTATGCTCTCTCTGAAGACCCCAGGGGGAGACCCTTCCTTGCTCTTCCCGGCATCTGGTGGCTCCTGGCAATGGTTGGCATTCCCACATGCATCACTCTAACCTCTGCCTCCGCCTTCACATGGCCACCTTCTCTCTGTGTCTGTGTCTTTTCTTATAAGGACACCACTCATATTGGGTTACAATCCAGTGGTGTAACTAGAGGAGGATGGAGGGTGTGGACTGTACCCCCTGACACTGTCAGAGGGGGTGACATCAAAATGATCCCAGGGTCCACGGGCAGAGCAGCGGCAGGCAGGCCGGTGCCACTGGGGGAGGGGCCACCAAGCCGGTGGCATCACTAGGGTTGGTGTCACCCATCACCCAGTGCAGTAATTCGTCACTCCCTCCCCCCAACACCCACCAGTGACTAGTTGATGTTACACAGTGTGGTAACTCCTCACCACCCACCCTATCATATAGCCTGCCAGTCAGGGTGCAGTGGCTAAGCCACGGCAACCACCGTTGGGTGGAAAGAAGGGTCTCCGCCTTGGTCAATGGGAGAGGGGAGGAGTTGTGGGGAGCCGTGGGTGGTGGGGCCCAGAAGGGCAGGGAACAAAGCATGGTACTCCGCCCTGGGCGGGGGAGAAGGTGGGGCAGGGCCAGGCTTCTCCACCCACCAAGGGCAGGGTTCACCAGCCAGCCCTCCCCACTGGGGGGTGACACCATGAGTTACTGCAGTGGGTGACATCAACCCTAATGAAGCCACTATTAGGACCCACTCTACTTCAGTATGACTTCATGCTAACTTAACTGGTAACACCTTCAAAGGCTCTATTTCCAAACAAGGTCATGGTCACAGGTACCAGGGGTTAGGGTACATCACATCTTTTTGAGGAATACAACTCAATCCATAACAGACCAGATGTTCTGAGTAGGCACTTCCGAATTTGTGGTTCTAGAATATATCTACATAACAACAGTTATGACAATGATGATAACATCTGCTAGCAGGTTACAATTTGTAAAGCACTTTCACATGTTATCTTATTTGAGCTGTGCCTTAACTCTACACTATTGATAGAACATATATTTTTCTCCTCTCCACTCATGAGGAAGCTGAGTATCAGAGATGAAGTGACTTGCACAACACTAAATGACTGAAGTAATAAGTAGCAATGCCAAGATATAAACACCTTGAGATTCTAAATTCCATCTGCTTCTCTCATAGCACACGGCCTCCTCTTCTATGAGATACTGCCTCTCCAAGGGGCTATAGTGCATTTGGAACTTTTTTTTGTGGTTGAAATTAAGCCTCTTCATCTTTCAGATAGGAGTCCCTGAGTGGCTCAAATAATTAAGTGTGGCTAATAATTAAGTGCTTGACTACTAACCAAAAGGTTGGCAGTTCAAACCCACCCAGAGGCACCTTGGAAGAATGCCCTGGTGATCTGCTTCTGAAAGGTCACAGCCAAGGAAACCCTATGGAACACAGCTCTACTCTGCAACACATTAGGTCACCATGGGTCGGAATCAACTCAGTGGCAACTAGTTTGGTTTGGTCTTTCAGATAACATGAATTTTCGTCCCGGGTTATCTCTAAAATTCCTGTACTGCATTAAACAGCAGAGTTAACAAGCCCTGGTTGGGGCCCATTTATAACTGTATAATGAAGGCAAAACTGGGTCCATACTCAATGCATTCATGGGATCAGCAAGCCCCAGAGGACCCAGTGCCGCAATGAGGAGTTCACGTCAGGTGGGTACCCAGAGAGATTTAAAGATATCAGGAAGTGAACTTAAGAGAGAAAAGGTGTCAGATAAAACAAATTCCAAATCAAGAAAAACAACGTTACCTAAATAATTGCCAAGCATTTCATACCGTGTACACCAGGGCAGATGGTTAATCCAGAAATAAATAATTCAATTTGAGAAATTTAATATAAATTTAGAAGAAAAATACTGGATCTACTTAATTATAAACAGTTCCCTATTAAAACCCATTAACATACACATACGCATTTTAATATTTTCACATCTGTATGTACAAAAGAGCTTATTGGCAAACACTATTAGGAAAAGGGATTTCTCCCCTCTTCTCAGCTCACTGAAACACCACAGAGTGGCGTTTTTTACTACCTATTCCCCACCTTACTCCACAATTCATCCATTTGGAAAACTTCAGACAGTAGCTTAACAACAGTTTTATGAAACATTTTAAATGAAGGTACTTCATTTAAAGGCTGCTGATGAATTTGTCTAAGGCACGTGTACTATTCTCTCTCAATTCTGATCCACAGAAGTACAATTAAAAACTGCAAACATGTGTTGCAGTAATACTAATGATATAATAAAATTTCAGCCTTTTGTAATTATTGTCTTCATTTAGGAGCCCTGGTTGTCTCGTGGTTAGGAACTTGGCTCCTAACGAAAAGGTCAGCAGTTCGAATCCACCAGCCGCTCTTTGGAAACCCTAGAGGACAATTCTACTCTGTCTTATACAGTTGCTTTGAGTCAGAATTAGTTTCAGTTTTTTGTTTGTTTTCATTTATCTTCATTTAAGCTCTACTGACAATTGAAAGCTGGTCTTATTTTCCTTGTTAGAGAAAAAGAAACTGAGCTCGCGCTGCAATTAAGTAGCAGATCCACCCCTTGAACTCGGTGTTCTTTCCACTAGCACCTGCCCCTTCCTTCTGTCTATAGGAGTGCTAGAAGTTCTAGTTCAGTCTGGAGTATTCTACTGAACTCAAGTTAAAACGGTAGAATAGAAAATCGAGGAAGACTTTTTCACATATGGTAAAACTTCATCTATCTGAAACTTGGTTATATAAAAACCTCAAATTTACAGAATAGTGATGTCAAGCAAGGAATAATCCAAAAATACCATTGCTGTCAAGTCGACTCCGACTCATAGCGACCCTGTAGGACAGAGTAGAACTGCCCCATAGGGTTCCCAAGGAGTGGCTGGTGGATTTGAACTGCCGACCTTTCAGTTAGCAGCTGAAAGCTTAACCACTGCGCAGCCGGGGCTAGGTTTTGAAAACTCAGCCAATATGGAAATTGCAAAAACCATTTACTTTATTGATTAGAGAGCTCATTAAGAGACTCACCTAGTTACTCTTATTTATGCAAATTATAACACACTGGGTTGTCTGGTTCCCAAGGGCACAGCAAATAGAAAAGAAAATTATGCCGGTGAGAGAAGGGACTTAGAGCAGGCCATTGACAGTAGTAAGCATTGATGTTGACCATTAGGTAGGGTAAGACATAAGAACTCAAAAAGTGGAGCAGATGGAAAAAGAATCCTTTTGGATACAACCCTATAAGCCTCCCTAAGATCGGACAGTATTCTGTAATCATGCATAGGGCAATAATTATTACTTACGATAGTGTTTCTGAGTTAAAAGTTAAGATGCTCATTATAGTGTTTGAGAAAATAGAATCCACCTTAAAAGATTTATTTCCTAATTAGTTAAATAAGAAACATCTTGGTATTTAAAGGAGTATTCAGAAAACTTGACCAACTAGAATGACTCATGTCTTGAAGATTCTGGATAATAACAATTGCTAAGACAGAACAATGAGTGAAGTCATCTATGTGCCAGGCCCTGCTCTTAATGCTTTATGTGAATTGTCTCACTGAATCCTAACAACCAGGCCACAAAGTAGATAATTTTGGTATCTCCTTTACAGATTAGGTAGCTGAGGCACAGGAAATGAAGGAGCTAATAAGTGGTGGTGCCAGGATTTGAACATGGGCTTTTAACTTCAAAGCCTGAACACTGAACCAAATGACCATACAGCTAAGTTTTTAACTATTGTGTTTTGGGGCCTTTCTCTTTTTTACAATCACAGAAAACCTTCAGTTTTCAAAAGTTTGTTTGTAGATCAGTTGTTTGAAATTCAGATTTTATCTCACTCGTTCGACAGTCATTTCAAAGCCTGTACTGTGTAGCAGGCACTCTATCGGTGGCGCTGGGATCCAATGATGAACAAAACACAACTCCTGCCCTGAAGTAGCCAACAGAATAAGAAGGGAAACTGACATATAAACAATTAATTACTGTACGATGTGTGCTTATAGAAGGTAACCAAGTACCAAGGCAGAAGCAATGCTATACCTGGTGGTTCGCGGCCTAGAAAAGGTTTTTTATAGAGCACAATCTCTAATGAAACTAACAATAGCCCTAAACCCCGAGCATCCCTAAGCTTCCCTGAGAGCTGAGCTCTAAAGCCACCAAAGGTCTGGGGGCAGCAGGGAAGGGCTGCAGACAGTAGCGACTGAGTAACATTTTACGTTTAACCATTTTTAATGATAGACTCTCTGGTCCCAGCCTGCAAGTGGAGATGAGATCCCCCCTCCCCCTCCAATCTGCAGGTAAGTGATGCCTCTGTGCATAATGCCTCATCTGTAGGCTATGCTGGTACGTTTCCCGAAAAGCGTATGAAAAAAAAAAACCACCTCTCACATTCTTCATGACATAAATAGACCAAACACTACCAAAATAAAAAAGAAAAAACTTAAATTACACCCACCTTTGGTTTCCTGAACAGTCTCTTTGGGAACAATTCAAAAGTGCTTTTCCCAGAAAACTTAGTTGAGTTTTTCCTATTTTTATATATGTTCAGTTGCTTACACAAATAATATATTACTGATCTCACTGTAAAAAAGTCAAATGGTCAGTATTATACAGAGTACAAAATTAAAAACTCTACTTCATTTCCTTACTCCAACCCCGTCCCCTCAAACTGTTAACAGCTTAGTATGTATTCTTCCAGAACTCTATCTATGCAGATACCTACACATCTAAGTACACACAGTCATGTGTCACCTAACGTCCACGATACGTTCTGTAAAATAGGACGTTACACAATTTGGATGTCGTGTGAACGTGTGTGAACGTGTGTGAACATGCCTAAATCACAATACCATTCACTGATTTTCCACCTTCGTGTTATTTAATAGAAGCCCTAGTGGTGCAGTGGTGAAGAGCTCAGCTGCTAACCAAAAGGCAGTTCGAATCCACCAGCCACTCCTTGGAAAATCTATGGGGCAGTTCTACTCTATCCTACAGGGTCGCTATGAGTCAGAATCGCTTGACCCCAACAGGTTTGGTTTTGGTTGGTTATTTAATAATCTCTTGTTTCATTTCCAAATCAATACTTCTCCTTTGCTTTTTGCTGCTGCTATCACTAGCACTGGTTTGCTGTGTTTGAGAGCCGTGATGCACTTCACAGTAGTATTTTCAAAAGAAATTAAACAGAAAGATATGGCTATAATACTCAAGAGATGTGTGGTACACGAGACTGGATACTACTGCCTAGGAGCTGAAGCATAAACTGTTGGGCTGTAAACTTTTTATTTGTAAGTAGGGCAAGTTCACATTAAAACAACGAAAGAAAGTACAATACGGTACACACATAAGCCAGTAACTTAGGTATTTATTAAACCCTGGTGGTGTAGTGGTTAAGTGCTACAGCTGCTAACCAAGAGGTCAGCAGTTCGAATCCGTCAGGCACTCCTTGGAAACTCTATGGGGCAGTTCTACTCTGTCCTACAAGATGCTATGAGTTGGAATCGACTCAACAGCAGTGGGTTATCGAGACATAAGTATTATAGGTTATATATTACTGTATCATTATATGCCTGGCAGCAAAATTGCTTTGTATACAAGAGACTTGAGATACACATGTTGCACATGGGAAGCTGTTGCGTTCGCTACGTCCAGTTACGTCTGCTTTGTCCCATTCTCCAGTCAGGATTTATGAACTCTATTATAACTTTATGGGACCATGGATGTATATGCAGTCGGACGTTGCCTGAATGGACGTTACGCGGTACATGACTGTATACAGATCTACGGCTTCGGGTTTGTTTCTGTATTAAGTAAATGGAATCATATCAGTATGTATTGTCCTGCAACTTGATGTTTTTTAATTAATAATATGGCTTAGAGAGGTCTCCCTAGCAGCATACGCAGATCTCCTTCAGTTTTTTAAACAGCCCCATAGCATTTCATGAATGGATGAATGATAATTTAACTAGTCCTGTACCGGTGAATACTTAGGGCATACTGCAAAGAAGATCCCTATACATATATCTTTATGAATATATAATATACAAGTAGTTTTGTAGAATAGATATCCAGACCTGGAACTGTTTGGCCCAAATGGCATGCATATTTTTACAGATACTGTAAAGTTAGCTGCAAAATGGGATTAATCTTTGTAACTCCACCAACAGAATACCTCTTTCCCTGTAGTCTCCTTAATACTAGATATTATCAACTATCTCCATTTTTGCCAATCTAATGAGTCAAACAGCATATATAATTGTTTTAATTTATGCTTTTCTTACTACTAGTGATATTCACATATTTACTGGCCGTTTATATTTCTTTTGTGGATTGCCCGTACATATTGTTTGCCCATTTTTCTAGCTAGTGGCCTTTCCTTACTGATATATAAGATATTTGATTTGTTTACATTAAAGGAGAATATAATCTGTAAGACTTCTCATCCAGGCGTTATTTCTAAATCAATCTAGCTTCTTTATCTGCCATCATGCTTCAAGGATATTGTCCCAGTGGTTCTCAGTGAAATCTGCTATCCCTTTTCTCCCCGACAACTGGTAACGAACTTGGACGTCCACCATAGGAATAATCACACTGCAACCTGGAAAGCTGCCACACGCCCTGGCTATAATTCTAGTGCTTCCGAGAAACGAACACACTGGAATTAGGTCTCCCACTGACAGCCACAGAATCCTTCTGGATGCACAGCACTTGGGCATTAGAATATCTGGAGGTAAAGGGAAAAGGCGAGGACATACATGGGGATGAATCGGAAAAAGAAGGAAGAAAATGATTCAGGGAGGAAACCTTGTTGATAGGAAGGAAGTTGGGAGGGAAGGACCCAGACAAAAATGATGGTGGAAAAATAACGGTATCACTTCCCCCACCTCTAGCTCTATGTAACCGCCTCTTTAACTGCGTGCTTTGTTTTTCACACAAGGGGGGTGCAGAATTAATTCATTTGAAGTACAGATTCTAATGCAAAGAGCACCAACCTCAGCAATTCATTCTAACAGATTCAAAGCCTGACTCCCACAGCAAATTAGTAGTGCTGGGCTGAGTCATGGAGAGGTCACAAAGTTTCTTAGAGTCTATTTGCCTATAATCTTAGCAATAATCTTGGAGCAAAAGAACAAAAAATAACATGGATCTATTCCTATTGCAGACGTTTAGTATTTAGTATGTCTGCAGTTACTCAGCACCATCTTTTCAATAGTTAGGAGATTCGCTGCTCTCCCAGGCCATGTATATAGCAGAAGGTTCCTCATATCTAAAGCTCTCCAGAGGCTTAAAAGCAGCAGTGAAGAAAGTGGTTCAGACCCGTGCTTAGCTAGGTGTTTCCCACAGAAGGTGCAGGCAGCGTGGGAAGAAAAGAGAAGCCTTCTGTCTTAGAGGTCAGTTCAGGGTTTGTGAGGGGCTGGGCTCTGGTTGGTCTCGTACCAAAAACCAAACTCATTGCTGTCAAGTCAATGTTGACTGATAGCAACCTTATGATACACAGTAGAACTGCCCCCATTGGGTTTCCAAGGCTGTAATCTGTACAGGAGCAAACTGCTACTTCTTTCTTCCACAGAGCAGCTGGTGAGTTCGAACCACCAACCTTTCCATTAGCAGTCGAGTGCTTAACCACTGCGCCACCAGGGGTCCTTAGGGTGAGAAAAGAACCCTAGAAAAGCAAGGCTTGACTGGAGCAAGAGGACTCTCATTGCCCAGGTCTTAGATGGGACTTGAAACTCCTCTTTAAACTCAATGGCAAGAACAACAAGGACATCTTCATCTAAATCGTTGAATTTGTACATATCTTTAGTTTGTGCTAAATGATTACATGTTATTGTTGGATGAGAGAGAGAAGGTAACAGCTGAAGGACCACAGCGGAAAGACTTGGTTAGAGCTGCTGTGATGTTTTCTGTAAAACACAGGTCTCAAGACTATGTCAAAGCTTTAACAAATACATGACAGTTGAGATGACTTGGCTTTCAAAGCATTCTATACAAATCTTCTTAATACCATTTTTAATCCTAAATGCATACATATGTGTATACACAGTGGCACCCCTCTAAGCCAAAGTTTCAGTAGGAAACGTGAGATCATTTCAAGACAAGATGAAAACCGGATCAGCCTTCAGAAGCATTCGTTGGAATCCCCCGATGCATCAGCCATCTCTCTTTTGCCTGGCTATATTGAGGGTGCAATCATAGACACGTTGTATTCACTGTGAAAAAATGATTGGACTTTGTATTGAATGATTTACACTCTGTCCTCTAAAGTAGCATCTTCAATTAAAGAGCCCGATTGCTTGGCCTGAGCTGGTGGTGTATTATAACAATCAATTGCATTTGACTAATGCACCTCAGTAACCGGCATTCAGTAAATACATTCCAGTCAGTCTGACCCATTCATAGGCAAAGAGAGGTGCTAACGTTCAGCCTGAAGTGAAATGGGGTTTGCGACACCACTGCTGCTTCTGAAGTTGGAAGGAAAAGCAAGCATTTGCTTATTAGCTTTTCATCCTCCGAGGCAAGATTTCAAAAACACAACATCTCATATATGATGAAGGGAGGGTATGTTTGGTGCAACAAGAGCTTATGGGCCGGTACGGGGCAGTATGAGTGTAACAAACCCTGTCATGCACATTAACGGTATATATACAACCAAGGCTTGGCAACTAGCTGGCTAACTGATTGGGTTGATAAATTTCTTATCCTAAAACCTGTAAATTATAAAAACAAGCGTAACAACACTGCTAAAATGATTTTCCAGAAGTCAGTTGTATATTTAAAAGATGAATAATAGCACTGACATATAAGCCTATGAAGCTTTGTTAGTAGGTGCTAAAGCTACCAGTAAAAAGAACCATTAATAATGAACAAATGCACTGGATAGAAATAATAAGGCTGAAACAATATAATAATCTACACACTAAAGAGAAATCTTCGACTCCAGTAGAGAATGAAACAAATTTGGAAACTGAAGCACAGTTTAGAAACTGAATATAAGTATTTCAGTTACCCCATTTTCTCAGAAATTGGGTTTGTTTTTAGATATAGAAGTGCTACTAACTTTTAATAGCACTTCCAAATCAGGTGTGTTATCACAGGAAGAATGCTGGACCCAGCGTCAGAAGACTTGAACCCAGGGTCTCTGCTCCTTTCCTGGTGTGTGACTTGGAGCAAGTTGGTTAACTTCTCTGACCCTGAGTTTCTTTATCCATAAAACTACAAATAAAATAATAACCAATTACTACCCAGAACTATTGAGAGGATTAAACGACCATGAAAAAGTAAATAGGAAAGTGTAAGGAATATAGTAGGTTCTCAATAAATATTTGTTAAATCTGAGGGATTTACCCTAGTTTTAGTATCTATTTGCCTTGATGGTCATTCTCTTATTTCAATAATGTTGTCCTCTCAGAATATTGTTGCAACTCCCCTTTAGTATTGCCTTCCTGACAAATAAAACTGTCAACATTTAAAATATCCCTTTTAGTGAGGTCCAGGAAATGGTGACCTTATTTCCATTTTACAAATGAAAGCCCAGGCAAAGAAGGGTTAAGTGATTTACTCAAGGATATAAAATAGGTCAAAGGCTGAGATAAATCACCCAGATATTGTGTGTTGCCTGCCAGTTCACTCCGCCTAACTCTGGTCTCCGTACAGCGTTTCTCTGAGTCCTTGAAAGGAAATCTCTTGTGATTGCCACGGTTTTCTTGAGCCAGCTCTCTCCTCAGCAGACACTACACCAGTATCTATGAAATCACTCTACCGAGAGGCTTTATACCTCACAAATCAGTGAAAAGGCAAGTGAATTCAGAAGTTTTCCTTTAGAGGTACATTCTGAGTCCATTTTGAATTTTACCTCAGTTTTTAAGAAAGTCTCACGCCTCTAGTTTCAGACCTGATACAGTCTAGTTTTCTAGTGAGGAAGCCCTACAGGGAGAAAATTTTGTCTCCTTTTTTCCCCTAGAAAATATATATGACTATCTCTGAATTAAAAGCAGTCGGCTAGTGGAGAAACCACATTTAAGAAAATCATCTGAACCTTGGAGCAGATAAAATTTATCTTCTGGGGCTTATTTTTAATTCTAATAAAAATAAATATACAAGTTTCACACCAAAGTTTAGAATTGAGTTAAAAGTGCTATGTAACTCTTTTCAAAACAGTTCAAAATTTTGTTCCAAACCCAAATATTCCCAAACTGCTGATTCTACTCACATATCCATAGTCTAGATTCCGTTAACTGGCTCTACATAGGATTTTTGACAAACTTAAATTTCAACTTCTAGGTAAGATTACAATAAAGTAACTTAAAGAATAAGAAACAACCATAAAGGCAAATCACCTCACCCAGCTATATCCAGGTGTGTGTCAGCAGATTGCTGGTGATATTCACAGTCATTCTAAAACATTCCACAACAACCAACATGAGCCACCACCGCTTATAATTAATTATATGGACTTCAGAACTTTGTTACTGAAGCCACAGCCCCATCTTGGGGTTTGTCTACAAGGTTGTGGCCTCCCAGAAAGGGAAATAGGAAGACAAATCCTGATATAAACCAATACAAACCACAGCTGCTTAAGAAGGATAAAAAGCTTAAAGATTGAACTTGCATTTTTCTCTCTCCCAGGGAGCATGAAAGTCTCTGCAAGTTTAATTGGGCCCTCATTCCAAAGAAGACATGATGGACAGCTTCTCAACTTCTCAAAACTGGGAACTCGACAGGGAAATAGACACACACACACACACACACACACACACACCACATACATATATGTCTGGCACAGAGAATTGGTTTGGCCTTTGTTTCTGGTTTCTGAAAACAATTCTTGGGATAGTGTATGTAATTAAGGTGCGCTTTGTTTTCGAAAATAGCCAAGCAACACTTAAACATGTGTAAACAAGTAGGGGGCTAAGCAGACCCTATCCTGGAAACAGGCTTCAATAAGAGAAGAGGCATGATGTAGTCATACATGTTCATTGAGCCCTGGTGGAGTAGTAGTTAAGAGCTAGAGCTGCTAACCAAAAGGTCAGCAGTTCAAATCTACCAGATGCTCCCTAGAAGCCCTGTGGAGCAGCTCTACTTGTCCTATAGGGTAACTATGAGTTGGAATTGACTCAACAGCAATGAGTTTGGTTTTTAGTTTTTGGATCAATCATAACTATGCATTAAGGCCCCAGTCATGCATATTCATTGAGGTCCCAAGGACTAAGGGACCTAGACCATGGAGCTTCCTCTTTTGGGCTTCCTGGAGTGGTGAGAACATCCATGAATGGGAAAATATGGCACATCCCTGGGGACAACAGGAGTCTCACGCCACAACCTCTCCCAGACCTTGCCTAATGCGTCCCTTTGCTTGTATATAATGAATGGGTAACTGTAGCACAGGTAATCTCTGGTAGTTTTGTGAGTCATTCTAGCATTTGTCGATTTGGAAGGGGTAGGAAAGACAAAGCCTTAACTTGTGGAAACCCAACTCTAGCGGTTAGAGTCAGAGAGATAAAGTGCCATGTGAGTGGCTGGTGTCAGGATGATGAAGTGGGAAAGTGGGGATATGAGTTATCTTCACATTTTGGAAATTAGCCTTAAGTCAGCTTTATTAATTCATATACATACACACACGTGTATGTAATACAGTATACTGTACTGAGTCATAATGTAAAATGTTTTCTTACCATGGGTGACAATAAAAAAGGTTTGAAAAGCACTACAATAGGGACACCCCAAGCCCCCTAATTTTTGATAAGCTGCAGGAAAAACTGCAGCAACTGTGGTGACAGCAGCAGAGGGAAGAGGTCATGAAGGAGGCTGGAGGAGGCTCCGGAATGAGGAGGTGACTTGACAGTGATGCACCATACCCAGAAGACCAGTTTTGCTAGGACTGCTCCCAGTTTGCACTGAAGACTCCCCAGAGTGAGAAGTTCTCCAACTACTAAGCACCTATGATTTCCAAGGCATTATCTCCATGAATTGTGTCAGTAATAGTATCTGCAGCTCATACAAAAACATTTTAGTTTTTTTTTCCATTTTGCATTGTCTGAGCTTAAACCTCCAGACTTCATTTTAGAGATCAGATACAATCACTGCCCTCCAGGTTTCTACGTCAGACAGAGTAGATAAACAAGTAACAGAAATTATTACTTTATTAACTATGTTAATAACATAAATGTAATAATTTTACACTGAACATACAGAATTGTCATTTTTATATGTGAAAAGTGGTAGAATATCAGCAATTTCATATGGTTCAACTTAATAAAGATCACCAAAATGTAATGACAGGACTGGATGGCTCAGAGATTGAGCCGACAAGCTGAAGACTGAGTTAAGTTGTATTGAATACACCCTTTAGTCCCATACTCTGTACACAGAAACATGGAGAAAGGCATCTAAATATCAAAAACTAATTCCTTATCTGTGATATTCAATGCACAAAATCTAGCGTTAAATCTATTCAAGATGTAGGACTTCCTTTGCTTCCCAATTTTGCTGAAAATACACAGGTACAAAACTACCCACAGGGAAAGCATCTTAATAAAAATATTTCCAACATTTTCACCTAAGAAGTTTGCAATTCTTTTAGAAATGGTACATATTATTAAAAACAAATACCGGTTGCTAGCAACACAAATACAACACATAGGAATTTATCAGGATCTCAGGGCTTTATTTTTATGATAAATTTCCTATTTGAACAGACCTTGATTGTTCATGAAGAACTTTCCAGTGTTATCTTATTTAGGCCCCGTAATCATCCCATGAAGTAAGGATTCGTTGTGACATTTTCAGATAAGGAAATGAATCATTCTAGAGTCACTTAGAGGGGGAGGGGGGCCAGTTTTGTTCTTTAAGTTTTGGCTTCTGATTAAGATTCTGGTTGGCTTCAGATTTTGGACCACAAACACTTATTAAGCACCTACGGGATGCCAAGCCCTTCACTGGTGCTTTTGCATGTTACTTTTCATTTGGCAAACACTTTCACAGGAAGTCAAGCCTTTCTAACCTATGCAATACCTTAGGAGTCATGATATTCAGTTGGGTCAAAACTGGATACCTCTCCTTTTAAAAAAAAGTTTTCTGAAGAGCCATTCCTCCTCTCGTAGGCTACTCTACTTTAAGCTCTTGCAAATGTTGTTACATGTTAAAGAATGAGTGACAGAGATGAAACCTAGATTGTGTCATTAAAACATCCTTGTGGAGAGCCTCAGGTTGAGGAAGCATTTCTGAGATTTTATAAACAAGGACCCAAAACCTCCTACACACGCTACATGACTCAAAGAAAAACTGACTTTTCTACAAAACCTACAGACAATATGAAGTGATGATATTGAATTCTTGTGTCAATAAATGTGCCTTTCAAAAAGGCGTCATTGGGGGGAGAAGGAGTCTGCTGTCTCATTAGAGGGAGAGCAACTAGGAGTATATGGCAAGGTGTATATAAATTTTTGTATGAGAGACTGACTTGATTTTTAAACTTTCACTTAAGCACAAGAAAAATTTTTTAAAATTAAAAAAAATAATAGACGTGGACAAAAAAAGAGGCGTCACTGGGTACACACTTTTACCATTATCGTAAAGCCGTCTTGCTCAATGCTCTAATGCTTGTGTCTAGAATACTGCCTAGCATGCAGTAGGAGCCAATGAATGAATGGAAGTAAGCAAGTGCATAACTGAAAGGGATGCTAGATAACTGAAACCAGCCCCTCCCAGACTGAGGAAAATCTCTGAGGACAACCACTACCATAACCACTCCTCATATTCATTCAAGAAATTAGTTGGCTGATGCTATGAACTGGGGAATGCTGTATTTGGTATGCCTCAAAAATGGCAAAATAAAATTAAAGATCCTAGCTTTGTGCTATGAATTCTGGTTGATCAGGGGCAGGATAATGTACCCTCTGTCTTATTCAAGCTTATGACCAGCTCTCAAATGAGGTATGGATTTGGCAAAATGGTTAGCCAACCACCTGCTATCCAATTTCTGAACAAACATTAGAAACTCCATGGAGGCTCAGAGTTCAGTCCCAAGGGCAGAAAGATGTATGTGAATTATTGCAGCATTGTTCAAGTCTCTGGAAGAACTGCTGTCCTTAACAGAGGCCTAGGAAGAGCTGATATCATAGGACTCACTTTGCAACCTTGTGAAATTTTGCTGGAAACACTAAGTGGTGGAGATGAGTTGTAGCTCAACATGTCACTCCACTGCAGAGAGAGCTGAGCCTGCTGATGGATTTGTCTTGACACCTGTATTTTGGGAAGGCCACATCAACAGACCTTACCTTCTGAAGTGCTCCAACGGTGACTTAACAGACACGTATTTTTCCAGCAATGTACTTTAGAATTGAGGGTGTTTGTTTGTTTGTCTGCTTTAAGATTTCAGAGTTCTCTCTATGTTCTCCTTTTTTTATTGTTATAAAAATATATATAACACAAAAGAAAATGTTCTCCATTTTACTTTTGTGAGTAGTGTCTGGAGTCTTAAAAGCCTGTGAGCGGCCAAGATACTCCACTGGCCTCACCCCTTCAGGAGCAAGGGATAATGAAGAAAACTAAAGTACAAGGGAAAGATTAGTCCAAAGGACTAATGGACTACAACTACCATGGCCTCCACCACACTGAGTCTAGTACAACTAGACGGTGCCTGGCTACCACCACTGACTGCTCTGACAGGGATCACAATAGAGGGTCCCAAACAGAGCTGGAGAAAAATATATAACAAAATTCTAACTCATAAAAAAAAGGTCAGACTTATTGGTCTGACAGAGACTGGAGAAACACCGAGAATATGGCCCCCAGACACCCTTTTAGTTCAGTAATGAAGTCACTCCTGAGGTTTACCCTTCAGCCAAAGATTAGACAGGCCCATAAAACAAAATGAGACTAAAGGGTCACACCAGCCCAGGGGCAAGGACTAGAAGGCAGGAGTGGACAGGAAAGCTGGCAATAGGGAACCCAAGGTTGAGAAGGGAGAGTGTTGACATGTCATGGGATTGTTAACCAATGTCATAAAACAATATATATATAGTAACTGTTTAATGAGAAGCTAGTTTGTTCTGTAAATCTTCATCTAAAGTACAATAAAATAAGTAAATATACATAACACAGCATCTGCCAATTCAACATTTTTCAGGTGTACAATTCAGTGATATCAATTACATTAATCATGTTGTACAACCATCACCCATAACTGTTGTCAAATTTCCATCGCCATAAACAGAAACTCACATTTCCTAAACAATGACTTCACCTTTCCCCCTCCCTTGTGCCCTTGGTAACCACTAATAAACTTTGGTCTCTATATAGTTGCCTATTCTTATTATTTCATGTAAGTGAGGTCATGCGATATATGTCCTTTTGTGATTGACTTATTTCATTCAGCATAACATTTTCAAGGTTCACCTATGTTGTAGCAGGTGCATCAGGACTTCATTTCTCTTTATGGCTAAGTAGTATTCCACTGTATGTATATGTTCTACTTTTGTAAGAGAAAAAACTGCAGACCCTTAGCTTAGTTTAGATGAAAAGGAATTCTGTCCTCTGATTTAAGAGGAACGTTGGATTGAAATAGCTGCCTACATTGTTTAGCTCTCTCTGCAAGAGGAACACCTTTAAAAAGGGTATGAGTACAATTAACAGAAGAGAATTATACACACCCCTTTCCCCTCCTCTTCACGCTAGTGGCTCCTTTCCCCCACATTTCCTCTTATTAAAAGTTAGAATGAAAAAGTAGAGATCATTCCAAAAGCATGTTATTACAGACTCAGCTCTGATTCCATAAAATGAAATACAGGACCAATACTGTCCAGAAGCACTGGGATGTCAAAACAAATTTAAGTTCTCTGTGGATTGCAAATGAACCCTGAAACAGAGGTCTTTCTTTCAGTTAAGCACTGTCATTAAGGATATGAGTTGTGTGAATAATATTGATCAAGAAAACATTTAATTCATGCTTTTATTATTTCAGAGATTGATTACTGGGATGCCTGGTTTGTTAGGTGGTCTGTTCATGTGAGTCCAATTTGTTCACAATGCAGCCACATGCCTGGATGATAAGAGCCCAACAACTGAAGCACGTCACACCTTCTCCACTTTCTGTCATTGATTAACAGTTAAAATTTGGATTAATTTAGGTATGACATGATTTGAATTTATGAAACAGATTCTACTTTCTCATTCTCTTGAAAATTCAAATATATCTTATATTCTTGAACAAAAATGGTTTTAAAGAAGTTAAATAAGTAATGTTAAAAATTTATTTTTCGGATTCAAATCATCAGACTTCTCCCATGTCACATCATACCTTTCCAAAGGGTAGGCAGGGCTCAAAGGTTCAAAATAATTTCTTAAATGTTACCGTCTTTACCTTTATAGATTGGCCTGGATGGACATTAAACAAAACAAAACAAAAAGACATCAGTTGCCTTCAAACTGATTCTGACTCATGGAGACCCTACATATGTCAGAGTAGAACTGTGCTCCATAGGGCTTTCAAGGCTCTAACCTTTTGCAGCGCAGCGGTTAAGAGCTCAGGGGCTAACCAGAGGGTGGGCAGTTTGAATCCACCAGCCGCGTCTTGGAAACCCTATGGGGTAGTTACTCTGTCTTATAGGGTCACTGTGAGTCAGAATTGACTTGATGGCAAATGTTTGGTTTATGTTTGGTAATCTTTCAGGAAAAGATCACCAGGCCTTTCTTCCAAGGCTCATCTGGGTGACCTTGAACTGCCAACCTTTCAGTTAGTAGCTGAGCACCTAACTGCCATCCAGGAACATTAATCTGTTCCTATTTGATCATGATGAAATTGAACAAGGCCAATAATTTAGTTCTCTCTTTCACTACAATTTATTATAAAGACCCAACAAGTAGTTATACCCTCATTCCTAAGCCCCTTTTACTCATGAAGTTCTGAAAAAGTAGATGACATTTTCCAAACATTTCCAGTTATAAAATGATACAAGGACATTTCAGATGGTAAGGATCTGTTGGAATAAGCAAAGGGGTATTTCCACTGTGGACACTCTTCAAGCAACAGAAGAGGTTTCTTGTACCTTCATGTTGACAGCCATGATTCTCCTAGCCTGGAAGACTCCTCTGACCACAAGAAAATCAACTTGTTTCCCTTTAGCTTTACGGTGTAGCTAAAAAACAAAGAATCTCCTGGCCCTTGTGACACCCTTAACTCCCACGTTGCCTAGGGGCTCATTCAATTACCCCAGGGACACAAAAAGACCTAAATAAAACAATGAAGCCAACTGAGTTTCTAAATGGATTTTTTTTTTAATCTAAAGTGAAAAAGTCAAACCATTTTTTATTTTTAAATAACCACTTTTGAGACAGAAAAGACTCTTTGGAGTTTCAAAAATTTGGCTTCATTAGAAGGACAAATAAAGGTTACAACTATGAACAACAGAGTAAGGAAAACTATAAGAGGACTTCAGATTTAGTGTTTCAACCCCAAAGGAGTTCAATACAGCTGACTGGGGTAGAGAGGTGTGTCTGAAGGAGGTTTTCTGGAAGAGAAAATCAATTCAGCAAATTGAGAGAGGAGAACTGAGAAAAGATCAATTCAGAGAAAGAGCCTCACACCCTGTTTGCCCCATCCTGGGATCAAGATCCCAGCTGAGTTTAGGGGGGACCTCTGAGCAGAGATGTCTTGCTTCCCAAGGTGAAGTCTAGGGAAACCCAAACATGGGAAAACCCAAAAAACCTACTGCCCTCAAGTCGATTGGATTCTAACCCACATCGACTCTATACGACAGAGTAGAATTGTCCACACAGGGTTTCCAAGGCCATAAATCTTTACAGAAGCAGCTGGTGGGTTTAAACTGCAACCTTTCTGTTAGCAGCCAAGCACTTAATCACTATGCCACCTAGCATTTAAATATTAACAGGAATGGACGGAACTATTCCCTATTCAGAGTCAAAAAAAAAAAAAACAGTATCACATCTTAATAGCTTGTAGAGACAGAAGTCCCTGGGTGGTACAAAAGGTTTAATATGCTTGCTTGCTAACTGAAAGGTCAAAGGCTCAAGCCCACCCTGAGATGCCTTTGGAAGAAAGGTCTGAAAAATCAGCCATTGAAAACCCCATGGTGAACAGTTCTACTCTGTCACCATTAGTCGAAATCCAATTGAAGGCAACTGATTAGAGAAAGATAATCTCACAGAGACCAAGAAATAAAACAGGATTGTGCAAAGAAACCACAGGTAAGTGATGTTTCCAGAAGAGAGTAATCAACAATGTCAAATGCTGTAGAAAGATGAAGGACTGAGAATCTCCTTCACATTTACAAGTAGACAATGGCTGGCTTTAGCTAGAGGAACTTCCATGGGTAGAATTTACATCATAGTGGGTGGAGGAGTGGCTGTCAAGGAAAGAAATAGCAACAACAAATGTGGACAATTCCTTTAAGAAGTTTGGCTTTGTTGTTAGGCCCCTTCAAGTCAGTTCTGAGTCATAGCAACCCTATGTACAAACACTGCATGGTCCCGTACCATCCTCACAATTGTTGCTGTTTGGGCCTGTTGTTGCAGCCACTGTGTCTCTTCATCTCCTTGAGGGTCTTCCTCTTTTTTTTTTTTTTTGCTGACCGTCTACTTTACTAAGCATGATGACCTTCTCCAGGGACTGTTCCAAAGATAAAATATTAATAAGCCAGTATTCTTGGCTTATAAAAGGGAAGAAAAAGCTAGGAGAGTAGATGGAAGTGTATGTGGGGAAGGTGAAGGTTTTTCATTTGTTTTATTTTTTAAGACTGGAGTGGCTGGAGCCCGTGTATGTGCTGAAGAGACGAATCCAGGAGAGATGAAAAGGTGGAAGACACAGGAAAGAGAGGAGATTGTGCTTAAAAAGCAAGAGCCCCAAGAAAATGTGAGTGAGTGTGATCCAAACACATACGCAGGAGCCAGAGGAGAAAACCTTCTATTTTAACCTGAAGGAAGGAGGAATGAACAAGTACAAACGGGGAAAAAAATAATTAAGCGCATTAAATTGCATATATTTGCAATGCCACAACTCACCGAGAAAAAGGACAGCCTGCGTACTCAACCGTCTATGACTCACTTGTACTGATTGCGGGAGGGGGCGGGAGGAAAATGGCAGCCACCAAGGTAAGCTAGCTTGCTCTATCTATAAAGGAAGGAGAGAAGGCAGACAGGGGTAGAAGATGAGAATTCCAGTGTGGACAGGGTAGGAGGCAGAGGAAGAAAATAAATAGATAGCTGCCACAAGAAGCTAGACGTTGGGAGGAAAACGAGTAAAGACGATTTTTAGGAAATCTGGCTACGTGTTCTGACTTTGAAGGACCCCGGGTGGTGCAGTAGTTAAGTGCTCGGCTGCTAACTGAGAGATTGGAGGTTTGAACTCACCAGCTGCTCTGCAGAAGAAAGATGTGGCAGTCTACTTCTGTAAATATTACAACCTTGGAAACCTTATAGGGCAGTCCTACTCTATCCAATAGGGTCGCTACGAGTCGGAATCGACTTGACTGCAGTGGGTTTGGGTTTGGTTTTGGCTTCTGACTTTAGCTCCCCCTTTAGTCTTCGATGACTCCTCAAGAAACTCTCAGTAAAAACCTCCATTGCTTTCCAAGGCTTCCCGGAGTTAGATCTGATTTTTCTCTGTTGAACTGGCCTCAAGGCAACCTAGTTTTATTTCGGTTATGCAGATGGCTTACGATTTGGTGGCCGGAAGTGGAAATCTTGCACAGTAAGAGATGAGGCTGTCTACTGAGTGAGGGAGGAGGCAGTTTAGTCAAAGGTTTGAGGAAAGTAGAAAAGGCTTGAGACAGGTGCTGGGGGAGAATGGTAGAGATGTATTTTAACAGTTGCCATCAAGTCATTTCCCACTTGTGGCATCATTTCCCACGTATGTCAGAGTAGGACTGCGCTCCATAGGGTTTTTAGTGGCTGATTTTCCCAAAGTTGATCCCCAGGCCTTTCTTCTGAGGTGCCTGTGGGTAGATTCAAACCCCCACTCTTGCAGTTAACAGCCGAGAGTATTAACAGTTTGCACTCCCAGGGACTCCAGGAATGTATAAGGAAAGCATGTAAGAACCCTTGAGTTATATTGATGGTCCAATTGAGATTGCAGGTCATCAATTTACCACGGCATCAATCTGGGCAGTGGTATGATTTTCTCCAGCAGCGCTTAGTAACCTAGCTGGAGCCAGAAGAAAGCACACAACTGGAATAATTCAAAAGTAGTATTTGGACTGTAGATGCCAAGGGCAAGCACAGATCTGTTTTGTTTATTTCTAAGGATCCAATACTGCAATGCCCAACACATAGGAATCACTCAATAAATCCATATTGAATGGATTGATGGAAGAACTGAAACTATCAGCAAGAGGGTCGTTGAAGTGATAGGCCATGCTATCCAAACTGAATAGGAGAGGAAGTAAAGACAGGAGGAGTCTAAAAGGGAGAATGTCTCTGCTCATTTGTCAGTTTGTTATATTGTGGTGGCTTGCATATTGCTATGATGCTGGCAGCTATGCCACTGATATTTCAAATACCAGCAGGGTTATCTATAGTGGACAGGTTTCAGTGGAGCCTCCAGACTAAGACTAGGAAGAAAGGCCTGGCAATCTACTTCAGAAAACTAGCCACTGAAAATCCTAAGGATCACAACAAATATTGTTTGATATAGTGCTGGAAGATGAGCCCTCCAGGTTGGAAGGCACTTGAAATACACAGTGGACACAACAATGGACTTGAGCATACCAATGATCATGAAGATGGTGCAGGACTGAGCAATGCTTCACTGTTGTACATGGGGTCACCGTGAGTAGGGGCCAACTTGACAGCAACTAACAACAAGAAAAACAAAGACGTCAAAGCTTCCTAGGAGATTCCTCAGATCTACCCAATCATACAGAGCCCTAGTGGTGCAGAGGATAAGCGCTTGGCTGCTAACTGAAGAGTTGGGGGTTTGAACCCACCAGCCGCTCTGTGAGAGAAAGATGTGGCAGTCTGCTTCCGTAAAGATTTATGGCCGTGGAAACCCTATGGGGCAGTTATAGTCTGTCCTATAGGGTCACTGAGTCGGAATCGACTGGACAGCAATAGGTGACAGGTTACCCAGTCACACAAGCAGCATCACGAACTGAAGAAACAACTTCCCTGAGTTTTAAGCACCCCCTGGTGGCTGACCCGGGAAGTTTTTAGGTTAGTCTTTATTCCTTACCCTTCAAGAGAAAGATGCACATTCTTAGGTATTCCTCTTTTCAATGTTCAAGCCTCAGGCAACTGCTTTCTCACCCATTCTTTAAGCCTGCTCTTCCTCCTCTCTAACTTTTGCTACAGCTACATCAGGTATCTCCTTCTCTTTCTTCTTTTTCCCTCCTCATTCTGTTTCTTTTCTGAATTTGTGAAAACAATGCTAGTCATGGTAGATATTATCAAAGGTAGAATTCATGATCTGCCTGAAATAAGAGCAAGGGAATCTCTACATTTCACAACTAAAGGAGTCAAAGTCGCTTAAAGTCAGTGCAAGTGCACATGAATTTAAAAACAGCCACAGCCCACATCATCTTGTAATTAACCTACATTTCCCCAAGCATGAGCACTCAAATATTTTTTTATTCTTATGGTTATTGTTTATATTTTAATTATGAACTTAGGACTTATTTTTGCTATTAATTTTTTTTTTATTGAAGAGGTATGCTATTTCTACTGTAGGTTGGATAGACTTTTGAAAAGTATCCCAAAGATGTCTACACCATTGTTCTTAAGACTTGCAAATGAACTTTTGGACCACAATGTATTTATCAGTTGGGGGTTTGGAATAATTCTGATTCCTGCTCGAATTTCCTTAAAAATCACAATAAGTTATTTAGGGAATAAAAGTTGCCAAACTTTCTGACAGATCATAATGAATGGTTAAGTTGTGAAAGGTCAACCAGCCATCTTTTGGCTCCCATTTCCTCTTTAAAACCAAGCTATTTTGAGAATTTCCATTCCTCATGCTTTTTTTCTTCCCAAACCTGACACTATTTGTATCCCCTCAGTGGCATTTTTTTTTTTTTACTCAGGAAAACTTAAATAAGTTCCAAGATTCCAGAAGAGCCTTATTATTTGGTGACTGTAGGTCTTGTCTGGGAAAAACTCCAAACATAGATTTGCCATTTTAAGCAATTCCTTTGAATTCTCACTCTATTGTCAGCAATAGTGCTATATTATTGGTTTATTATTGACTTTTTTCCTTTCTTTTTTATGTAAATGAACTAGAGCACTCCAATTTTCTCTTCTCTCTTCTTATGTTTTCTTAGTCTATAAGTCCCTGAAAGGATGGTATTGCTTTAGCTTTTTGGGTTTTGGACATAAACACCCACAGAGAGATATTTATGTGTGTGTGTATACACACACATATATAATGTAGTTGGTGAGAGTATGTATCTAGAACATGCTAGGTACATAATAAGTGCTAAATAAATACTTGCTCAAACCCAGACCAAGAAATAGAAGATGAATCCTTGTTGTTGTCTCATCTCGGACTTGCTGCTAATTGCATTGTTTAGTCATAGGATGCTTCTTAATATAAAATGGTCTCTCTGACATTTCCTCCTAATCTAGTCCCAAAGAATATCAGAACAATACACAGTTGGGAAAAAAGCTGTTGAGATTACTGGGCTGCCTTCCAACCCATAGACCTGTTTATTTTTTCCTAACTACAAGATAATTATTGCTGGATATTATTACAGGATTTTTCCATACGTCCTTTAGTTAGGACGGTAATGACCCAATGCTGCCTTTTAACGTACTCTGATCTTCTGCCAGCTTACTTCACTCTACAACTTTGCCTTTGGTTTCTATTTTTATGATCACTCAAGCTTCCTACTGCCTAATCAATACCTCATTTGGCCATTGCTGCTGTTGACTACACACCTCAACAAAAACTCCTTGGGAATGGCCCTTTTTGCTTGCAGCAGGCTCATTTTAAGCAAGTTCTTGCTATGTTCATCATTTTGGCAAATAAAGACAAGTTCAAGGAAATTAGAGGCCAAACTTGACAGAGGACTGGGTGCAGCTGCTGGCCCAGCTGTGCAACGATTCTCAACTGGTCCATTACCTCCCAAACTCAACTATTCAGCACAGCCTCCCCTAGTCCAGCACCCCTGTTGGTCTAACATATTTGGCAACAGCCATTATTTCAGAAATAAATGCTCATGTGTATTTATAGCAAATCGCATGCCTGCTCTATCAACAATTAAAGAGATTAGGATTCAGCAGACATAGTCCTCCAATTAGGACAAGATGGAAGACACAGCATAGAGAATGCAGCAGTCCGGTCGAGGCTTATTCTTTCCTAATGGGACAGCCATCCTGCATTATCATCAGTCAAGCACTCACTCCCTCTAGAGCCACTTTGCTCCCTGTATAACATGCACTTCCTGTGTCTGTCCCATGGAATTTTCAGTCAGGGGATTCTGTCTGCAATGAACACGTCACGTTTTCCCCTCCCGCACTCCCAAACCACAGCCTAAGTTCAATGGATGGTTTTAAGGCATGTTTTCAAATACCATGTGGACAGTGCTACATGGCCACTTTCTTCCTTCAGTTACCTTGGAGTATGTCGTATGCTCACACTTATGCAGTCTCTCCTCTGAACAAAAGCCCGATTTCAATGTCTGGGCCATAAATTCCATCTTGCCTGGCTCTTGCCTATGCATTATTTAAGCAACCTTCTCAGTAAGCCAGCAGGAGAATCTCCCTCAGAGTAACAATCTGCAGGCGCTCTACGCGCTGTTCTAACGGGAAATGTAGGAAAGAGGAGAGAGTTCCACCCATTCATAGTCTCAACAATGAAATGCGATAATCTAATTTGGTAAAAATAAACTGTGAAATCAGAGATTTGAGGCAAAAACTTTAAAGATGCAATTCAAACTAGCAATCAGTGCTTATTCAGTTTCTGTACCATCTCAGCTTTCTCCCTGTGCAGACGCTTAAGTGATGCTAAATTAAATAATTGACAAATTTTTAAAACTGCTGGAAATTACCATCTGTACTTAATTTTGGAATATAAAAAGGTCCATAGAAAACACCCTTTATGACTATTTTGTCTAATAACAGATATGAAACAATACAAACATCCCAGTCATAAAATATAATGCGTTCCAAGCAGTCTGGCTTACACAGTCAAACACAGTTTTTCAAAACAAAAGACCCACAGGAGTGAAATGCTGGGTTAACAGTACATATCTTTTAAATGAATGGGAGCAAACTGAGTTTTTGGTTTAAAATCTAGGCTGCTTCTTCCCCACCCCACCCCACCCTACTCCACCCCACCCCCCGCCCCCAAAAAAACAACAACAACAAAACTCACCCAGGCTTCCACCAGACAGTAAGGATAAACATCACTTTTTCACGTTCTCTCCTCTCCCGGCAAACACTGGGCTAACCTGTCCTCTGTTAAGAACTTTATTAGAATGGCATTACATTTATACAAAATGAAGTCTACTCCTGTAAATAAACATGCTTGAGGCTTCCATGACGGCACAGAGAAACAAGCTCCCTATGTGGGAACGCGCTGGTAAACACAGGGATAAAACAAGTGGAAACTTACACCAGACACTTCTCCCAGGTCCAGCACGGCGGTAGCCCTAAGGGCACATTCTAGTGTTTTTTAATCCATGATCTGCTCTTCTCACTGATGGGACTACTCGGGCACATGGTCAAGTTGCAATCAGCTTCTCCCTTAGTGATGTATGAGAGCTGGGCTGATTTATCTTGTCTTTCTGCAGCATATTAGCACTAATGTTTCTGCGTATGCATCCTACCTTTCTTTAGCCGGAGCCCCAGCTTTATCATTGGTAATCTAAATTAAAGAGCCAGTGAACAGAGCAGGGTTGTTGCCCCCCCCCCACTGTACCCCTCCCTGTTTTCCATGAAACAATTGCCAGGCAGTCATTCCCGGACAAGGATTCCACTGTTTATTCTAGTGAGCCTCCCCTTCAATATTCCATTGAGACTGGAAGTCGGAATCGCAAAAGGATAGGTCCAGCGAGACTGTCTTAGTTCAAAGGTCTATTTATGATTTATTCTCTAAAACCGTACAGATGGCCTCAGGAAACACTAGCGAGAGCTGTCACTTGCCAGCTTTTCAGCTCAGAATACAGAATTGACACTATTTACAAAAACAAAACAACTTGACCCTCCACCTACTGCCCA
This sequence comes from Loxodonta africana, assembly GCF_030014295.1. Lineage (NCBI taxonomy): Eukaryota > Metazoa > Chordata > Mammalia > Proboscidea > Elephantidae > Loxodonta > Loxodonta africana. The sequence continues at coordinate 73,930,328 of NC_087347.1, forward strand.
CAGTGCAGTTTACCTTCAGTGACTCTTTTTTTTCTGAGAAATCTCTTCCTTTTTACATCAATATTTGTTTGGCATATGCGTGCCTAAATGCTTATTTTAATGAGGAAGATGAGTGCCATGGTTTAGCGCGTTGTATAATACAAGCAACAGAAAATCCAAAAAAAAATTTTAGGGGGATAAATCAAACAGATCATTATTAACCTTGTTGTAACTTTTATCAACAAACAGCAGCTGAAGCAGGAGCTAAAGGCTGTATTTAATTCATGATCTGTCAATTCCTTTCTTTAAGACACATTTAAAATGTTTGCATTGCCACAAATATTTGAGAAGAGGAAACATATCTGAGTACATTTTTATATGAAAGTTTTTAATTTCTTGAAAATTTTGTTGTCTTTGCAGTATTTCAATGCTTTTAACTCAGATTTCTAACAACTGGTAAAATAATATTAAGTGTGTTTTCTCATTTTAAGCTACAACTGTTAAACAGCTGTTAAGTAACAGAATTTGGTGGACAATAAAGTATAACAAGTTTTCTTTTTCTCTTTTTTTTGTTACTAGAAAAGTATGATTTTTTCATAATTAAAAAACATGCATATTGTATTTTCATTTTTGCTTTTAAAAATTAATAACATCCATTTCCATATAGGCACAAAATATAGAATATAGCTTTGTAATATTCAAATCCTCAATTCCTTGACATATGTATTGCTTCAATTTTTCATCCTAAGAATAAAATGCCTCTTATCAGAAATGTGAAATAGATCCCAGAGCCTTGCCAAAATAATCGTAATAATCGATCTTAAACGTTCTGCTTCTTGACTCTTCAAAATTTCGGCTGGGAGAAATAATACTTGGGAGGGCTGCTTGAAGACCATCTAGAGTATCAGGTCTTCTAGATTGTTCCTCGGTTAAACTTTTTAAAAAATGTATGAATTCCTTAACTCTAGAACTTGGTTTTACTGACCTGTTCCACAAACATTTAAATCTGAGCATGTCACTTGGTGCTTAAAACTCTGCAGAGCTTCCCGTTATTCTGAGGATGGAAGCCAAACTCTTTACATGGTCTTCAAGGCCTCAGCTTTACTTCACTTGGAAGATAAGCCCACCTTCCTAGAAGTGACTGGCTGGGATTCAGAACCATCAATCAATCAAGTATTGAACCCCTGCTCCCTACTTGCCAGTCAGCTTGAGTATGATATCTGAGCACTGACTTGGCTCCTGAGAGAATTCAAAAGGCAAACACAGGCCTTCTCCTTTAGCTTGAAGTTACAACATACATGAGCAAGTCTTCACTACTCCACAAATCAGCTTATGAGCTATGACAAAACCAATGCGGAGCAAGCCAAGGTCTGTAAATGCAAAGTGAAGATAAAATCAAGGGATAAAAGGAATGAGATTAAATTAATCATTTGATGAATGTTAATTCAAACTGGCTTAGGCTAGAGGAGAAAGAGAAACAATCATGAAGGAGCTGAAACTCTACAAAGATAGTACTGCTCAAACTTGGTGCTATAGTTATGCTTTCAAGGTCTATGGCTAATGTCAACTAAATTAATCTTTGACTTATATTTTTAAAGTCAACTGTGTATCCCATAATTGTGACTTTGAGTTTCTTCAATAAATAATTCTTATAAATTCAGTATATTACTCTTGAAATTACTTCCCTTTGAAAATTCTCTTTATTTTAATCAGTGAAAGAATCGTATGATAAACTTTACCAATTTCTGAGTAAGATGGCCCAAGAAGCCCAGCATTACATCATCTGAAAATACAGAATTTTCACAACTGAAGTTCTACTTTGCCATTAACTAAGAGCAGCATATTCCTTTAATGCAGCTTGTATCTGAGGAGTCAGAGTTTAACCACTTATCACCCCAAATAATGCAAACATCCAAAGACATATGAAGTATCCACTGAATAATGAGATCTTGGGACTGGTTCCGTGCATAAGGACCTGACATCATAAGGCGCCACAAGTCCCAGAACATTTCCTAAACTTCATGCCATTGTTCTGGAAATTCACACCATTAAAACCTCCCTTTGGAAACTTATTATCATCCAGTTGATTCTGACTCATGGTGATCCCATGGATTACAGAGTAGAACTGCTCCATATGGTTTCCTTGACTACAATCTTTACAGATGCAGATCAACAGGATTTTCTTCCATGGCACCACTAGGTGGGTTCAAACTGCCAAACTTTGGATAAGTAAAAAACAAAACAAACAAACAAAAAAAAAACAGTGCCTACCGCAAACCATTTGCACCACCCAGGGACCTTCTTCCTATTAGAAGAAATTTTAAAACTCTGGAACCAAACTGCCTACGTTCAAATCACAGCTCTGCCATTTACCAGCTGTATGACCTTGGACAAGGCACTTAACCTAAAGGTAGATTTTTTAAAACATTCATCTGTAATATGAGATAATTGAATTCTGTTTTCTGGTCGTGGAAGAGTAGGTTATACCAAACCAACCCTCCCATGGATAACAGCTATAAACTCTGAAAGAAAAAAAAAACTATCCGTGACCAAAAGCAGGCAGAAACTAAAGGAAAGTTGACACGCAGAAGAATAGCACTCAGTAGTGAGGTACCCATTTTTCAGAGCTTTTCATCTAAGTAAGGGCAGACACCAGTCAATTCCACAGGGTGGTGAAATCTTAGAAACCTACAGTCTCACTGGCTGAGGAATCAGAGGGTAGAGCTCAGAAAGACGACAGTAGCTAGAAAATGAGGGAGGAAATCCCAGAAAGAAGACAGTCACAGAGGGGAAGCCCCAAATTCAGTAGCATATAAAATCTGATCAAATCTCTGACTGACCTCCATACTGCACACATTCAGGACAGATTTCAAATAGTGCGGCTAAGGCTAAAAGAACTTAATAGAGAGCTATGCTGCCGTCAGCTGCAAGAGAGGCAAAACTGGAATTGGACTTTAGCCAAGTAATAACTGCTTATTAAAACAAAAAGTCTATATTCTTTAGAGGTATATACAGAATTCAGGATCTCTATAACATATCGCCCACAGTGTTCAAGATAGAACCCAAAATTACTGGATACGCAAAGCCACAGGAAAATGTAACCCCTCCTCAAAAAAAAGTTCTCCTAAAGACCAATTCTGAGATGACTCAGATATTGGAATTAGTAGATACGGATTTTAAAGCAGCTAACTATGGTAACCCTGGTGGCATAGTGGTTAAGTGCTATGGCTGCTCACCAAAGGGTCAGCAGTTCGAATCTGCCAGGCATCCTTGGAAACTCTATGGGGTAGTTCTACTCTGTCCTATAGGGTCGCTCTGAGTCGGAATCGACCCGACAGCACTGGGTTTGGTTTGGTTTATCATAACTATAGGATCCCTGGTGGCACAGTCGTTAAAGCGCTCGGCTGCTAAGCAAACGGTTAGGGGTTTGAACCCACCAGCCACTCTGTGGGAGAAAGATATAGCAGCCTGCTTCTGTAAAGATTACAGTCTTGGAAACCCTATGGGGCAGTTCTTCTCTGCCGTATGGAGTCGGAATTGGCTCAACAATAGTGGTTTTGGTTTAGTTATCGTAACTATGCTCAATGACATAAAGGAATCTCAACCTTATGCAAACTTTTTCAGAATACAGAGGACAGAACACTTCCCAACTAATCTTATGAGGCCAGCCATTACAACCTGACAAAGACACCATGAGAAAAGAATTTTTCTCAATATCATGAACAATTACAGATTACAGACCAATATCTATGAACACAGACATAAAAATCCTTTAAAAACATTAGCAAATATCTTGGTCCTATCATCTGCAAACTTTCCTCAGCCCATATTACTCATGGATGATTAGGGATGAGGTTGGGGATAGACAATAGAAAGGGACCTACCAAAAATAAAATATATGATTCTTCCTTTGATTCTTGCAGTAAAAAGAAAAATATATATGTGTGTGTGTGTATAGTAGCAATCAAAACTAGCAATATATAGAAAGGATAATAGAAAATGACCAAGCAGGGTTTATTTCAGGAATGCAAGGTTGTTTAAGCATTTGAAACTCAAAGTAATTTACTATATTAACAGGAAAAAAAGAGAAAAAATGTGTAGAATTCTAATACATTCAGAAAAAGCATTTGACAGCATTCAATACCCATTCATGATAAAAAAGAAATTCTTAGCAAATTAAAAATAGAAAGGGATTTCCTCAATCTACAGCTAATGTCATATTTAATAGTGCAATATTGAATACTTTCTAAGGTTGGGAACAAGACAAGGATGTTCACAGACACCACTTCTATTCACCCTTAAAGTGGCGGTCCTAACCAGTGTAATTAGGCAGGAAAAACAAATAAAAGCCATAAAGATTGGAAAGGAAGAACTAAGACTCATTATTTACAGATGACATAATAGTTTATACAGAAAAAAAACATACATAATCTAAAATGGAATAATGTTAGTATTGCTGTGAGGATTAAATGAGTTTAAATGAGAAATGTGTTTAGAACACAGGAGCCCTGGTGGCACAGTGGTTAAGAGGTATGAATGCTAACCGAAAGGTCGGCAGTTGGAATCCACCAGCCTCTCCTTGAAAATCCTATGGGGCAGCTCTGCTCTGTCCTATAGGGTGGCTATTAGCCAGAATTGACTCAACGGCAATGGGTTTGGTTTGGGGTTTTAGAACGTAGTGAGCCTGAACATAGTAAGCCCTATATAAATATTAACTAATCTTTTTTTAAAATCTAGATATAAAATCTGGTAAGGACTACATACTAGCATGTTGTTGATTAGTACAATTTATTCCTCAGAGTAGCTAATAGAGAGCTACCTTAAGAAATAAGGTTATCTTCATTCTGGGAGCCAGGTTATGAGAAAGTTCAGGACAAGTAACACTAGGATCCCTAGAGAATGCAAGGAGGAAGAGCCAGCCCTCACTGACATTCCTAAAGTAAAAAGTGAAGTGTGCTACAGACAATACAACTGTATCTACAGAGTTACTGTTTGTAAACATGAGCTAATATGTCTATCGTTATACAAATGAATCCAGTTGTTTTTAATGAAAACATCTTGCTACGATCTATAAGTTTTGCCATGTCAGGATTTCCATGAAAGACTTTTAAGTAAATAAAGCAGCTTGCATAATTGTATTTACAGTGTCATTCAATTTTTAAGGCAAAAAAAACCCAAAAATTGATATGTGCAAAAAAAAGAAAATGGAAATAAAAGTGTTAATAGTGGATAGTTCTGGATAGTAGGAGTGGGAAGACTTTTTAATTTTTAGTTTATGTCTTTTATATATTGATTGAATTTTGGTAGTATTTATTAATGGTATTACTTTTGTAGTGAAAAACATAAGGAAAAAAAATTCCTTGCTAGTACAAAAAAGAAATCAACATTTAAAAGTCAAAATATTAGAAGTCTTTTTCTTTTCTAAGCCAAATAACATCAGAAAAAAATTTCCTTTGTGTTCTTTGAACAAAGTTAAGGTTTTATTTTAATCATCAATAGCATATTCCAGACATCTTTACTTCTAAGATCCTTTCCAGCATCCCCATCACTCTATACCCCAAGCACAGCAGTTGGGAAAACATGAGTCAGGTCAAGTCAAGGGCTCTGTCTATTGTCAGTTAGGCAGGCTCATCAGACCTAAGAGCACTAATGATTCCCCTCTGAGTCTATCTGCTCGTGACTTCCCACTGGACTCTGATTCCAGAAATCCATTTCTCTATCTCCTGTCTCTGGATGTGCTAGGACCAGCACAGAGACCTATGGATCAGAGACAATCCATCACTACTGGAAGTGCAGAATTTTCATTGGAAATGACTTTAGAAAATGTCTAATCCATCTGCAGACTCCCACTTACCAGATAATGAAACTAAGGTCCAGAGAAGTTAGGCAACTTGCCCAACGTCACACAGTTACTAAGTGACCATAGAGGAATGAGAAGCTATGTCTCTTGAGCCTCGGGATAGTGGTTTTCCCATTATCACTGAGAAAGGGCATATGCTGGACCAGGGGCTGTGCTTTCATGGACAAAGCAGAGCACACTGGGATAAAGGCTTAACAGACGCTGAAGGAAACAATCTTCCTGCCTTTACCACAGATCCCAAAATTGAATGCCAACTTCAAAAACTGACTCTATTATACTTTTACTTCCATTACCAGTGTTCCAAAAGATATATAAACATTTTCTCTACAAATAATCCCTTAGCATAAAAGAGAGAACTTCCCTATTAGAGATACACCCTCTGGTCATATCATTCAGAGATGCTTTTAGCTTATAGTTAACCCTAAGGAAAGGCTCTTGTTAGAACGTTTTCCATATTTTGGTTCTAGGCAATAGGAAAGCTAGAGATATTTAAGTTAATGCAGTATCTTCTATTATGCTCTACCATGCTGTTTCTTTTATAATGGGAACTGCGAATCTGTTTCTAAAATCTAGAGAATAGACCAATGATTAGGCTCTGCTCTAGAATACTTAAAATCAATAAACCAGAGACGGACTCAATCAAGTTGCCCTGAAAACTTGTCCAGAAGCATAAAGAAACCCTTCATTCTCCTCTGCTTTAAAAAAAAAAAAAAAAAGTTCCCAAAGAGCAGTCAAAATAGCACTCCCAAATACTACAAACTAAACCCATACATAAAACCTAAAATAAATGATATACAATAAGAAATCATTCTTATCTATTTAGTAGTATGTTTTTGTCATTGTCATTAGCTGCCACGGAGTCAACCCTCAACTCATGGTGACCTCATGCACAAAAGAACAAAACGCTGCCTGGTCCTGCGTCATCCCCATGATTGGTTTCAGATCAGACCATTGTGATCCATAGGGTTTTTGTTGGCTGATTTTCAGAAGTAGATTGCCAGGCCTTTCTTCTTAGTCCATCTTAGTCTAGAAGCTCCATTGAAACCTGTTTCGCATCAGAGCAACACTCAAGCCTCTGCTGACAGGTGGCATGAGGAGCACCGGTCAGGAGTCGAACTGGGTCTCCCACAGGGAAGGCAAGAATTCTACCACTGAACCACTAACCCAGTGCCATCGAGTCAATTCCGACCTACTGGCGACCTCATATTTAGCAATAAAAATTCTCTAAAGCCCTCTCCTACAGACGGTTATTTAGTAACACTGACTAATGGCTGTAATACGGTCAGAGTATTAAGATTGTTGCCTTTATTAAACACCATTTTTTTCACTGATTCAGACAAAATTTCCAACTAATTATTGTTCACTCCTCTAATACATTAAAAATATAATACAATTATACACACCCCCAACTTTGCAGGCATAAGGACAGCATACCTGCATTCATTATAAGAAGCTAAAGTAGGGAAGTGTGGGTGGCCGGACCCAAAGGCCGCTTACATTTATTACATTGCCCTGCCTCCCCAGACACTTCATCACTAGTTATTTCCAACACTGAAACTTTTTCAAGCTTTGATCTTCTGTGAAAACTCAGTAGGATAACAGAACCTTCTACCTGAACAAACAGACTAGGGCAGTAAGACCATCCTCTTAGCATTTGCCACAGAAAGCATCATCTGCTCTGACTCCACCCCAGTGTTTCATTAAAGTGGTGTAGTTCAAAATATGCAAATGACATGGTATTACTTTGAACAAACAAATGAATTATGTGAGCATCTATAGGCAATTTACTCAAGGTAATTAAGAATGTTAAATCAAACAAATTATCCTTCTAAATGGAGGTAAGTTTTAACTAGTCTTGATTTCTATACTAAAAAGGAAACTTCTAACTCAACAGAAGCAATCCAGTGTGAATTAGAAGGCAACGTGTCGAGAAGGAAAGCAAGAATGTACACTCTGACTTTTGACTCACGAGATCAGGGCCAGGTGTGGCTGCATTTTCACTGGGCACTAGTTCAGAGAGAAGAACCTCTGTGTATGAATTCAGAGTTGAAAGAATGTATTTGGGGGTGCCTCAGGCATGCGTGCATTTTAAATGGTAAAGATGCACATTAAAAACAGCTTCAACCCAAACCCAAGGTAATTTCTTTCCAGCCAGCATCTTAATCTTTCTCTATCATTAAGAAACAGAACGCAGAAGGCTGTCTCCCACCTCAGGGACTGGGAGTCCTTCCCCAGGGGATGGAGTGATGTAATAACCTGTAGAAGAACCTCCCCAGTAGTATGATGGCAACTACCCATAAATACGTGTGTATGAAGGACCAAATGCATATGCCCCTATCAACAACCACAGAACAAAAGGAACCCACAGAGAAAGAAAAATTCCTAGGGTTGTCTCAAAATGGACAAGGCTGAAACGTGGGCCTATTAAAGTAGATCACACATATGTACTCAGTCCTACAGAATAACTAATCTTAAGAATAAGCTTCATGTAATCTCTGGAGCTAGACATGTTCACGTCTCTTTCCTGTAAAATTTTTTTTTCCCAGTAATTTTAGTGGACTCTGAACAGACCCAGCCACCAACCACTGGCAACCAATAAAATTTTCAAAGAACCACCTGCTTTCTTCTCCACATGAAGCACCTCGCCTAGTTATCCTCCTGTGTCTTTCCTCTTCTACCTTCCAGCCAGCATCCCACAGGAGTACACACGACGTGTCCTGTCCCCTTCACTCCTGGCTTTCTGGTCAGGCAAGATGGTCCAGGGCAGGAGTCAGGGAGGAAGCCAAGTGCATGAAGCAGGGTGGTGGCAGACAGAGCAGGGAGGGGCCTGGAACAGAGGCTGGAGGAGCCATTCTAAGTCACTACCTCTGGCACCCGGGCCCAGTCACCCTGCCACACAAGACCATTTTAGTATTGTTTCCCTAAATAGTCTGCTCTCAGAGTGACCCTAGGGATACCACTATAATACTAATGACAGTAGTAAGACGTTTGTGTTAAGCCTTCATTCCAAGGAGCAGAGAGAACCTCCAACTACAGTATTTTCTCTTCTGCACTCGTGCCTTCACTATTGAGAGGCAATCATGCAACTACTGGCTCTGTAACTAGAGACGGAAGAACTAGTGCATCAAGTACTCAAGAGACCTGAGAGATCAAATGTGTCCCCCGTTCTTCTGCTTGCTCTTGACCTTGGCAAGAAAGGAGTTCCCTCCCTCCCTCCTTCCCTCCCTTCCTTCCTTTCATCAAGTAATCATTGGGCACTTTCTATGTGTCAGGCATGGTATTACGCTAACAGCACATACAGAATACACCATCTCTGTCCTCAAGTTGCTCACACTCCAAAAACAGGAGAGGTATGTAAACAAGCAATTATAAAACGATGTACTGGAAGCTCAAGATGGAATGGGAGCATAGGGAGGAGCACGGAACACCTGTAGAGTGAGAAAGTCAGGGGAGGAGACCAAAGAACTGCCTGTGACCAAACACCAGTTCCACCAGAACACATCTGTTCCTCTGACCCACCGGAAGACGAACTGTGCACAGCGTGAAAAGGGCCTTGACTCCCTCATTAGATCAGAAATTCCAAGGGGGCAGTGCCATATCCCCTAGGTCTAGCGCACAGCTTGGTATGCAGTAAGTGCTGAACAATCATTCATTGAATAAATGAACAGTCTATGAATTCACATCTGCCTCTGGGTCTTCCTTTAGGGTAGAATCTTGGCAGGAAGGACCTTAGAGGTTATCTAATGATCCAACCCTTTAGAATTTACAGACAAGAAACTTCTTTTTAAAAGGTTTTTAGGTGAATGGAAAGGCAAAATGTGGCATATCCATACAATGGAATACTGGTCAGCAATAAAAATCAACAAACCACTGCTACTTGCTACATCATGGATGAACCTCAAGAACATTATGCTCAGTTGAAAGGTGCCAGACACGAGAGACAACATATTGTATAAGTCCGTTTATATGAAATGTTCAGAAAAGGAAAATTTATAGACACATAGAGTAGAGTAGTGATTGCTTGGGCTGGAGGTAGGAATGGAGATCAACCATAAATAGGCCTGAGGGATCATACCTGGGGGGTGATACTGTTCTGAAACCAATTTTTTTGGTGATGGTTGCACCACTTGGTAAAAATGCTAAAAATCACTGTACTCTTAAAATGGGTGAATTTTATGAATGTAAAATATACCTCAATAAAGTTGTTAAATAATGTTTGCAAAGGGAGTCTTAAGCTATAGGTTTGCCACCATGCTGCTATGAGGGAGGCCATGTTGTTGCAAAAAAACAAAGACAGGAGCCCGTATTTGAAAAGCCCCATCTCTTAATTCCCAAGCCTGGTACCTTCCATTTTCCTGAGCTACTGTGCCTCCCTAAAAAGTCTGCTTGTAGACACAAAGCCTCTTAGTGGTTGCCAGGGGCTGGGGGGTGGGAGGGCAGGAGGCAATGGAGAGGGATCGGTTAGTGGGTATGGTGTTTCCTTTTGGGGTGATAAAAAAGTTTCAGAACTAGATAGTAGTAATGGTTGTACAACACTGGGAATGTAATTAATGCCATTGAATTGGCCACCTCAAAATGGTTTAAATGGTGAATTTTATGTTATGTGTATTTTATCACAACTTAATTTAAAACTTCCAAAAAGCCTACATGTAAACAGGCCATATTCCAGGAACATTTTCACATTTCCCTTCCATCTGCCAAATCCATCCATCATTGGCCACAGAGGGGTCAGCTGCTGTCCCAGTCCTCTCAAGTCAGGACATCTTAGTCCAGGTGACAGCACAGCTCTAAGCAATTGGTTTGTTGCACTCTATCACCTTCTCCCTTGTTGGCAACATCAGATATTAAAGGGGGAAAAAAAGGCTGGGCTTGGTTTGCATTTTAATCCTGCCCGCTTGAAACTGGCTGGCGTCATTCAAAACAACACAAGCAAGTATGGCCCCTGAGTTATCAGTCCATCTCATTTAGGTGTTGCTGTCATGACTTGCCAGCTACCTGTAGGTTTGGGAGGTGGTAACATCTCCTGTAATGTACTTAGCTGTGACGTATTATGAAATACTTGCTGCTCAGTCAGAAATATTATCAGTCCATGAAGCTCTAGTACTCCCTGTTCCCATATAACCCAAAGTAGTTCCAACCTGGCCTGGAATCATTCCCACATGACCCCTATTACAAATGCCCTAGATCACTATTATCAAGGACTATTCCTGGGGCAAGGAGCCCTGGTGGCCCAGTGGTTAAAGTGCTCAGCTGCTAACTGCAAGGTCGGAGGTTCGAACCCATCAGCTGCTCCATGGGAGAAAGATGTGTTAATATGCTTCCCTAAAGATTTACAGCCTTGGAAACCCTATGGGGCAGTTCTACTCTGTCCTATAGGGTCGCTATGAGTTGGAATCAACTCGATGGCAATGAGTTTGGGGTGTTCCTGAAGTATTTCTTTTCTCCAATATCATTTTCATTAGTATTCTTATCAGAAAATCTGTGAGATTAGTTAATATTCTTTCCCTCTTCCCAATAAGAAGACAAGCTGTGGAAGAATTTATTAACTTATCCAAGGATGCCAATTCATGTGGGGCTAGTATCAGGGTCTGAACGTGTTGAATATTTGCACGTTTGTTTGATGTTGTACATAGGGAGTAAGGACTATCATCTATTAAACAATTTCTACCTCAAAAGAGACATTAAACTGATACTTTCACTTTTGGATGGCTTAAAATACGCCTAAGTTTCAATGGACTAAAAAAAAAAAAAAAAAACCCAGGCTTCCATTTGTGAAATAAAATTTGAAGAGCAAGTGCTAAATGCCAAATCTCTAAAGGAACTCCTCAAAGGAAACACTTCGTTGCTGCCCGCCAAAAATCACAGGGACACACTGTGGCTAAACTTTTTAATTGTGTTTTTTAGATGCTGGATAATTTTCTGACCATTAAAGACAATCAGACCCAAGCCTAACAATAAAAGTAATTGAATCCCATGTTTGAGAGCACACAGCTGATTCACCGTGAGGTGTAGGAGAGGAAGAAGGCAGACGAGAAGAGGCGAAAAGTCCAGAAGTAACTTCCTCTCCATGAAAAGCAGACCCTGCCTTCAGAGGAGAATGGCCAGAGATGGAAGCATATCCTTATTTCCTGAGTGTCATCGATCTCCAGGGCCCACTTCACAGGTGACACCAGAAAAACATAGCAGCATAAGAGACTTAACTGCCCCAGGTCTCATAGACCTGGCTTAGGATGAGAGATGAGGTTTCCTCCACTCTGTCCCTAGGAGATGGTACCAGCCTTGTGTCCCATAAAGTGCTAGGCACTAACAGAACACACAAACTTACCTTGCAGTGTATACTGATCAACCATAAAACAAGCCTACCTACCTTGGGGTATGTGCAAGAAAGTTCTTGCCTTACATATATATCAACTGAGTTCAACCTCAACAATTACGTTTCTTCTATATGTAAAGCAAATACCACAACTACACAGTCCGTCTTCAAAGGATTTACAATTTAATGGCAAAAATATCAGCATCTGTCAGAGACAAGCTAGCCTACCACCAGATGTCTTGGTAGAAGTAGGGAAAGAGCTACTTCTGCAAACATTTCATGTGTACAGCTTTTGCTACAAAATTGATGGTCATAGACCTTCACTGATTGGCCTTTACAGATAAAGAGTGTAGTGTAGTGTAGAAGCCTTGGGTGAATTACTTAATTTCCTGAGAATCAGTGTTCTCTTTTATAAAATGAAGATCAAGGTCCATAATCTCAAAATTAAATGCATTAAGATTTCTGCAGTAAAATATATGAATATTCACACTAACTAGAAATACATACAGATGATAAGTAACCTTACATTCATTCAATATCCACTCAGGTCAGGCTTTGCTGCCACTCACTGACTTCACCACATAAAAGACAATCCCTTTTCCCCTCACCCACTCTTTCCCACACCTCTCTCCTCCTGCCTCCCCTAGAGAAAATAAATATCTGGTTTCAATAATTTATGTGACATAGAGTTTCTATTTGTTCCCATAAAGTCTTGGAGACTTCCTTCATTTTGAACACTCTGTAGCTTCCTCTGTCTTCCAGAAGTGTGTGCTCAGTTAAGAGAATAGTTTTCCTCCCTAGAGGAAATGCTTCCTTTAAAGGTATGTATGTAGCTGCACTCTGGCTTGGAACCTCTGAACCGGCCCTCATAGAATTAGACAGCCATGAAGAGACAAAAAGCAAACAAACACAGATGCTTAATGGAAGGGAAGGTGTATAATGAGTAATTTGGACCCAAGGATGATCTGACCATAATTCTTCTATACCCAAAGGTTTCACAGGGGAAGTAAAATTTTAGGAAAGCTTTGAATTAGAGATGAAATTCAAGACAAAGTTCTAAAGAGAAAAGAGATTTTCAGCATTTGAGAGGATGGAAAACACGACATTGATCATTTCATCATTCCTTGATCCATTATCTCCCCCTTAATGTTAGTATTTAACTTTTATATTGATATTCAACCTTCCATATGTATATGACTTGGCAAATTAGACCTCCTTGGGCCCACAGCCCATATGTTATATTTTTGGATCTCATTTTCACAATTATGTGTCCCCACAAAATATCCCATAAATATTCTTTGAATGAATAAATGAAAGTTTCTCCCTAAAGTCTAAGACAGTGGTGCTTTACAAGGAAGCTGAGCACTTTCTTCCAATTCGCCACAATTACCATCAACGCTGTGTATCTTGCATTAAAAATAAAAATGTACAAATGGAGAGCCTCAGTATGTTGCTGATAATTTAGGGTGGGGGAGGTATGGACAGGGCTGTTCTCTGCTTGGTGCATGGGGGCCAGAGCAGAGTTTGGGAGGCAATCTTAGTTACTGCTCACATTTACAGATATGGCTAACCTAATGTGCACTTCTTCAAATAATAATAATAAGTTTTAATACAGGACAACATATAATACAAGTAAATGGGTCTTGGTTTCCTCCAACATATGTTTCATGCAATTCTTCCTCCTGCCCTTTCCAATGACTGTGTGTTTGGTATACTGTGTATGTGCAATACTGTTCTAGGCTTCTGATAATTTTGCACATGTATGAACAAAATGCCTAAGGCAGAGAAACTGTTCGGGGTACATAATACCTCCCTGGATCAAAATGTATCTAGAAAGTCTTCTGGAATCACCTCCAGATCAAGAAAGATCCTACAGTTAAAAAAAGTGTCTCTGTGGTAAAAAGAGATAAAAATTGAACTCATCACCGGTATACTTAGAAAGTTCTTGTTTATTTAAGATATTAACTTTAGACCACATATAAGATTTCCTTAGACAAAGCTGCCTCTAGATTCTTCTTTTCGTTTGGTCATAAACCCAAAAGTTAATTCATACAATATTACCTCACTTCATTTTCAGTAAGTCTGTCACTTTAGAATGGAAACTGATTGCAGGGGAAACAAATGTGAGAAATGGTGGATTATCTTTTACCTTGATTTCCCAGTGCATTTAGAGGTTGGAATATTTGATCATTTCAGTATGACAGCCCATTATCCTGACTTCAATCTCCCTAGGAAGTGTGCTGAAGTTGAAATGCAGAAGAATTTTTTTTTTTTTGAGGAGGAGGCTATTCCTTTACATCTTTATTTGTACACAGAAATAAACATATCTCACCTCTGAGGAAACCAGAGGGATGACCTTCCAATGGCCCACTTCTTGTAGGAAATGATGTACAATACAATGAGGGGCTAAAATAAGAATAGAAGGCTTCTTGTATAAAAGGGTGTTCTTTTCACAAGTATTTCCGATTTTTCACCTGAGGGTCTCAAAACAAGGCACTTCACATTTGCTGAATTACCTCAGTGTATGAATGCCAACTTTATCATAAGTGCCAGTGAGAATGGAATACCGCACCATACTTGGGCTGTTGCTCTTTAAGAGAATATCAGCATTTTTTGCATATATATTCCATTAAACGGGATTGAAACTGGTTTTTGTTTGCTTTTTTATTGGTGTGCTTAGTTGGTTGGTTGATTGGCCAGTTTGTTGATGATATTACTAGGTCATAGGATAGTGAGAGAAAAACAGTGTGGTATATAGATCATGAGGTTTGAAGTCATACAGGACTAACTCCTTCACTTTACAAGCCATACAACCTTGGGCAAATTCCTTGATCTCTCCAAGTTTCAATTTTCTTACTTATAAAATGGAATAATAATACCTACTGGCCAGGGTTGTCATGACAATTAAATGAGACAATGTATGTAAGGTGCCTACTTAGCATAAGGACAAGCCCACAGTAATCATCAGATGTTTAGCCACTTTTATGTTTACTATTATTACCTCATAAAGTCTTAGTTGGAATTAAGAAAAATATATATTACATATTGCAGTGCAGTGAATTGCTTTTATATGGCCTTTCTAGCCATGAGCTCTTAACTCCTACAAGATGATTGCTGGGACTATATAAATAAGGTGTGTAAAAGTCTTGCAGGGATTGGACAGCAACTATGCAAATAAGGTACCTGTGGCCTATCAAGTGGACTGGTTAGTTTTGTCATCCTGTCAGGCTTAAAAGTGCCAATCCCACAGAGGTTGAAGGGGCTCTCACTACCATCAAGAAGAACAGCCAGGAGCAGAGTGGACTCTTTGGACCCAGGTTACCGCACTAAGAACCTTTTAGGCCAGGGAGACAAAGAGAGCTGTAACACTGAAGATAGATGGCACAAGACAGCATGAGTGGCAACAACCAGGAGATCAGCACAAGACAGTTGCAGTGAGCTTTCCAGCCCATGGAGTGAGGTGGCTACAGTGGGCTCACAAACCAAGCAAGAGAGTTGAGTGCCTTAGGCAGAAGGCTTCCTGGCAAAGTGGGGTGCCTCTGAGCACTTACTGATGGAGCTAAAGAGCTGTTACACTTGCCCGAGCAGGGCAGAGGCCAGGCCCAAGCAGGGCCCAGCAGCGGTAGGCCTGAGCATGGCCTATAGGCACCGTTGAGAAGAAGCTGTCCTGACTGAAGAACTGTATCCTAAGTTGTTCCTGTTACCTCCAAGTTTATCCTGATCCTGAATCATAACCTGTTACTCCCCTAATAAATCCCATAATCATGGGTATGGTCTGTGAGTTCTGTATCACCCCAGCAGAGAAGTAGAGAGTACCATGGGAGAGATAGCTGGTGTCAGAACTGGTAACAAAAAGGTTGGAGAGTGGTGGAATGTCTGACCTCTACCTCATGGGAATTAGCCTTGGGCTGATGTTAATTCTCTCTCCTCTCAGTTAGACAAGGTCTGACACCACCATATTACATACATACATTACATACACGTATACTTACACATACACAGATACCTAACGTGGTTCTTGATGTATAACAAATGTTAATGATTATGTCCTATCAGAACACACTTTAGTACACAATATGACAATCCTCCTTGCATACTCCATGACTGTACTCCTGGTCACATATCTCTGTACGCCAATAGACCACATAGGTCTATCTCAGGCATATACCAAACACTTCACCAATATCCCTCTCTGAATTAAACTTAAAAATGCTTCTGAATTGCCAGAGATCCCAAGAAATGTAAATAAGCATCAGAACATTTGGACTGGCAATGAGAAGGCTGGTAAACATGACTACTTTGACGCGGCACTTTTGGTTGTTGAAAGCACTAAGTGACGAGCGTTGAAGATGCTGCCATGTAGCCATCAGCTATTTCTAGCCCTTCCTGCATTTCCCAGCTTTACCTGGATGGGATGTGTGCAGAAAGCAGATTTGACGTGCACGCCATCAAAATAATTATGGCCTGACTGATCTCCTGTGTCACATCCTCAAGTCACTTCACATGACTCATCATTCAGCGGGGAGGCAGGAAGTGCTCCATTTGGGGAGGAAGTCAAAAAGGATGACACGCCTCAGGACAATACCTTCTTACCCAAGCAGTGTTATTATTCTCATCCACCGGGCAACACCCAAACTGAGCACGTTTGACCACATCATCAGAAAGCAAGATCAGGGCTGGGAGTTTATGATAACATCTAACATCTCACACCTGAGACATCATGCAACAGAGAGCTACAACCAAGAGCCTGTTCCACCAACACCATGCCCTGTACCTTCCGGTGGTCCCAAGGCACCAAATGTTTAGCCTCAGATCAGAGACCTAAGCCCCTTTCAGTTTACTGTGGCATTTCTCTTGGAAGTGCCATCCATAGGCAGAGAACTAAATGCATGTAGGCATGGGTGGGTGTGTTTTATGGGTGCTTCTACAAGCATACACGTGCACACGTGAGAAGATTTTCAGTATTCAAAGGAAGCTACTGTGTTGCCAAGGTTGTTTGCTATTTATCAATTTGCATTTTTTAAACAAGCCTGACTACACCACATGTGACATCTTTTACGGCACAGAGGCTATATTTTCATTACAATGGGTCAGGAGTTACTTCACCTCCCACTTCTATTTAGAAGGTCTGGAGGGGCCAGAATTATCACCTTCATTCACAGTCAGCAAGCACTTAGAACAGTGAGGCTCAGTTTCACCACTTTCCAGCCCTAATCCAATCTGAAAATGGAAACTTTAGAGGAATAAAAAACTGGCTAGCCTTATCTATTACATGACCCTTATCTTCCACTGTCACTGAGAATCTGACTTCTGAATTGGAAATGGATAGTAGTTAAGAGATTTTATTATTATAAAATTGTACACGCATTTTTTAGCAATTTATAATTACAAATTCATTATATATATCTAAAGGTAAGAGATTTTATTATAAATATTGAAAATGTGTAAATTTACATTTATAAAACATTTTTAGCATCAGGTTATATATATATGTAAAATTGTTATCATTTAATAAAATTTTATCACTTAATGTGTGCCTATCTGCTAGACATTCAGACACTCTACCACCATGCAAGTTACATTTTATCATATCAGTTTACAGGTGAGAACAAAAGAAACAGCCAGCTGCCATTGAGTCAACTCCGACTCACATTGACTCCATGTGTGACAGCAGAACTGGGCTTCACAGGGTTTTCAGCAGCTGATTTTTCAGAAGCAGATTACCAAGCATTCCTCCCAAGATGCCTCTGGGTGAACTTGAACTTCCAACCTTTTAATTATCAGCTGAGCGCATTAACCATTTGCACTACCTAGAGAATAGGTGAAAAAACTGGGCTGCAAATCTCTGGACTGATACCACACACTCGAGAAGCAATAAAAACTCACTTTCATCCAAGTGTATCCGATGCCTAGGCCCATGTGCTCCCACCGTAGAAACTGCCTCCCTCTATTCATTTAAGAACTTACATATTATAACCTATGATTTTGGCTTTCTGCACAATTTAGAAATTATTTTTTATAAAGATTTAAATCACTTCAGCAATACACCACTAATCCCTAGGTCACGTATACAGATCTCTTAACCAATCTGGATACAACTACAAGCTGCATATAAGTCCTCCATGTCACCCAAGTGAACATGACATTTACTTCACGTATCAGAGCTGGTAGATGACACCGTTAAGAGTTCATGGCTCACTTCTTCACAGTCTATTAACTCTCACTTTAGACACCGTGCTAAACAGTCTGGCCTTGTAGTTCCCCAAACTTTAGCAGAGAAAAAGCACCAGGGGAAGGGGAAAGTGGAGGGTTTCTTGAGGTAGGAATACTGACTTCAGAGTAAAGTGAGAGCTGGCAACACCGCAGCAGAGGGAAAAAGAAAAACGCAGAATTCTGTAACAGATTGGTGCCATTTAGAGTGGGAGCAAAAACTCCTACACAGTTCAGAAGCCCCTGAGGGCACCAGTCAACTGAAGCACAGAATAAGAATATAAACTCATAAAACTGACATAGTCATTATGTTACAGTAAAACTAAATTTAACGTTTTGTCTAAGAAAGAATAGGAGAGAAAGATCAAAAAGTCAGGTGTAAAAAATGTCTTCCAAAAATATTTTTATATAAAAGGAAGAATATTTCTCTTTATTGAAAATCAATCTTTTAAAGAGCATCTCATTTTTCAAAGAGGTAAAAGGGTTGTTTTGTTTTGTTGTTGTGTCTGTTTTGTTTTGACAAATAAACGTATTATTTATTTGCAAGGAGGTTGTCAAATATTGAGAGAGGTCCTCAAGATTTTCTGGAAGAAGAGCTCACTAGCTCTGTTGGCTATGCTTCATTTTTCACTACCATTTTAGCATTAATCTCCAAGTCAAGTTTTTAACCAAAAGTTCTTTTTTCTCCCTACCTTCATCTTTTGCACCCAATCTTAGACACTCCTTTCAGTCTGCTTCCCCTGAGGTTTTTGAAGCTGCCTCTGCTATTTTCCATACATGATTATATCCCATTTTACTAGAAACATGGAAGGACAATGTTTGGAGTACCTGGGAATGATCAGATGCAGGCAGGAAAGTGGACTCACTAGTCTCTGTACCCAGGAATCTTAGTTTCAACCCTACAAGACCATCCCACTACAAGAATCTGACTCCTAGGGAGAAAGAAGGGCCATGTACTGAACTGCTAAGACACTGATCTGGCCAAGAAAAACAGCATGTGATGCAATTTAAAAAAGTATTCTTCCTTTTAGTTTCCCCCAAATAGATAAGGATGAATTATTGCTGGGAACTGCATTTTGCAGCCAGCCAATCCAGCAACCAACTAATTTGGGGATTAGACTTCCTGAAGTAGCATCTCTCCAGTAGCAAAAGAATAAACACAACATTAAACGGATAAATTAAAATACTTTCCAGGAGAAGTGGTAGACAACAAAATGCCTTTTAAAAAGGTTTTGATTTAATAGCAATATGCCTTTAGAGAGGTTTAACGGGGGCATGGTTCAAAGGAAAGAGATCAGACGGGAAGTATTAATGGATGAATTGTTTTGAGGACGAAAGCCTTAAAGCAAGTCAGAAAAATTTTCTCCAGTCCTAAATGCCTGGTCACAAAATATATCTTGAACAAAAACTTGGAAATGGTATTTTAAATACATATTGTGTAAACAGAGCACATTTCATTAATTTACAAAGAGCTCTCATAATCTTGTAAACTTTAGATACAAGCTAATAGAGTACCGAACAAAGGGTATAAACCAACGATCCACAGACCAAAAATAAAAAACAACAGGGAACAAACATTTTTAAAAAATGCTCAGCCTCATCCAAGATTAAAGAAATACAAAATAAACAGTAAGATACCATTGTTTTTTTCTGGCAAAATTTTCAGTCTGAAAATACCCAGTGTTGATAAAGTGGCAAAACAAGTATTCACTATTGAGGGGACTGCGAATTGGTGCAGCCTTTTTGGAATGTAATTAGAAAAATATTTATCAAATTTTAAATTTCCCGTAACGTCTCTATAATTCCACAAATAAGAATTTACTCCACGAAGGTACATCATGATGTATGTACAAGAATGTCTACTGCAGTACTGTTTTATAAGAGAAAAAAACAATATAACTGTCCATCAGTAGGAGCATAGGTTAAATGAATTATAGTAAGCCACCCAATGGGAAACCGTATGGCATAATATGGTTAATCTACAATGTAAAATCTTAATGTTAGTCTACAATTTAAACCTCTGTAGCACAATGTGGTATGGACTAATATAGAAGGATCTCTAGATACAACAGATGAAAGAAAGCAAGATGCAAAAGATATGAATTATATACTTCCATTTATGAAAGTATATAAACGCAAATGTTTTTAATACATATACTATTATACAGTTATTGCGCATAACAAATCATCTCAAAATTTAATGGCTTCAACCAGTGACAATTTGTTATTTCCCACAATTCTGTGGTTTTCCTGGGCAGTTCTTTTGTTAGTATCAGTTGAGCTCACTCTGGTGGCTTCAGTCAGCTGGTGAATTGGCTAGGGCTGGGTGACCTGACTGTTCTGGGCCCTACTCAGTGGGTGGAACAAATGGTTTAGACCACATGGTTTTTCATCTCAGGCGTCTTCATATGATGGAGGAAGCACTCGCAGAGGGCAAGAATGAAAGCGGCAAGGACTCCAGAAGTCAATGCTGGAAGTCATATGAAGTCACTCTCATTGTATTCTATGGATTAAAACAAGTCAGAAGGCCAGTCTGGATTCAAGGGTAGGAAAACAGACTGCACCTCTTGAATGCAGAAGTTGCAAAGAATTTGTGGTCATATTTAATCATATTTAATCTACCACACTTCACCAAAGACATAAACAGCCAACGTCATGACACTTCACCTTCAATACTTTAGGTTGACCTTCCCCCCTACTTTTTCCTTGTCCTGGTCAGTGCACCTTTATAATCAACTGTCTGCTTATCTCTTCCTTTTCAACTCCATCCCATCATCTGCTGTTACATCACAGCTCATGGTGGCAGTTCTGGCCCTGCTTCTTACCAGCTCTATGTCCTCAGGCAAGTTACATAATTTCCCTAAAACTATTTTCCCATTTACAAAATGGGAGTAAAAATAATCCTGCCACAAAAGGTTGTTGGGAGGAAGAAAGGATTTAATGCCATCAATTCCTTAGCCCCCAGGAAGCACCCAGTAAATGGCTTGGGGGTGGCGATGGATGCAGTGACCAAGCAGGGGCTAAGGTACCCCACTCTGTTTGTTTCCCTCACCTGCTCAGACCTGTATCTTGCCTCTAAACTGCTGCTCAACAGATAACGTTCAGACTTTTACCCTGGCATTCAACATTTCCTAAATTTCTGAGATTTCTAAATTTGGCCCTACTTCCTTTTACAGCTGTTTTGCCTCATTTAATTTATGTGAATATTTTTGTCAGCTTACATCTTATCAGGTTTATCATAAGCATATTAGCTGAGAATCCACGAAATGGCAGGTGCTGTGGGGATATATGGCAGTCTGTTTTCCTACCCTTTTGGTTAGCAGGCATAGCATTTAACCACTATGCCACCAGGGTTTCCCTGGAGATAGAGATAGTAGACACTTGTTATTTTGGGTGATGGGAAAGGTACTATCAAACGCAGGTGAAATCCACACAGCTCGACACAGTTTACCTTGCTCACAAGAGAAAAGGACGTTTTTGGTAAAGGGTATGAGCCCTGGTGGGTTCTCTTTGGGCCTCAGCAGGGATTTCTCTAGAAAGCCTGTTTTGGTGGTGCAGTGATTAAGAGCTACGGCTGCTAACCAAAAGGTCAGCAGTTCTAATCCAGAAGCCACTTCCTGGAACCCCTATGGGGTAGTTCTACTCTATGCCATAGGGTCACAATAAGTTGGAATAGACTCGATGGCAATGGGTTTGGCTTTTTTGGGTATGACAAATACAATTTTGCAACAACAACCAAAAAATATGTGTGTGGTTACACAAACATGTATATAGGCATATATGTATAACGGTATGAATATGTGGATACATATGTGTGCACAGATACATGTATCTATAAGCATATTTACCTATAGGTATGTGTGTACATATATTCATATAGATAATAAACCAAATAGGGGACACAGTTACAGATACTTCTTAGGCATAACCAAACAGCTCACAAGATTGGTTTTCTGGGTTTAAAGACTTAGGACTATAGTCTCATGGGACAACTCAGTTTATTGGCATTAGATAGTTCATAAAGTGTATGTTCTATATCCCAATGTGGTGAGTAGTGTCTTGGGTCTTATAAGTTTGTGAGCAACCATCTAAGATACAACCATTTGTCTCTATTTATCTGGAGCAAAGGGGAAAAAGAACCCAAAGACTCAGAGAAGAAAGTAGTCTATAGGACTAACAGTCTACAAGAACCACAGTCTCATCTACCCTGAGACCAAAAAATTAGATGGTACCCAGCTACCACTACCGACTGTTCTCATCAGGGCCACAATAGGTGGATTCTGATAGAACAGGGAAAAAATGTGGAACAGAACTCAAATTCTTAAAAAAATCCAGACTTACTGGACCAGTTGAAACTAGAGGAGTCCCTGAGACTATCACCCTGAGATACTCTTTAAATCTTAAACTGAAATTATTCCTTGAAGTCACCTTTTAGCTAAAAAACAGATTGGCTCATAAATTAAAAAATATCACCCGTGAGGGCTGAGATTCTTTACAAAATCGTCTATATGAGACCAAACGGTCAAAAATTACTCTAAAGCAGAGAA
Source organism: Loxodonta africana (assembly GCF_030014295.1). Taxonomy (NCBI): domain Eukaryota; kingdom Metazoa; phylum Chordata; class Mammalia; order Proboscidea; family Elephantidae; genus Loxodonta; species Loxodonta africana. The sequence goes on from NC_087347.1 coordinate 73,953,237, forward strand.
GGGTAAGAAGGAATGGAATGCATGAGAATGATGACACATTGTGGAAAATGTAACCAATATCACAGGATAATTTGTGTAGAAATTGTTAAATGGGAATCTAATTTGCTGTGTAAACTGTCACCTTAAACACAATAAAATATTATCAAAAAAAGAAAGAAATTAATAAAATGATTTTCATTTGGGAGAAAAGCTGGGGATATGAGTGGTGAACAAAAAGGGAGTAATTTTCTATTCATTTTGTGCATTCTTTTTCATGGGCATGAGACCTGCGCAGTCACACAGGGCATCATGCTCAAAGGAGCCTGCAAGGTCAGTTTAATACTCTGTAGTTACTACCTTGAAATTCTTCATAATTTTATCTTTGAACTTGAGTTTTGTAAGAGAAATCCAATGGAACAATGGAGCATATGCACACACACAAATGCATGTCCACCATTCCTTGTTGCCCTATAGTGTTCACAAAGCCCCATGAGCTCAAAATTCCAGTGGATCCATGATGCCTGGGACTTGAGCCTGACTTAAGGCAAGCACAAGGTTAGCGTGTTATATCCACAATGGAGTAAGCCCGTGTGATGACAGCCTCAGAGGCCCTGCTTTCTGTTCTAACCAGAACTTATTTTCAATGCAGAAAGAATACAATGGTGTCCTAAGAAACACAAATGACCAAGGACCTCCATCATACCCTTTCTTATTCATGTCATTTTCCTGTATTAGCCAACCACTTACACTGAAAATTATGACACAAAGAATAAAGAAAGATAGGACGACCCATAGTTCCTTTTCCTTTCAGTCATTCCTTACTCATCAGTAAGATGAAAAAAACGAAGGTAGAGGGAATTAGTAGAATGTGTGTGTACATCAAAAAGTGAAATAAAAAGAGATGAATTAGTTTTGTGATTCCATTGCTCTGGAAAGAAAGAAATATATATACATGAGTATTTATAAACAGTAAACTCATGCTAATAATTTAATATTATAAATTAATAAATATAAATTTACTTAGAATGGAATTAAATAGTAAATAAGAAATACCATGATGAGTTGAGAGAACATGGAAGAAAGGAAAAAGCTTTATATTTTAGTACCGTTAACAACACTTTTTTATCTCTAAGGAGCACAAGTGACCCCACATTTTGTTTTGCACTGAACCCCACCAATTATGTAGTCATCTTTTCTGTACTGTTCAAATTCTGTATGTATATGCACTCTTTCTGTATATTAAAAAATAGTTTTCTTTTAACCTCACCCTTCTTACTCCTATAATTAATATCTAAGTTTTATGAGCTTTATGCTACCCTTTACCTGAAATCATGATAGAGTTGTTTTAAAAAAAAAAAAACTTGGAAAGAATAATGATAAGATCCAGGGAACTAGCAGCTAAAAGAAGACACACCTTTTAATAAGCAAAGGCAATATTTTGTACTATTGTTCCTGCTATCTTTTCCTGTTGTGGGCAAACATCCTCCCTGATTTATAGCACTGGAACCATAGTCCGCACAATGAAATTATGCAAGAATAGTGTCAGAATAAATATCCCAAATCCAATTTTATGAACTCAATTCATGACAGCTGCACTGTCAGCATAAATATTTATTTCCTCAAGGGCCATGGATGCAAGGTCATCTACCCCATAACGAATGCTTGCCTTGATTGGTACATATATATATACCAACTCAGGAAATGTAGACCATATGTAGAGTGTATTTACTGGGATCACTTCTTGGAAAATTAATGCAAAAAGAATTCCCTATGTTGCATTTACTCGTATGGTGTCAACATGATATCCCATAGCTACAATGACTAATGTCTTGATTAAAATTGAAGGAGGTATTATTTTATATTTACCTCATATACTTTTAATATTACCAGTTATGTATATTGCTTTGAATTTTCAACAAATATATTAGTTCTTAATGACTAAAAATTAACAGTAATGATATTACAAAGGACTCTTACACGCTTGGTTAGAATTTTCTATTTGGACCATCGTCTCACTTTATAATAGTGTTCTCAGATTGAAAACATCAGGCGATGCTGATAAGAGATGCAAGTTGTTGGAGTTTAGTGAGACAGGAAAGCAAAAGGAGAAAGTAAACTAAAATCATGAGAGGTATGTTAGGGTCGACTTGTGGCAAGACTGATTCAAAATGCCTTCATATTTTTAGAAGTTTTAAAACAGCTTTTCTTTTTTCTTCCTCAAGAAGTTGAGAAGAAGAACTAAATGGAAGCTTTGGAAGTCTTGCCCAAAAACCAGCAAAGAGAATCGTCTACATAAAACATTCTACAGAAGAAGCTGATAATAGCAGGTTGATTTGGGAGAGGGGTGGGAGAAAAGCATATTTTCATTATATACCTAACTGTACTTTTTCGAGTTTTGTACCAAATGCATGTATTATCCTGTCTCAATAAATTAAATAACTTCTTTAAAATATAAAATTCTTGCTTTGCAGGAAGGGCCATGTCACAGCTAATTTTTAAAAGTTTCACTGTCTGAACTTCTGCAGTTAGCATTATGGGCATTATGACATGCAGGCAGGTTCTGGAAGAGTATGAAACTGAGAATACAAAACCACGTTGCCATGAAAACCTGTTATTAAAGTTCAATCATTTTGGAACGGGGTACAAAATGTCCAAACGTGCTCAGTGACTTACAGGGGCAATGAATCCATATGTTAGAAATATTTATTTTAAAACTGGCTTTGGTGGAACCTCTTTCTACCAAAGCATTTCTGTTTGGAGCCTGGAATTTAGCGTTTTTCTCTAATGATTTCTTAGTCATTACAAGAAAAAAAAAGTTTCTGGATATCAATGTGAAAACCTTAAAGTCTTGATAAAAATTACTTTTCTCTTTCTCCTCTACCCTCAAATTCTGCAAAGATGTGTAAACCGAGGACAAATATTCAATATTCTTCCACCTGAGGGCAAAAAAGCAAACATTTGGGTTTACCAATAGTCCTGAATTTTTCATAAACAAACTAAAAACTCTTTTTGTTCCAAAAGTTTCCATAACTGAATTCTGGATACTTAAATTATATTCCTGAGACTGAGCTGATAATGACTTACTACTGAAGAATTAATATATGTAAAAAGATAGCTAGTGGTCAATAGTATTCTTCTGCTGCTATCCTGAGCTATCATTCCAATATGGGGCCCACCATTGAAATGCAAAATCCCAGTGACCACTTGGTATTTTTATTAGCTCTGGCCTGTAGACAGATCATGTTATGAATACCTCAAATGGAATGCTTTAGGGGATTCACCTTCCAGAAGGTCAGAGAAGACTCCCCCTAAATCCTATGGAAACACAGAGAAGAAAAAGAGTAATGAGAAATCTTCTGTCTTCTGTGGCCCAGGCTGAATGCTATGGTGAACTCTTGGGGAACCAGCTTCAACAGAGCCCCCACTGAAAGTGGAAAACACCAACTGATGAAGAGTTTCAAGCCCCCAAATCTGAAGGAAATCAAACAGATTCTCTGAGCAAATCCATCCCAGTCTTTCATTTCCTTGGGGTTCATATAGAAGCAACATTTGGCCTCTTGCTCCAGGCTCTCTCAGTCCCAGACCCTCTCAGCTCCCAGGCTTCTTGACCTGTTTTGGAGGAGCCACAGCTTCCCTGAATCTCAGCAATCCCAGATGTTTGCCTTCTTGATCTTCATTCCCCCATCTGATCTCAAGTTCAAACTCAACCTCTTTCTCAGGGCAATTTTCTTTTTAATCATCTGGATTCCCATTCCTCAGGAGGCAGCTTGCCTTTCTCCCAGCCTTTCATTCATAGGCAGATCTGATTTTAAAACAAAAACTGCCAAGAGATAGCACATTTGCAAACAGGCTGCCACTATTCCTTTCTGATCTTATTCGCCTTATCTTGGGGAGACTGTCTGGGGGATTTCAGAGGAGACAGAATTTGGGGAGGACCTTGGGAAATGTGGAGAAGGGAAGTGATTGTAGGCAAGGAAAAAGTACAGGTCCAAGACCAAAAGGCACAAGGCAGGTACAGGAGCAGATTTAGGCCTGAAGGTGGGGTCCTCAGGGGATGTTTCACCAAGAATTTGACCATCGGTTCTCTTGGTTAACACTTCAGAGGTTGTTACTTGTTTTTGCACCAGGAGAGCAGCCAAGCACACAGCCAGTCAGTCTCTGGAAGAGCTGGGGGGCAGACGCAAGGAGGGATATTGTTGTTATTTGCTGTCGAGTGAGGTCTGACTCATGGCTACCCTGCGTACAACAGAATGAAATGTTGCCTAGTCTTGCAACTTCTTCAAAATTGTTGGTATGCTAAAGTTCATTGTTGCAGTCACTGTGCATTTTGAGTGCTTTCTAACCTAGGGAGCTCATCTTCCAGCACTATACTGACACTATTCTGCTGTGATCCATAGGGTTTGCATTGCTTATTTTCAGAAGTAGATCACCAGGCCTTTCCTTCTAGTCTGTCTTAGTCTTGAAGCTCCATAGAAATCTCTTCAGCACAGGCAACCCTGCTGGTATTTGAAATATCAATGGCATAGCTCCCAGCCTTATAGAAACATGCAAGCCACCACAGTAAGACAAACTGATAGATGGGTGGCAGGTGGGGAGGGGCAAAAGGGTATAAAATCCCTGCTCTGTTCTCAAGAAAGGTCAGGAGTTCTGACAGGTCCTCTCTCCACGAGGAACTCGAGGATGAGGAAAGCTTGCCCCTAGGACCAGGAAGGCTTTTATGACTCCTGCTCTGTGTGAAGATACGTTACACAGATATGTTACAGCAGGAGGACATAAATCCTCGTCTATGTCTGGTGGCATCTTCCACCAATCATTTTCTATTAGCCTTATGATGGCAGTGCACATGAAGGAACTTTCCCTGGAAACTGGTTTGAGTCTCCCTGGCAGTTACTCTCTCTTCCTATCACCTCCAGCCCTCTATGTGCACCTCTCCTGTAGCTCTTATCTCACTATGTTTTAATTACTTATTTTCATGTGTTTATCTTCATTACACTGTTGGCTCCTCGAAGGTGACAAGCTGTTCATTTCTACATCCCCATTTAAAAAAAACCTGTTGCCATTGAGTGGATTCCGACTCATAGCGACCTTATAGGACAGAGTAGAACTGCCCCATAGGGCTTGCAAGGAGCAGCTGGTGGATTTGAACTGCCGACCTTTTGGCTGGCAGCCATAGCTCTTAACCACTGTGCCACCGGGGTTCCAAAACTGAAGCACCTGCTTGCTGTGGATGGGGAGACCCCATAGGATTTCAAGTCCAATGCCTTAACCACTTGGCCATCGCTGCCACATATCCCCACAGCACCTGCCATTTCGTGGATGCTCAGCTAATATGCTTATGATAAACCTGATAAGATGTAAGCTGATAAAAATATTCACATAAATTAAATGAGGCAAAACAGCTGTAAAAGGAAGTAGGGCCAAATTTAGAAATTTTAGAAATTTAGAAAATGTTGAATGCCAGGGTAAAAGTCTGAACGTTATCTGTTGAGCAGCAGTTTAGAGGCAAGATACAGGTCTGAGCAGGTGAGGGAAACAAACAGAGTGGGGTACCTTAGCCCCTGCTTGGTCACTGCATCCATCGCCACCCCCAAGCCATTTACTGGGTGCTTCCTGGGGGCTAAGGAATTGATTGCATTAAATCCTTTCTTCCTTCCAACAACCTTTTGTGGCAGGGTTATTTTTACTCCCATTTTGTAAATGGGAAAATAGTTTTAGGGAGATTATGTAACTTGCCTGAGGACACAGAGCTGGTAAGAAGCAGGGCCAGAACTGTCACCATGAGCTGTGATGTTAACAGCAGATGATGGGATGGAATTGAAAAGGAAGAGATAAGCAGACAGTTGATTATAAAGGTGCACTGACCAGAACAAGGAAAAAGTAGGGGGGAAGGTCATCCTGAAGTATTGAAGGTGAAGTGTCATGATGTCCGCAACATGCTTTCAAGTGCGTTCAGGAAGACCCAGGGTGAGAGAGAGAGACAACTATTTGAAAATTTTTTCTGAATGTTTGAAACTTTGAACAAAAAGTTAGAGAGGAAAAAGATGAGTCTGATGTTTCAGAACTAGGTGAATTCTGGAGAAGAGGCTAGGATGAGAGAGAAGAAAATGTAAAACAACAAGCAGAAAGTAAGAGAATTTCAGGAAGATGAATTCACAACTGTGCTAAAAATTGATCAACAAAGCCAAGACTTTGCTGGTTAGCATATTATACACATGCTCACGATTGTCATTATTGGAAATTCACCTGAGGATTTTAAAATTTATTAATTGTCTCCTTGTTAAATATACTATCTGCCATGTATGATGGAGCCTTTTGGTAATTATAGAAAGAAAATGTCAATGGAGACACTGTGGTTAGCAGTACGGCTGTCAGAGAACTAGAACACTAACATCTTTAGGGCTATTAAAAAACTTCATAACTTTTTTCTTTTTTTTTAAATAATATTTTATTGTGTTTTCACGAAGTTTTATTTATAGCTTTTTTGATAAGCAAATACCTTTTCCAGCATTGTTCAAAGGTTGTGTGTGTTCCTGAGCAAGTCCTAAAAAAAGTCCATGTCTTACTAAATGCAGAATCTGATCGTTTACTACATTTTCCCATTTTTTCAAGTTCTGTCATGCTTTCAGTGGAGATTATATATAATTAAAAGGAGCCCTGGTGGCACAATGGTTAAGTGCCTGGCTGTTAACCAAAAGGTCGGTGATTTGAAGTCACCAGCCCTTCCTCCGGAGAAAAGACCTGGCTATCTGCTCCATAAAGGTTACAGTCTAGGAAACCCTGTGGGGCAGTTCTACTCTGTCCTATAGGGTCACTATAAGTCAGAATCGACTCAGTGGCACACAACAACAATAACAACATATATAATTAAAGTTATCATAGAGATTATTTTCCTTTTTCAGGATATTTGCATTAGGCAATTCTAAGAACTTTAAGTAAAAAAAAAAAAAAAAGCCTAGGCAAAAGTACCCTCAAATAAGCTGAAACCCACAACAAACAGAAAAGGCATAAAATGAAAAATCTTTTTCATTAACACTTATTGGTAAGAGCTTCTATGCCTTCCCTGGAGCAATTAAAGAGGTAATCTTTACTTCTTCTGGACAGTGAAAAAGAGAAAATAGCTATAGATTAACAAAAAAGAGGACTGACTTCACTAACTTTGGACGAGATCACAAGACTACTTGATAGTAGATTTCACTCAGATCTAAAGTTTAGAGCTTTGTTGTGGGAGGAGGGGTGGCGGAAGACCAAGGTAGGGGGCAGATGACTAGAACGTTCCACCAGTCAAATCACTGGAATCTTTAGGGAAATCCAAGAAGAGGACAGTAGAAGAAGGACAGTCATAAATCTTGGCGCAAATATCCAGAAAAGAAATCTTATGGAAACTTTGTCACAGGCCCTACAATAAGGTCCACATAGGGCTGTAGAAGAAACAATTGGAGGCAATAAATAGATACATATAAGAACATTTTTAAAGTTTTGAAGTAAGGAGGAGAAGCAATGAAAAGACTTTTTAAAACTTGTTCAATTCATGCAGCCAACACTATTTATTAAAACACATTATTACTTATATCCTGTTAATTTTCCAATCAGATATGAATCATCTTTATAATCTCTATAAAAAAGTTTTAAGCTTTAAAAAGATCACAAAAATCGTAATAACCTGATTTATGGTTGGATTTAATGAATTTTAAATTTAAGGTACATTAAATATTATGAAAAATGAAAAGGAAATAAGATCAAGTTAAGATATTTTCAAGAATTTGACAAAAGGTCAACGTCTTGATCAAGTAAAGCATATAGATTGCAAACAAATGTCAGTAGTTGTATGTATAACAAGTCCTAAAAGAGAAATAACCAGTAAAGAAAGACATAAGGAAATCCCAACTGACCCAGCAATCAAAGGAACATAAATTACAATAACCAAAACCAAGCCCAAATTCACTGCCATCGAGCAGATTCCGACTCGTAGCAGCCCTATATAGGACAGAGTAGAACTCCCCCATAGAGTTTCCAAAGCTGTAAATCTTTACAGAAGCTGACCACCACATCTTCTCCCAAGGAGCGGCTGTTAGGTTCGAACTGCTGGCCTTTCAACTAGCAGCTGAGCGCTTAACCACCGTGCCACGGGGCTCCTTTAATTACAGTAACGGTGCATATTAAATTGGAAAAAACATAATGGTTACACTGGCCAAGGCCAGATGTAGTAGGTTTGCTCAGATGCTACTGGTGGCAGAAGAAAAGCACTGAAAAATTAATGTGATCATATTTATTAAGAGCCACAAAAGTTTTCATACGCTGCAAACTAGTCATCCTTTTTCTGGGAATTTATTCTAGAGAAGTGATTCTCAGAGTGTGGTCCAGGGACAGCTGGAGGCTCCCGAGTTTCTTAGAGGTCCATGAGTTCAAAACTCTTTTCATGATACTGCTGAAATATTATTTGCCTTTTTTACTCTTATTTTCTCACAAGGGTATAGTGGAGTTTCCCAGGCGCTACCGGACATGTGACTATATCCTTGCCCTGGCAGGTAACAGAATGTGCGCTTCTAGTATGGGGGAATTTGGGAGTGACTTTATACCTTATCTTTGTACTTTCCATAACCAGACTTCATAGGCAAACTCCAACTCATAAAGCCTCAAATAAACCCCATCCTATCCCTAAAGTACTGATGGCCATTATCACTTAAACCCAGAAATTTGAAAGTAGAACATCTGTACAAAAAAAGAAAAAAAAAACTATAAAATTCAACCCAGATTTTTAAGGAACAAGCATATTATTCAAACACAGAGCTTGAGTACAGGGCAAAATGCCAGCCAGCTGTATGCAGAAGTACCAAGTACAAAGGGGCACAGTGGACCACCAAGGCACCAAGGCCACCAAGGCTCTCGACTCCGGCTGCCCATTAAAACCACCTGGACATCTTGAAGAAGACATGTTGCCCAGGCCCCACGTTCTAGAAATTCTGATTTTTAGGGAGGGCCCAGCCATGGGGATTTTTAAAAACCTCCCCCAGGTAATTCTGACTTGTAGCTAGTTTTAGGAACTACAACTGTAAATGATGAGAGAAACCAAAAGGTTCTTCTTCCCCTTCAAATAACTTATTCTGATATAATACGAACTGCTGGTCTATATTTATCCTTTCCATTCATATAATTTGTGGCTCTGCCTACTTTAATTTACAAACAAAAAAGGGAGTGGGGCAATAAATTTCTTCAACTCATAAAGCACATAAGTAATCAATTAACATTACAATATTACCTTGGGCCACTCCTATCAGTAAGGCAGCGATTACTGGAAAAATACCTTTATTCTGCAATAAAGTGGCCCAGGAAGCCAAGTAACTATCTTTCCAAAAAGTTATTGAGCAAAGTTGGGTTCAACCACGAATAGATCAGAAATTCAGTCCAGACCACTTGACCACATCAATATCCTTTAGATCTGTCTTGCCTTTGTTGGTTTGAGCTAGACACTGAGGTCAGTAAGATCAACCACATCGGGCAAGACTGCGCGAATTCGGAGAGACCGACTTTGTGACAGGATTTCCTGTTGCTTCTTCCCAGAGTCAGCCACCCTGCCCCAGTGACTGGGCCCTAATCTCTCTCAAACCAAAGAAACCAAGCCCGTTGCCATTGAGTCAATTCAGACTCATAGCAACCCTATAGGACAGAGTAGAACTGCCCCAAAGGGTTTCCCAGGAGCAGCTGGTAGAATCAAACTGCCAATCTTTTGGTTAGCAGCTGAGTTCTTAACCACTTCGCCCCTAACCTCTTTAGGGCAGCCTTAAGGCTATGCAGGAGTGGAATTTGATCCTATGAGAGCAGGGAAGTCCCATGACCAAAGGGCTTTGTATACATAAAGAGCTTAACAATATCCCTCAGTCCATTCCACGAGTTCCTTCTGAAAATTTCAAGTTCTTCAAGTTTTCCCAACTAGAACTGCCTTTGCCTGGGGGACTCATGAAACTGCAGGGCAGATTTCTCCAGATGATTTCTGAACAACAAACAAAAAACAAAACTGGGCATTTGGAATGACAACACATGACACCCTCAGAGGACGTGCTGAACTTCACCCCAGCCTCCCCAGGAGCCCAGCAAAGCACAGAATGCAGAGTGCATCTCAACCCAACCCAACCTCAGGGTGAAGAAGTTCTGCCTTTTCCTTGTGTGGTCAGTCCCATAGGGCAAGGCTGCCTCAAAAGCTGTAATTTTGTTAACTAACCCCAAACTTTTAGGGATGCTGAAAAACAGCCTTGTTAGCCACATATGAATTCAAAACCAGGCTTCTTTGTTTTTGAATAAAATGATACCCTTGGTAGAAATGAATCTCCCTGCCCCGTACATGTCCTTCAGCACACTGTGTCTTTCTTATAGTACTGTTTAGTTTGTCTTATATCAAAGTGATTTGGTTATGTCTGTCTGTCTTCTCTACTGGATTGTAGACGTTTGCCTCCTGCACCTCAACAAGATGGAAACCAAGCATGTTTGTTGAGTGTAACAGAAGTTTCTTAGAGACAGGATTTAAAAAGTGGCATCAATTAACAGTGAATTGAGCAGCTACTTAAAAGGGCAAGCTGCCCAGAAGGTTAGCTGAGGGAGTTAAGAGGGCCACTGTGAAATAACACTGCAGGGGAAAGAGGGCAGTGTGTGTGAGGTGTCAATGCGTGGCAAATACACTGCCGCGGAAGAAAGTTCAGAACCTCTGTTAATGGCAACTCTCAAAGACCTCAATATCCACAGTGCACTCTCTGAAATGAACACCCTAAGGAGCACCAGCTGAGAGGAAATAGCTACCAGTTACAGCACCCCACTAACAGGCCTACTGCTCAGCATCTGGGCATTCCTGACACCTGCCAGCCAAGCCTTGATCTTTTTAGACCCCCTGATCATCTTCTGAGAAATAGTGAGATCACAGCATGGGGAAATGGTAGGGCTTCAGGTTATAAATAATGTAAAAGAAATTCCCATAAACACTAAGGACTTCATATAATCTGAGCAGGCAAGATACCTACTGGGCTCCAAAGGGTAGAATACAATCATCTTCAATCTGGTTCCTTGCCCAAAACTCATTTTTAGTATACACCATTCAGTACACCATTAGAAAAATACATCTACATTAATATTAATGTGAGAAATGTAACTCTGCCCAGTTATGAACAACTCTATTGATCAGCTAGAAACATATTCTAGATCTTCGGGCTAAACAAACATATCTGTCACCATCAGAAAAAGATGAGCCAACCCCCTCCCATGCACACATACACACACACCACAGACAAAGATGAAATCCAATTATTTCAGTGCCGTGGTACAGAGTTAGGTCTGGTGGAACACAATTAGAAAAGCCAGGGATGTTTTTGAGTATAATTCCTCAAACCAAAATGCAATCTGTGACATGTGATCATTTCCCCTCTCCCCTTGCCCCTTACTAAAGAATAACAAGATCCACTCTGACCTGGTAGAGCATGCGTCCTTCGCTTTCCGTGTCCCAGAGTTCTCACGCATCCAGTGACTATCTATCTTTTGTCTGGACAGCACCATGTACCTCCATTGCCAATAATTCCCTGTTCCTGTCTATTAGTCTTGACAGTATCTCAGTCCACAGAAAAGAAATCGGGGCTAGTGGTTCTCCAGGAAAGCTAAAGCAGGCAGGCAAAGGCAAGAGGAAAAGACTTCCTTTTTTTTTTTCTTAACTTTAGTTGCTTCTTAATAATTTCACACCCTTCCTTTCTAGATTTGAATCATTTTGTCGCTCAATGAAAAATCTTGAGGACAGAAGAGCAAGACCCTGGAGCAGATGTAAGGTCCAAATCATCGGAGCAGGCTTCCGCTTGGTTTAAAAGAATCAAAACTGTGAGGAGAGAGGCGAGAGAACAAGCCAACAGGATGTGTGTGGCTGGAGTTCTGGCATGAAATCTTGGCTTTCATGTTTATTTTTAGATGTATTTTTCTTAGCCCTTTGATGCAAATTTCTGGCCTGGGAAGTAACCCCACAGTACAAGCTCCAAAGTTCCCAAAAGTAAGTGTAGGCTTCTGACTTGGTTTTTAGACCAGTCAATCCTCAGATGAAGGTGTGGGTCCCCATGCTTTAACAAGCAGGCTGGGGTTGCCTATCTGAGAATGGGCAGTGTAGCCCTACCTCAATGCCCAGGGCCTCTCAGCATTCACCTGAAATGCCCGTCCACCTTCAAAGCCTGCCAGTAATGTAAAAATGAAGCACCTGAAATTGTTCACATTCTCAATAAAGTAATAAAACCCACTGAAAGGGCCTCTGAGATGTTTATGTTCTGAGATATTATGTTTTAAGTATTTGGCTTTAATTTCTCTGACAGCCAGGGACAGATAGAACATTCAAACCCACTCAAGCAGGAGCAGATGCCTCCGAAAGGTTTATTATTCTAATATGGTTTTTAAAGCAGGTGAGAAAAGATTAGCATGCTGTCGTTTCAATAATTCCTATTCTTATAGTGGCTTGAAAGATTATTAATGTAAAAGAACATTTTCCCCCTACATATTCCAAAAGAGGCAAGAAACAGAAATAACTAAAAAGGTTTTCAGTCTCACAACTGCAAACATATCTGATAGGCTCGTATAGAAAGAAAAAAACTAGAAATGAGAGAATAGGAAGAGCGTAAAAATATTTCTTCAATAGTATTCAGTACTCCTAGAAATATCCCTGTTTACAAATTGCTTTATTTTCCTAAAACAGAAAGCTGTACTTATTTTTTATTTTAGCCATTTAGTTTTATATCTCATAAAGCACAAAATAGGTTTTTGGTCAGTTGACAATATTTATTGAGGCTACAGACATATTCCGGGAATGAACTGTAGTATAGCAACCATTGCATCTGAGCAATGATTCTCTCCAACATGTTTTGCCCTGGTTAGAATAAAATCGCACAAGTGTGCCAAGAGGTTTCTGGGTCACAATGACAGCTAAGAAGGCACTTTCATTGTGATACGGCTCAGACTACAAATGTAAAATACTGCTTTTATTTTTAAAGGAGCCATAGTTCTATCTCTGTCTTTAAATTTTCAAAGAATTTATTCACAAAAATATATTCTTATTTTTTAAGATATTCAAGCGTGGATCACAGTATAGGAAAGGTTTTTGCTAGAATGAAGTTCATGCAATTGAAACACAGGTAAACAGGTAGTAGACCGCTAGCTCAAGGGCCTCTCAGTGGTGTCTTCTGTGGATTTGATGGAGACTGTCTCTCTAATCTACCTTCTCGAACACAGTGGATTCATCTCCTCACGCAATTTCATGTATTCGGAATAGAACATGTAAAGATCTCAAAACAGGCCCCAAACCTGAAGGCAGCTTAATTCAGACGTAACATTAGACCGAAAGTCAGGAAGAAAACCAAAAAACTCTCATTTCTAGGTTGTTGTTCTAACCCGTGAAATATTCTCATACTATATGTGCTCGGGGGAAATTCACAGAATTAGATAGTAAATCAGTTTTATATTTATTCCAAAAGCCACCATCAATCATAAATACCCATAATCTTGGATCAAATATTAATAACTGGTTTAACACTCCCAAGCCTATACTTAACTGCTTTGCCATTTAACTTCCTTACTGAGGGTATAAAATGCCACTAGTGTCAATGACTTTAAATTATTAGTGTCTCAAAAACCAAAAATGGTATGGGAAGGCTTTTAAGTTAATTTTCTTCTGTATGTAGTTCAGAAAGATAACTGTCTCCAATCTCTGTCTGTCTGTCTGACACTTCCTCTCTCCTGAGAGGCCTCTGAGAAATGATACTGTTTAATGCCCCAGCTACCATATTTTACTAAGTTCTAATGCAGGACGGGTGTGAAAGGAGGGAGGAATTATTGAGCAACTCTGAGTAAATTTATTGTAATTCACTTAAGCTAAGAAAATGTGACCTGACCTTAAAATAACGCAACCCAGTGTCCTCACTCTGAGTTGACCATGAATTGGCAACTGAAATATGGAAAGAGAAGAGGCAAGAAGATAGTTTCCGCTAGGAAAGATGCAAGGTACAAAGAAAAAGCATCAAGCTGCTACCTCAGCTGTATCTTGGGGAGCATTTATTTTATTTGAGATATTAATAGTGGCTATTGAATAATGCTTCTGATTACATTTATGACAACAATCACATACTCTGGGTGCTGCCATTTGGAAATATAAAGTGATAGGTATCTGGGATGGAATTGAATAGGATTTCAAAATCTCACATCTAGTTCTCTGAGTGCATGCCTGCATAGAGAGGCTAGGAAACTTGGGTTTGGCCAGGCAAAGGAAGGGAGATTCCCTAGCTTTGCCTTGCCACTAAGGTTCTGAGTGTAATAACAAACAAAATAGATCAATCACTCAGTCTGTTTGTTAAAGAGCTATGTTTCGACTGCGCTACTTGTTAGGGATTAGGGATCACACGTCTCACAGAAGGAGTAACCCAGAATTCTGGTCCTAGTGTTTTAATCTTTCAGCACCCTTTAAGTGACATCAAGGGTATACATATAAGGAGACAAAGCCTTGGTGGCGCAGTGGTTAAGAGCTTGGCTGCTATCCAAAAGGTCAGCAGTTCGAATCCACCAGGCACTCCTTGGAAACCCTACGGGGCAGTTCTACTCTGTCCTATAGGATCGTTGTGAGTCAGAATCAACCTGATGGCAATGGGTTTGGTTTCTGTTTTTTGACTAGTCGTAAAATGAGCCCACCATGACATTTCTCAAAAGTAAGTAGTCAAATGAGATGAACACTGTAAATTTAGACCCATGATTCAGGTTATCTAATCTTTACTATTTGGGACCTAAGGCTTAACATCAACTCTGAGCTCAGAGCTCTGGCCTGGCTGACAACAGAAGTGTTATCCAGTTTACCTTTCCGCTGCCTTCCTTCTGCCGTCTCACGGCTCAGTGATGCTTCCACCAAAATCCTGAAGCTACATAATTCCTCTGTTTTGAGATTTGGCTGACAGATCTAACTTAGGTTTCAGCTGACAGTTGGAGCTTGGATTTTAATTTTGCTAACATACACCATTCACTGGTGTAATGGATGGCAGATTTATAAACTTTATCATCTGACAGAAGCAGGGAAGAGGTGTTCTGGTTATCAAATACGCTGTTAGCAGATTAGTGCTGTATATGCTATCAATGGATTGCCAATATCCAAAGAATAGAAACAAAATTTACTTAATGGTATATTATTCTCTGAAATTATATTATTTATTTGTTTGCTAATTTTCTGCCTTTCCCAAGTAGAATAGAAGCCCTCTCCCTGGAAACAGAAACTCTTGTTAATTTTGTGCACTGCTATCTCCATACCTGATACACAAATGATATTCAACAAGTATTTGTAGAATAAATTAACAGTAGGATAGACACAATTCAATCTTTTTTTATTCAGAAGGTAGTTTAGAATTTTACAATTTCTTAGGATTATCAGGTACTATATATGCACAAGCAGGCCCATTAATATAGTTCTGATTAACAGGTTGCTAGATAACGGAGTTTATTGCATTTTCAGTTTAACCCATTAAAACATTGATCGAGTACCTAATTTGTGCTCTGCACTTAGTTTCATGAGCAGGCAAATAAAATGAAGTATCTGATTAATCCCTTACCCAGTATGAGATTCCAGCCCCCACCTATAAAAACAAGGGGTCAGACTCTATCCATCCTTTCCAGCTCTAATCGACTCTGTACTTCTTGCCCCCAGCTCATGTAAGTCACTGGCAGATGAGGTGAGAAATCATGCTGTGAGATTATGGATGAGGGGTTGGCCCTGCTGAGCCATGTGGCAAGGTTTTAGATAGCAAGGACAGCCCTCAAAATCAATATTCCGATTTAATAACTTTTCTTTGAGGAAAACATCTATGGAAAAAGAGCCCTAACTCGTATTCAGATACAATTTAACCAAGGTATAAAAGAGCATCACTAACAGGGATCACCTAGACATAATGAGCCTCCTGCATCATCTTTGACTTTTTCTTACCAAAAATGTTTGACTTGATCTAAACAAGCCTTTAGTCCTAACTTCTACTTATAGGAAACTGTGGGGTACAGGTACAAAAAAGAGGCCATGAGAAAACAACCAGACAAATCTTGAATTTGGTAAAAACTGCCCTGGCAGTCAATACCATGGAGACAGACAGATAGGCACTAACTCCAATAAAACAATCAACTCTAATACATGGTGCCTGGCTTGGGAGGAAAAAAACAGCTATAAAAGATATTTATGGAACAACTGGAAAAATTTTAAATACAGACTGGGTATTAGGTGACAATAGGATATTATTGTTAGTTTTAGTTTTATAGGTGAAATAATGGCATTGTGGGTACATAACAGGATATTCTTTTTTTTTTTTTTTTGGAGATACATAATGAATGTTTAGGATGAAATGTCATGATGTCTGCCATTGACGTTAAAGTGGTTCAGCAAAAAACAAGTGAAGATAAGGCAAATATGGCCATATGTTACCAGCTGCTGAACTAAGTGGGGCTATGTGGATGTCTACTATACTATTCTTTTTGATTTTCTGTGTGTTTGAAACATTTTTAATGAGAAAGTTTTTTTAATGTTCACAGATAACAACTTCTCAGGGACTTCTTTCATAGCACTAAGGGCTGCTAAGTAAAATAATTTTGTAAAAATTTTCCACAAACCATACTCTATCATCAGTTTGAATAAGTTAGGACAGACAAGAGCTGGTAAAATGACACACATCACAGTTAGGGATCATTTTTGTTCTTAAGCCAGTTTTCTAAATTCCCCTTTTGAAAAAGATTTTTCAGTTTACCTTTTAAAATGAAAGACCAAAAAAAAAAAAAAAAAGACTTATTTGCCTCAAGCTTGGTCCCGTTTAATTAACAGAAAACCTCTCGGCACATACCTCATGCAAACCTACTTTAGCTTTTCCTTCCTAAAACTGGCTTTTGTCTCTGAGCTTTGCAGAGCAGTTGGAGCTCTTTAATATTTTCTAAGAGAAACGTTTCAAACAAGTAACCCTGCAATTTATTCACTACTGCCCAGAATAAAAGTAACAGGTTTCACCACCAAGACCTTCCAAGGCTTTGCATGACTTTTAAGGCAAAGTATCACTCATTCACCTGCGGCTTTGCTCCCTTAATGCGTCTGTCATTTGCTTGGCTCTGGAGGAAACTATTTGATTACACAAAATTCTTTTTAGATCAAGTTTCAAATCTTAGCCACACTGGGACAAGTGGCAAAGCCTGCCAGCTCGATGGGTTAACACTTGAACACACTGAGCCAAGGACAAAGACAAGGAGCAACCATAGGTTAAAATCAGAAGCTTAAAGAACTGAAAAAGAACGAGAGTGAAAGATGCAAGGCTTAGCTGGGCCTTGGTAAGTGCTCTATTTGTCATCACGGCATATAAGCTGATGATTTATTCACCATCCTTCTTGTAAATGAGTGCAGTACCCTAAAGGGCGCTGGTAAATGCAAAAGCCACCACGACCAGTCGTCTCCCTCCACTGCTGTGCCACCTATGCATTTCGAAGTTGGCAAGTAACCCATACCTTATTACAGGGCACATCATTTTTAAAAGCATTTAAATGAAGCAGATGTTAACCCCATTCATTCCATTTTACCAGGGAACATGTCAATGATGATTTTTAAAATGCAAAAGAAAATGTCAAAGTATTTTGTTCCCTGGTTAAGAACACATCTGTGGAACAGGAGGGAGAAACTACATAAAACACTCTATGGTCATTCAAGAAATAATTATAAGGTATGTCAGACTACAGAAAATTGAGCAAGCACTAAATTAAAAAAAAAAAAAGATGTCTTGTGTCAAAATAGCTTTTTCACTCACTCAATTTAAAAACAAGTTTTGAAAATCAAATTCCATCCACTGGCTCAGAACGGAACACATTAAGGCTTGCCTGTAATGCCATTATCCATGTGGCAGCTCCCTTTCTCTTCTGAGACTGCATTAATTGACAAAGAAGCCTTGGGCTCACCTCCCATAGTGCCTTGAAGTCCTTCTGCTCAATGCGGAGCAGTTCGCTGCACTCCCTGGTAACGATGGTCGCATGGCGCGGTGTATTGTCCAGAATGGACTCTCCAAAGGCTGTCCCAATCCCCAGGGTACAGATAGTCACTGCATCCTGAGAATCCCAAAAACTGGTCATTAGAAATTTGAACATTTAGCTGATGGGCAGGTTGTCTTTTCTCTTACTAGAAGCATAATTTATACACACTAAAACACACAATTTAATTGTGCAGCTCAACAAGTTTTGCCAAACATATACACCCATGTAATTGCCATCCAAATCAATAGATAGGTGAGAACATTTTCATCACCCCAGAAAGTGCCCTCATCCCCCTTTCCAGTCAAGACTCTCCATCCAGAGGTAATCACTGTTCCGGTTTCTATTGCTATAGAGGAGTTTTGTGCATTCTAGAACTTCATGTAAAATAAGTCAGACAATATGTACTCCTTTGTGTCGGGCTTCTTTTGCTCAACAAAATGTCTACAGAATTCATCCATATTGTTGCATGGATCAGTAGTTCATTCTTTTTATTGATGAGTAGTTTCCCATTGTATGGATATGCCACAATTTGCTTATCCATTCTCCTGCTGCTAGACATTTGGGTTGTTTCCCATTTGGGGATATCCTGAATAAAGCTGCTAGCAACAAGCCTTGTTGTGAACAGGGCTATCTTTTATGTAACTCATATCTGCTTTATGAAAAGGGGGAAAATCCATTGAAGATGAATTCCAACAGTGTTTTAAAGAGAGGGTACTGTTAGAATATTTAAATAGGAAACTGGAACAGGAGATACTGCCTTGTCAATCTGCCTTGGAAAGATGAGGAAACTGAGGGTCAGAGTGTTTGATTCACACAGGCTCAGTTCACACCGTTAGAAAGTAGTCCAGCCAGATTCTAACCATGGCTCTCTGACTACAGTTTCCAAGCTGTTTGTATCATGCTGCCTCCTGCAGCCACAACAGGGTAAAAACAGTACTCCATGAAGTACAGTTTGGCCAATTTATAAAACGCATCAGCCAATTATTAAAAAGTTTCTTAGGTGTACGAAAAAAGTAATTTCCTTTCTGCATGCAACATTGGTGTTAACATTTGGATTTAATCCTAACTAGTTTCAAATAATGCAAAAAGTCACTCAAAATCACCTGGACATTAATTTTGCAAGATATTAGCTACAGTCTCATGGCAAATAAACTAAGGGAGATACACAAGGGTAATCCTCGGAGCTAGAAAGCACGGAGTTTTCCTTTCATGCATCTCACACACAATAATAGGCAAACATTATTAAGATCAAGTTAGTGACTCTGTAATCACACCACTAAGACAAATGCCCGTAAGAACACAGTTCCTTGAACCGTAGCAAATTGCTTCTACACCGATATTATCATATAAAATTGTGTTCAGGAAAATAAAATCAATATCTCAGAAAAGAACGAAAGATCAGAGGAGAATTTAAGAACAGTCTGTTAATAAATTTTCCAGGAAAGCAGCTACAAACACAAGTTCAGTTAGTAAAATATCCCCAGGACTGAAAAAGCAAGACTCCAGGATTTAGGCACCTCTGAGGAATTTTCACATTCTAGTAAATAGATAGATTATGATGAATCACAAACTGTCACAGATTCCCTAGAATATAGGTTCCCTTGAGGCTTCCACTAGCCTATTTCATTTTCTTATCATCTTAACCCATCAGAAAGGATTCTTTTGCCTAAATTTCACTCTCAAGTGCTTAGTTCTACTTTAAAACTTGAGAGAGATGGACCATAAGTATTACTGCTGCCACAATCCGTGAAGCTTTAATATCTAAAGTTAATTGCAGAATTATGATCTAAGTATAATGCAAATTAGCTAGTTTTAGATTTTACGAATTAACCATCTTCTCCTTCCTTATCGCCCATCCCTGCCCCATGTAGCTTGTCACCAAAATGAGACTGACATGTGTCTTCTTGCTAGTGAAAAGCTCTTATAAATAAAGACAAGATTGAAATTATTCTTAGGCTTTCCCTGGAGTTTTTAACCTTACTGACAGGTTTCAGCAGAATTTCCAAACTAAGAAAGACTAGGAAGAAAGGCCTGATGATCTACTTTCAAAAATTAGCCAGTGAAAACCTTATGGGTCACAATGGCCCAGTCCTGCCCATTGTGAATGGGGTTACCATGTGTTGGAGTCCAACTGGATGAGAGCTAACAACAACAATACACCTTATCATAAAGCCAAACCTAGTGCCGTCTAGTCGATTCCGACTCATAGCGACCCTATAGGACAGAGTAGAACTGCACCATAGAGTTTCCAAGGAGCGCCTGGCGGATTCAAACTGCCGACCCTTTGGTTAGCAGCCGTAGCATTTAATCACTATGCCACCAGGGTTTCCATGCCTTATGATACATAACAAAATTTAGTTATGTTAGTATTGCAAACAGCACTTCTCAGGATAGCTGACAGTATAAGAACCTCTGCAAGGAGAAGCATCTGTGCAAGTGAGTATCCACCCCAGCCATGAAATCAGGCACTCTCGCTTGTTTCTAGGAAGCCACACTCACCTACCAGAAATGAGTGTAGGGTCAGTCCTTCACACATTCCCTCGTAGCACTTAAGCACTACGCCACCAGGATTTCCAACTTAAGGAGAAGGAGTTACAAATATAAGATATGGTCTTGAAATTAGGACTATAAACCCTCACCAGAAGAAAGTATCATTCGCAAGTTCAAGCTTCACTTGTGGTAGACTGAGAGTATTTTTAGGACAAATTTTTTTAGAGACCTGAATGGATTCGGGAGGGATGGGGTCACTGGGAAAACTGGGCACAGGGAAGTATAAGGACGTAAGAAAAAAAAAAAAAACTTATTTACTCTAAGGACTAATCACTATCTTTACAGTCTGTGGGTGGTGGTGTTGTTATTGGGTGCCATTGAGTCAGTCATGACCCATGTTGTTGTTGTGTGCCACCGAATTGATTCCAACTTACAGCCACCCTAGAGGACAGAGTAGAACTGCCCCATAGGGTTTCCAAGGAGTGCTGGTGGATTTGAACTGCAGACTTCTTGGCTAGCAGCCAAGCTCTTAACCACTGTGCCACCAGGGCTCCTTATGACACACAGCAAGCCTGTATGATAGAGCAGAACTGCCCCATAGGGTTTTCCAGGCTGTAATCTTTTACAGAAGCAGATAGTCAGGTCTTTTCTCCGGTGGAGCGGCTGGGTGGGTTCAAACTGCCACCCTTTCAGTTAGCAGCTGAGCATTTAACCCTTTGTGCCACAAGGGCTCCTTATAGTTCATTGGTGCTAGGCCTTATTTACACTTGTATCCCAGGCAGGGCCTTGCAATACATTTAGAAAAAATTTATCAAATAAGGAAATTTATATTCAAATGTCCTCTGATTTAGTAGAATCGCTATATGCTGCTCAGTGTGTACACTGAAAGGCAGGATAAATGTGAGTCCAGTGTGGTAGAAGCACTCTTATTTTGGTCTGTACTAACGTCTAACCAGATCCTTACAGGTCAGAACTCCAAATCTGAAACCTGTTGTTATGCCAAATGCGTTGTCTGTTGCTGAAAACGTCCACATCCAAATATAACATTACAATTTGTTCTGAGCTTACGCATACTGTAGAGGTCTGCTCATGTCCCCGTGCTTATTTAATAAGGACTGTGCCCTGGTGGTGCAGTGGTTAAGAGCTCGGTTGTTAACCAAAAAACGCTGGCAGTTTGAGTCTACCAGACTCTCGTTGGGAACCCTATGGGGCAGTTCTACTTTGTCCCATAGGGTCACTATGAGTCAGAATTGACTCAACGGCAACTGGTTTGGTCTTTGGTTTTTTATTCAGAAGAATGGAGCCCTGGTGGCACAGTGGTTAAGAGTTCAGCTGCTAACCAAAAGGTCGGCAGTTCAAATCCAACAGCTCCTCCTTGGAAACCCTATGGGACAGTTCTACTCTGTCCTCTAGGGTCGCTATGAGTCAGAATCAACTCAATGGCAATGTTTTTTTTTAAGTATTATTATTCAGAAAAACATTTTCATTTTATGCACATCTGCAGATAAATGTTCAGAGAGGCCACCTAAAGGAAAATGTTTACGGTGACACAGAGACTGAAGAAAGCAATCAGCGCCAAGTCCAGGATTATGAAACATCAACAATAATAGAATGTCCTGTTTTGCAGTAAGATGGCAACTGTTTTTGAGGACTTTCAAATGCGGTTAAAACAAAGATTTAAAAACCTAAACATCTTCAGTATATGAAGGTGGATTTAGCAGGCTCTGCTGGTGCCCTGCTGGGTTCCCTCAACCACCCCAGAAGTAGTTTGTAGCTTTCTGGACAGTTCCTATTCATACCAACAGCTTCCTACCTCTAGGAGGAGATCACTCAGCCTGAGGGCAGAGTGCTGGGCAGTTAACGCGCAACCTCCACCAAAGAGGCATGAGAGTTGAAGGATAAATACACCAGCTTCCTCACCCCACAGTTTCTTAGAAGGTCCCCTGAAGGACTACGCCCAGTCGCCCACAGTGGAAACCTCTCATTAACATACTTCTATTGCCTTTCCTTCCTTCCTCCCCTATCGTGCCTCCTACCATCGCCAAAAACCACTTGCACCCAAATGCTTATCTCCGGGACTTCTTCTGGGGAAACCCAAAATAAGAGGGTAGGTTAGCCAAACACGGCTCTGGGCCCTAAATTACGCTGAGACCTCTAGAGAGGGACTGGGTGAAACGAGCGTTCCCAGAAACTGCTGTAACAGGGATTGAGGCCAGCTTGTAGCTTTCTGCTTAAGCATGGTATCCCTTGGGTGACACGTGGGAAGACTGCATGGTGTTCGTGAAGCATATAGGCTTACCAAGGCCAGTTGTTCTATATAACTAGGGGTGATGAGCTCTCAGAAATAACCACCTGTGGCACCTCACTGACACATCCTGTCATTTCTTCCTCCAGTCTGATCCCACCAGCTCTCATTTATCAATCCACGTGATGACTCTTCTCCCACCCTCTAAAACACAGACGTCCTTAAATTATCCACCTACCCTTAGCAGTACATACCCTAACATGCAGCGGCATGTACGTGGGTCTCCACGTGTGAGTGGAGAGCTATGCCTTGATGCCTCACTTATTACTCACAACGATTAAATGAGATAACATATTTAAACTGCTTTGCATTGTGCCTGACTCAAAATAAATACTTAAGAAATTGTGGATATTCTTACTGATGGTAGTATGACAGCAATCTTGTAGTATCAGTATTATTATCACTGTTTTACAGGCCGAGTACCTAACTAGACCATGACTAGTAAGTGAAGAGTTAGAATCGCATCAGTCTAATTACCAGCCTACGTACCCCTAATATGGTCATCTGAAATGTCAACAAAACCATCCCTGATGGAAGGCAGTGAACATCAAGGCAAAGGGCACAACAAGGAGGCACCCAGAACCAGAACATTCAACGCTTAGTGGGGAAAATTGCACCACTGCTGTGGAGGCAACAGAGTGAAAAAAGCACGGGCCTTGGAAGACCTAGATTCCAAGCTCATCTCTGCCAATTACTAGCTGTGTGGCTTTGGACAAAATGCTCCCCAGAGAATCAGTATCTCCATTTGTGAAATGGGCGTAATCTTTCTGATCAGATTCTTAGCAGAATTAAATATTAATAAAATAATGTATAGAGAGCCTTGTAGAGTTCCTGGTACATAATAGGTGCTCTATAAATAATGGAAATTATTATTTCTGATTTAGTCCTACTAAACAAACTGTATGTTTTCCACGTTTCTAGAAAGCAAATTGTTTTTCCATAATTTAAATAACAGAGAATCTCTATATTCATGTGTTAATCCTTAATTAACAATTGCTTTTCGAACCTAAATTCCAAGTTTCTCTGTCCCTCAGTCTGGATGTCAAGTGGTTTGAATGATCTGCAAAACACTTCAGCTCTCAGGGGGAGCTTGTATTCAAAGGAACCCTTCTGACGAATCCTGCTGTAAATCAAAGAATCCTTTTGTACTATAACTAATCACTCCTTAATTTATCTGCTTGGTACTTCTGAATTGTGGTATACCGGGTTTTCTTAAAGCAGGCACTGTCTCTTATGAGGCATTTTGTTTGTTTGTTTCATTATAAATGTACCTAGAGCATGAAAATGGGAATGGTGTTAAGAAAGCCAATGGTCACGTGCCACCGATAATGAAGATTATCATCCACACTATGAAACATGCGCCTTGCAAGTAAGTCTATAAGATCAGCTGAAATCCAGCTTTCACAAATTCCAGACATTCTGACAAAATTTAAAATAACTAACAATCAATAAGATGGATTTCTAAGAATTGTGTGGCAAGTACATCACGATTAAGGAGCCCTGGTGGCAACAATGTTTAAGCACTTTGCTGCTGTCTGAAAGGCTGACGGTTCGAATCCACCTAGAGGCTCTGTGGGAGAAAGGTGTGGCAATCTGCTCCCATAAAGATTACAGCCTAGAAAACCTATGGGGCAGTTATACTCCGTCACATGCAGTCACTGTGAGTTGGAATCAATTCAGTGGCACCTAACAACAACACATAAAGATTTTTTTTAATTGTCCTGTAAATTCAAGGATCTTGTTATTATGCATATTTAACTCATTTCCATATTAATGGCTCAAAAGAGAGTTGTCTCAGCAAATTTATTGTTTTGGGCACAGGTTGGGTTAACATCAAGTGCCAAATTGGTCTATAAGTGTTTAGACCTAACCAAAAAACCCAGTGCTGTTGAGTCGATTCCGACTCATAGCAACCCTATAGGACACAGTAGAACTGCCCCACAGAGTTTCCAAGGAGCGCCTGGAGGATTTGAACTGCCGACCATTTGGTTAGCAGCCGTAGCACTTAACCACTACGCCACCAGAGTTTCCTGTTTAGACCTAGAAACATAAATTCTTTCAAAGCAAATATTTTTACAATTTTATATTAGGCCTCTAGGCAATGCTTGGCAATAAGTTTTGTAGCACCTAGGTTTATAACATGAGCTTGAATTTAGTACTGGAATTTATTGAGTGCTCCAAGTCCTTTTAAATAATAAAGTTTAATGGAACCTAACTTCCGAACTTGTCAAGACATTAGACCATATGTGCTGTCAAAGGATTTATTGCCGAGCAGGAAGGCAAAATACTTATAAATGAAATATTTTTCTAAGAAGCAGCAACGAGAAGGTCTGTTGCTTTTAGAGTACTTTCCTAGAATCAGAGGGTTAGAAAGAGCTTAACAAGATCAAGCAAGTTGGCCTCAGGAAGGGTGGAAGAGAAAGGGCAAGCACTCACATTCTGATAACCCAATCGGGGCGGCCAGCCCCATGGCAACAGTCAGTCTGTCCTGCACAGTGGCTCAGTCTTGCATCCACCCAAACAAAGAATTACACAGCAACAAAACTAAATTCAGGACACATGCAGGATGCTAAATAGATTCCCCATCGGTTCCTAACTAGCAGCATGTCCTGAGCACAGACAAGTGGTAAGAGATTATAAACAGCCGCTGGAGACTTGGCACCGTTCATATGCTATGGGCTCAATAAATATGCTCAGATAATGTTTCCGGATGGTGGTGATGACTGAAAATAATGAGGTGAAATGAGAGTGAATGGAAGAAGCAGACAGACGAAGACAGAAAGATAGAGAGAGCCACATCACAGAGAAGAATGCTTGTCCTTCAAATTTTATAAACAGAACTGCAATGCTTAAAAACATCTGTATTGTAGAGACAAAGAGGAGATGGTAAATAAAGGGCATGTTATTTTACATTAATATAAAGTAAAAAAAGTACATATAAGTAAAATATATATATATAATTTTTAAAATACAAATATATATAGCTGCTATTAATACTTAAAAATAGCATACTACGATACTATTTTTACTATACATTAGGGGTATAACTAATAGATCTTTTTCCAAAAGTGGACTAAAGTTTACCAGAGAATGTCACAGACAAAGATCAGAAATGGAACTCAATGACGACCAAGGCCAAGTGCAGCCCTGATTCCTAGGAGGATCCCATGAAATGGCTGAACAATATGTTAAACTTCCAGGGTTTCAAACAAGTACACGTCCTCTTTTTCTAATCTCGTGCTGCCCTCTTGTGATAAAATGGCAGCTTTGCAGGCATTGCAACTGACAGCATTCCACTAAAGGCAACTTTCTCAAAGTAACAATGAAAAAGAACGGGCACCTTGCTCTATCCCAGGATTTTGTAGTAAGTTCTTCACCTACGTTAACTCACTTAAGGCAGGGGCTATTATCTCCAACTTTTAGATACTTTAACTTGCCCAAGATCATACAGCCAATTAGGCGGCAGAGAGAGGGTTTGAAGAAAGGTGTTTTTATGGTTTTTTTTTTTTTTGTATTAGGTAAATATTAGCACTTCAAATAAGCATCTGTTACAAAGTTGTTTAAGGAACTAATAAACCATCCCATCCTCTATTTTGCAGCATCTACTTCTATTCTGCCAACAGTCATCAGAAATTCTTTTTTCATATTGACTGGAAAAAACTATACTTTTTTGATGTGAAGATTAATTAAAAAACCATATATATTTCTGGCATTTACAAATACCATGCCTAAAAGGCCCCTCACCCATAAAATCTGCTAGGAAAGTAGGCCCTTGCTTATCTTTCGTCTCTTTCTCTCTCTATATGTAGCACATACACACACACACACACAGAGACTAGACTTATAAACCTCTTATAGTGAGGTTTATAAGTCTAGTCATTGTTTTTAAGTTATTATTAATTGGTTATAACTTGCTCCAATGCTCACCTCTAAATCTATTAAAATACTAATGAGAAAAAATACACCCACAGTATTAATCATTCTAACGTGGGAGTGTAAAAACTCTGACTTTTGGCCCACTTAAGTTAAAGAGGCACTGTGGTGAAATGAGTTCCTTTATGTGGCCTTTGTCTTTGTTCTTTGGAAAAAATAGCTTGAGAGATTTTCCCCTAAACCCTGAGGAGTTACCTTTGCCCTAGTTTTCTACCCAGAGGGTTTGTTACTTTTGTCCTGGTTGACTGACATTTCCTGGGTAAGCTGTAAACAACTTGATGGTTTGAAACTTTTTGCTTGGCCCTGGACTGCAGCCTGCCCAGTGATTATTTTATACACCGTACAGGGATTGGTCAATATACTACCCAAAAACCAAACCAAACCCAGTGCCGTCGAGTCGATTCCGACTCACAGCGACCCTATAGGACAGAGTAGAACTGCCCCATAGAGTTTCCAAGGAGCGCCTGGCGGATTCAAACTGCCGGCTCTTTGGTTAGCAGCGTAGCACTTAACCACTACGCCACCAGGGTTTCCCAATATACTACAGCCTATGCAAAAGAAGTAACCATAGACTACGCAAATGAAGTGACTATGGTCCACGAAGAGAATTGGTCAGTTGGTGGCCCTGCTGGGAAGTCCATGCCTTGAAATTGACAAGAAGTTTGCTCATGTATGTAGCCAAGCCCACAGAGGTTTCAGTAGAAAAGAAGAAAGAAAAGAGAAAAGGCAAGAGAGGTGAGAAGACAGAAGAAGCAGAAGCAAGGGACCTGCTAAAAGAACTATAACACAGGTCACGGGCTGTAACACTGAAGATAGCAAGAGACCTGGAAGAGGCCCTGCAGCAGAGCTGGTGGCAACCAGCCCAAAAGGGGCCCTGTGGCAAAGTCCATGGCAAAAGACCCAGAAGGGACCCTGTGGCAGAATCAGTGGTGATGGCAGAAACCTGCTGCTAGAAATGCAGTGAAGAGAGCTGATTAAACCTGCTACATTGGCCATGACTTGGGTCAGTTAGCAGTAGAGACCCGGATAGCAGGGAGTCCAAAGGCAGAGAAACCTGCAGCTGAGGGGGGTGTACACGGCCTGTCCTGAAGGGGCCTAGAAGAGGCCTGTACAGCTGAGAGGGGGCATGCACAGCCAAGACGAAACCTGCCCTGAGAGGACTGACAGGAGGCCTGCACAGGCGGTGGGGCGGGGTGGGGGCGGGGCATGCACAGTAGAGAGAAGGGCCTGCTTGCTCGCACTGCCGAGAGGACCTGAGAGAGCTGTCCTGCAATGAAGGGAGGGATGTGCTCTCCATTTCAGGGAAACCTCCCAGACTTTGCCCATGCTTCCTAATCCTGATCCTGAGTTGTAGCCTGTTGCTCCTGATCGCTAGCTATACCTTGTTACTTCGTTAATAAACCACTTAACCGTAAGTATGGTCTGCGAGTTCTGTGTGGCCACTGCAACAAATTATCGAATCCAGCAGAGATGTAGAGAGGGCCATGGGGAGGACAGCTAGTGTCAGAACTGGTAAAAAGGCTGGAGAGTGGAGGTATGTCTGACCTCCACCTCACAGGAATCAGCTTTGTGCTGATGATTCTCTCTCCTCCTCCTGGAAGTTAGAGGACTTCAGGTGCTACTAGAAGTTTACAGGCGCCCAAGAGAGGTAGGTTGCTGAGTACAGGAGTTTAGATGCCGGGATCTAAGAAGTCCGTGCCCTGGGTAGGCTAAGGTAAAAGACCAAGGACAGGGTCAAATATCATCAGGAGCACTGGAAGGATTAAGCCATTGATGGGATTTGTGCTGCCTAGTGGAAATCTTCATGAATACATGAGCCAGCTTGAGACATCTTTGGGTGGTGAAGTGGTCTGTGGGCAGGTTCCCTTGCTGGGATTTCTAAGTTTCACAGGGGAAGACAAAGAGTGCCCAAGGCAGAAAGAGTGTCTGACAACTTGGGAGAGGCTTCTCTGACAGCTACATAGAGACATGAGGTAAGAGTATTTCTGAAGTAGGTTTTGTTTTACCAGAGAAGTTGAATAAATATAATTTGTAAACAGATATTTCCAAGGTACAAAAAACCAAACCCACTGCTGTCAAGTGGATTTTGATTCATAGCGACCCTATAGGACAAAGTAGAACTTCCCCATAGGGTTTCCAAAGCTGTTACCTTTATGGAAGCAGATTGCCATATCCTTCTCCCACAGGGCTGCTTGTGGGTTCAAACTGCCAATCTTTTGGTTAGCAGCTGAGTGCTTTAACCACTGTGCCACTAGAGCTTCTTATTTGCATGACAGTAGTCTCTAAACGTTAATCAAAATAACATGAACAGGTCTGGGGTCTTAAAAGCTTATGAGCGGCCATCAAGATATTCCACTGGTCTCACCCCTTTGGGAGCAAGGGAGAATGAAGAAAACTAAAGACACAAGGGAAAGATTAGTCCAAAGAACTAATGGACCACATCTACCACGGCCTCCACCAGACTGAGTCCAGTGCAACCAGATGGTACCCAGCTACCACCACCAATTGTACTGACAGGGATGACAATAGAAGGTCCTGGACAGAGCTGGAGAAAAATGTAGAACAAAATTCTAACTCACAATAAAAGGACCAGACTTACTGGCCTGACAGAGGCTGGAGAAACCCCAAAAGTATGGCCCCTGGACACCCTTTTAGCTCAGTAATGTAGTCACTCCTGAGGTTCACCCTTCATCCAAAGATTAGACAGGCCCATAAAACAAAACAAGACTAAAGGGGCACACCAGCCCAGGGGCAAGGACTAGAAGGTAGGAGGGGACAGGAAAGCTGGTAATAAATAAGGAGCCCAAGGTCGAGAAGGGAGAGTGTTGACATGTCGTGGGGTTGGTAACCGATGTCACAAAATAAATGTGTACTAACTATTAAATGAGAAGCTAGTTTGTTCTGTAAACCTTCATCTAAAGTACAACAATAATAATAATAATAGGAACAGAATAATGTATGCATTTCCCAGAATTCTTAATACAAACACAATTTCAAGGAAGTAACAAAAGGAACAAAACCAAGTAGCCACACCTCCTCAGGGACAGTGTCCAAGAGATGGGACCCATTTTTCCACTCCTCATCCAAGGGCACTGATCTCTCCCTTCTGGTCTACTCTTAAAGCCTTGGACTGTGGGGCGGGTGGGGAGGGTGGGGGGACTAACCCGGAGGGAAACCAGGGAAGCAGAGCCAGTGTGCAGGCTCTCAGGCTCTGCCTGAAGAGGACCTAATTGTGTGAGAATGATAGGGTCTGTCCAACTTGTACCACTATCTAACAAGCCCTGAACCATGAGACAACCCATAGAGTGGGGCAGGTCAGCCGGCTACCTCATGTCTACCCTAGCTGACAGACTTGTTTCTAAACTGACCTGGTGGGACTATAAAAAAATAAAACTATGAGGGGAGCCACCTGAGCTCCCCTCAGCCCAATGGCTTTTTTTTTTCTTCCTTCCCCCCCAGGAAAGGGCCTGAGATGTTATTTACCCTTGCCCATAGATGAAGTTTACCTTACCTCTCACCGAAGTGCTTGTATTCTACTGTTGTTGTTGTAGTTAGTTGCCATCAAGTAAATTCCAACTCATGACCAACCCCAGTTTGCCGAGTAGAACTGCTTCATAGGATTTTCAAGGCTATGACCTTTCAGAAGGAGACCACCAGGCCTGGCCTCCAAGGCACCTCTGGATGGGTTGGAACTGCCAACTTTTCAGCTAGTAGTCAAGTGCATAACCATTTATGCCACCCAGGAGCTTCTTGTATTTTAATACTTCTCCCAAACGTGGAACCAACAGGTTTTTGTTATACTCTTAGGCACCAGTGATCCAAGAAGCAAAGAAGAATTCACCACCATCCTTGCCACCATGGACACTAGAGTTACCCATTGCCATCGAGTCGATTCCGACTCATATTTATGGAAGCAGACTGCCATATATTCCTCCTGCAGGGACAGCTGGTGGGTTTGAACCACCAACATTTCAGTAAGCAGCCCAGTGCTCAACCATTGCTCCAAGACACTCGAGTAACCTGGGAATAAGCCTTTTCCAGACCCCTTGAAGGCACTATAGGGAAATGGCTTCACATGCTGACTAAAGCTAAGAATGGCAGGTAGAGCACTGGGTTGGGTAAGAAAATCATGGATGATTTCCAGGTCTCTGGCTCACCACTGTGTGATCTTTAGCAGACCACACATTCACCTGTGAAATGAGCATGTTACAACACAGTTGGGTCTACCTCAGAGGGCAGATCAAATGAAAGAATGTAAGTGAAATGCTTTGTAAATGATGAGAGCTATTACTACTAAGCTCGTGGGATATCACCAATGAAAAATAAGTATGACTTCAACCTAGAGTCCAAAAAATTCATAAAGAACCTAACAAACCAATAATACAGAGGGCAAGAAACTGTGTTTTTTTTACCCTAGTGAACAAAAGAGTATAACAGAACGATGGGAAAGGAGAAAAAGTATATCTTTTTGAATTTATGAGCAAAATAGAATATTTATGCCCAGTGTATTCTTGAAAGTTATATGCAGTTGTATCTTCCTATCACTATATAAAAGAAATAGGTGATTTTTTTTCAGAGAAAATTCCACCAAATCAACAATACCTAATAAATGTACAGTATAAAAGTACAGTAAGAGAATCTGTGAAGGATTTTCTTCCTCATGTATTTCCTGTGTTAATTAGTGGCACCGCCATCCATCTAAGTCAGGATCCTCCCTTCTCTCAACCCCTGCATCCATCCAATTAGTCATCAGTTCTAACTTCTACCTGGTACATTCTCAATTTCCCTCCCTTACTACCCTTACTTAGCTGTTCCAGCTTCTAAACTAGAAGCTCTTTAAAGGGCTAGCCATAAGGCATTTAACCACGTGTTTCTAAATCTAATATGTAGGTGGTGGGAGGAGAACCAGCAGCCCAGATGAGGCCCAGCAGAGGTGAGCAGTGGGCTTTCCCTGCCAGCTTTCCTCAGATGGGCTTGTAGGTGAGATGGGTAGGGCTCTGATCTGGAATCAGAAAATGCACATGGAGGGTGGTTAGAGGAGCTGCAAGGGAAAAGTTCCTTCCTCCCCACATTTATTACTACTACACTGCTCAGTTCTCACCACTTTTACTTCCTCTCTTCACATCCCTCAGGATGGCACCAGTACAACCATAATGAACTTGAACTTGAAACCAGGATCGCTAAGAATTGGCTCTGACATCTAAAGGCTGTGTGGCCTTGGAAAGTTGTTTAGCATCCTGTCTGTAAAATGGATTAATAACAGCACTTCCTGCGGAAAGCGAGGTGAGCTTTGAGTAGCTACGGAGCCCTGGTGACCCAATGATTAAGAGCTCGGCTGCTAACCAAAAGGCTTGCAATTTGAATTCAC